>NC_090410.1:4324266-4624266 GCF_036365525.1 Heterodontus francisci | reverse complement strand
TCTCCAAGTGAAAGCATCTTCTCCAGGTCTATCCAATCAAACACGATCGGGTCACCCCTTAGGCTTCTCTTTTCTAGAGAAAAGAATCCCAGCCTGTTTAATCTTTCCTGATAGGTGCAACCTCTCAATTCTGGTATCATCCTAGTAAATCTGTTCTGCACCCTCTCCAGTGCCTCTGTGTTCTTTTTAATAATATGGCAAATAGAACTGTGCACACTGTGCCAGATGTGGTCTAACCAAGGTTTTATACAGGTTTAACAACTTTTCTGCTCTTCAAATCTACCCATCTAGAAATGAACCTGGGTGTTTTGTTTGCTTTCTTTTTTTAAATGGTCTTTAGCACCTGTGTTGTTACTTTTAGTGATCTGTGTATCTGTACCCCCAGATCCTTCTGTTTCTCTACCCCATGTGGATACTTATTTTCCAAGGACTGTGCGACCTCCTTATGTTCCTATTAAAATGTACTACCTCACAACTTATTGATATTGGAGTTTACTCGGCATTCTGCAAGTTTATTCAGTACTTGCTGTTATGCGGGGTTAATCGAATGCTCACTTTATTTTAGGAAATGGATGATGAACTGCATACACCTCTTTGCTGCCACAGACAACTTCCCACCATTTTCTCTCTCTCTGTCAGCACAGCTACAAGATTAGGGGTTTGTGTATTCTCTGCAATGACAGTAATACATTTCAGGATTGTTGACATAAAGTGTGCTTTCATGGGACTAACCCAGCTGCTTTCAAAAGGTCCCTCAGCCCCGTGCATTCACGTGTCATTTGAGACTGGGATTTAAATCTGCAATTTGACAACAATGCACAATATCCTACCAGTGCTGCAGTTTTCAATGTTGTTTTATTCGCAATCTGTGCTCCCTAAAAGGGTCAGTACCTAAATGCATCACATGTTGTTTGTACACAGCACTGCACGTGATGGACAAGAGATTACTTTTATACTTTCATTCATCAAAGCAGATTACTTTAAGATCTCATTAAATCATAGGGAGATTTAACTACCCCCAGAATGAGAGATGCAGGGGGGGAAAAGCACTTCATTCAAGTCAGAATAAAATTTTTAGCTCTCTGTACACGGTGCTAAATAGTTCCAAGTTTTTATTTACTGTTTTGAAAGCTTCATCCCTCCACCTTTCTCAGCAATTCATAGGAATAGGAGTAAGCCATTCAGCCCCTCGAGCCTGCTCCACCATTCAATTAGACCATGGCTGATCCAATGTCTTTTTTGGATCCAAAGTAGATGACCTCACACCTCAAACCTGCATCCTCCAAATACACACAAACAGATTTCCAGAACAGATCACTGTATACTGACTAATTATCTTTCACTTACCTAGGGGTACAAAAACCAAATGAAGCACACATACCATTGCTCCAGCTGAGTCACATTAATTTAGTACAGAGACTGAACATGGAACTTTCTTCGTCTGTGTGGCAACAGCCAAATTCACCAAGTCACGGTAAGGATAACTGGCATGGTGTGACAAACAAATCCAACAAATTACTACACTTATCATGGGCAATATGATTTATTGCTAGAGTTTCCAATTTTGCATATGAAGTTCCAGGGTATTGAAAATGCCAATTTTTGGGCGATGCTGAGCAATGCAAACTACTTTCCACAAACCACAGCAAGAGCAGGATTGCTGATGAACTTAGAAATAGGAGCAGCCCATACAGCAACTTGAGCCTACTCCAACATTCAACTAGATCATAGCTGATGATCTACCTCAACTCCACTTTGCCTGATCCCCATATCCCCTGATTCCGGAGAGCCCAAAAATCTATCGATCCCAGTCTCTAGGGTAGAGAATTCCAAAGTTTCATAACCGTTTGAGTGAAGAAATTTCTCCTCATATCAGTCCTAAATAGTCTCAGGATAAGAAGTTGACCTGTATACTCTTCAGCCAGGGAAGAGAGTCTTTCAGCATCTACATCGTCAAGCCCTCTCAATCTGATATGTTTCAATGAATGCATTGGATATTGGAACTAAAGGCATTAGTTTTCACTATCCTGCATGTTACAGGCCACAACATATGCTGTATATATTGGAGATTAAGGATTCATTATTTAAAGAACATATCAGTATAGTCATTATAAACACTAGGCTAATTTAAACCCATGAGCTAATTACTGCACAGAAATAGTAAGTAATGTTAAGATTACTCAAAAACAGTGAACTAGTGACAGGTTATTTACATTCCCCCAATACAAGATGAAGAAAATGATCATTCCATCCACTCGTGAAATGACAGAACCGCTTTCCAGTCCCAGCTTATTTTGCATTGTTTGGTTGCAAGCATATGCCAAATTTAATGTTCATATAAAGCCCTTTGGCACAAATTAAATTACATGGTTCAAAGCTGCAATGCAATTAGTTTAGAACTTTTAAGCACGCCTCTGTCGTATCAGACTGCTGTCAACATTACATCTTGGGATGAATCAGGACTGAAGTCGCAGTCTTTGGCATAGATTCCTGCCCCCCCCTTGCAATGGTACAACTGCAACCCAATGCTTCCTATTTTCCATATATTTGTGAAACATCTTGGAGTTAAAAGTGCTGTTCAAATGCAAGCTGTTATCTGATGCCTATGTAATGCTTTAAGCAAAAGGTCCCAATGGGAGCAGGGGAGGGCAAAAAAATTCCTGCTGTATTTCTTCTGGTGCTGCAGCTGGAGAATCCAATGCTGGAAGCAAAATAATTTGACCCTTTGCATTTAACCCAACTCCCTGACCTATAGGTGAAATTAGAAAGCAGTATTGAGCATATGCTCTAGAATCTCTTCACTCAATTCTGCACTTTTTTGCTACAAGGTATACAGGTATTCAGCACTCACAGTGTTAAATGGTAACATCATGGAACAATGGTATGTGCCAGAGAGTTGTCTTTAGATTCCAATCATGATTTCTCTGCCCCATCAGCTTCCTAATTACATCACCTAACCTAGCCTGGTTTCCTGCAGGCTGCTTGCTGGCTGTGCACATCAACCTTGAAGCTGTTAGCTGCAACACCCACGGCTTTTTCCACAGGGCAGCTTCCACACAGCAGAGTACTTCATTATTATTCACCAGATACTGTTAATAATAGTGCTGATGTTATCAGCATAGCTGTCACCAAGTGCTTCAAATGCTCTCAGTTAACCAAAGTTAGCAAAGCAACTGTATCTCATTGTTTAAGTTTATATTATATTAGACTCTCATAGTAAAGCTCTTCCAAGTATCTGGCATTGGACTGGAGATTTTAGGCTGGAAAACAAACGTAACCTCTCCACCGCACCAATTTACTCTCCATCTTTTGACTCCCCAAAAGACAATTCCTTTCTAGGGTACAACTCCATGACCATCATCTGTCCGCAGATAACTCAATTAATTGGCCATTAAGCTCTGCATGCGCCTCAACAGTATCAATAAAAAACCTGCATTTATAAGGACATAAGAAATAGGGCTACAGGAGGCCATTTGGCCTTTCTAGCCTGCTCCACCAGTCAACAAGATCATGGCTGATCTACCTCAACTCCACCTTCCTGCACTATCCCCATATCCCTCAAATCTCTTAGCATTCAAAACTCTATTGACCTCTATCTTGAATATCTAGCACTTTTCACAATCTCAGGATGTCCCAAAGCTCCTTACAACCCGAAGCACTTTTTGAAGCGTAGTCATTGTTGTAATGCAGGAAGCATAGCCGCCAATTTCGGTACGGCAAGAACCCACATATAGCAATGAAATAAGAGACCATAAAATCTGATTTTTAGTGATGTTAGTTGAGGGATAAATATGGACCAAAATACAGGGGAGAACTCCCCTGCTCTTCAGATAATACCATGGGATCATATAGGAATTTTTAAAAATCCTCTTCTCTTGAAGGCAGTGACTTCTACTAGTGTTCAGTAACTTGTGCATTCTGCATGCAACCCTAGACTGCCAGGGGCAGTAGGCTAATCGATTAGAAAGGGCGTCACAATGAACCCTGTTTCTGTCATCATCCACCATGCACTTTCTGGTAAAGATCACTGGATAACAATTAGACCAGGACCATGAAGACCAATTTGCTGATTTGACTAAAGATCAGCAAACTCAGCAGGAGTCAAACGTGCAGCCTTGTAGTCTTCATGGCTCAGTACTACACTGGTGTTACAACTTTAAGAAGAATTACAATAATCAATTTCTCAAACTACAATCACAGAAACATAACCTACATTGTTTATCCTTCCTCTTAAAAGAAACTATTTAGAAGTTGTCCTTGTAGCATGCCCTCGTGCTTACACTTTCTGCACCGCTTGTAAAGAAGTACTTGTAGTAGTCTGTATATTCGTACAGAACACAAGAGAGGAGGCTTTCAATACAAGTCTTGCCTATGTGGCTTGGCCCAAAGCCATTATTTTTGCTTCTGTCCACATCATGACACACAGTCTCTTTCAATAGTCAGTCCATCTGGTCTTTTGTACTCTTACCCATCTCCTCTGTCCTGGCTGGTTCACTGCCTCACATGTCTGGGCAAGTACTCTTGTGACAGCCTGATGTGCCTGAACCATTGTTAAGTCTCTTTATTCAGTCAGGATGCTGGCAATAAGACTACTTAGAAAATACTAGCGTCCTGATGGATGACTGAACACTCTTTGTGCAATGGTGGCACACACAATGCTCCAGATCAATATACTTGATATGTTTAAATCACTTGCAACTTAAATTGGATTCATCTTACTTGACACTGGCTCAAACAGAGGGAATTATACTTGATTTTCCACGCAATGTTGCTCAGTTTGGCTCACATTACTTTTACCTTTGGTTCAGAAAGATCTAAGTTCAAGACCCACTGCTGGATTTGACTACATAATCTAGCCTAACAGTTCGATGCAGTACTGAGGGAGTGCTGCACTGTGCAGTGTGCTGGTCTCCAGCTGAAACATTAAACCAGAGGCTCCATCTCCCTGCTCTGCTGATTCAGACACACAATATAAAATCCCACGGCACTGCAGCAAAGAACAATGACCATCACCTGGAACTGTGGCCAACATTCCTCCCTCAATACCACCAGAAACAAAGTTACTGTTCATTCATCTATTTGGTTGTGCAATATTACTGTGCGCGCAAATAGCTGCTTTGTTTGCCTAAGTAACAGCCACTATTTTTCTAAACAATGTTTTCTGAAGCATTGACAAATTTCAGAGAGATGTTACAACGTGCTATATAAATCGGAGACTTTCTAATATTTCTGTGCCACATTGCATTAACCTAACACACTGCTCCCATGCTACTTATCACCCTATGTCCCACAAGACACTATTTAACTTGTTCTAGTCGTTTTACTTTTCTCCAACTTACTATATTTCTCAAAAGACGAGAAAGAAATTTTCAGATAACTACATGGATTACTGTGTATATGGCGGAACAATTTGGCTCGTCGAATCAGTGGAAGTTATTAAGGATACACACCCAAAATGCAATGTGCATTGACCATTGCACCAAATATCACAACAAGGAAAGCAGCTGTGTAAACTCAACAAAAAAAAAACACCTGAAGGTTTGTTAAATGCTGTTTTGGTAAAACTTCAGTGGCCTTTTAGTTTCAGCACAGGTGGTGTTTTGGTGAATTGATTTGGAAGGCATTTAGAAGTATTTGTATGAGAGGAAGCAATGATGTTGTGCTGAAGCAGGTGGGATAGCAGGAATGCTGTCTGCAGCCTCTGTGCAGCTGAGTAACCAAGCAGCATGGACAATGGAAATACTAAACGCTGCAGCAGGAAACTGGGCTTCAGTTATTTATGACTGATTCTTAGAGTTAGAACTGAAAATAAAATAACACATTTTGAACAAAATGTTGTTGCAAAAAAATACTTTTGATACGAATATTTGATAAGAAATTAGGGGAAGAGAGATGAAGGAAGGCACCTCACTACAGAACCAGTAAGTTTACAGCATAGAATGTAGCCATTCATCCCATTATGTCTGTGCTGGCTTTTTGCTAAAGTAATCCAGAAGCAATACCACTCTCTCCCCATAACCCTGTGTCTTCTTCTGCTTCAAATATTTAGATAATTTTCCATTAAAGACTCATTGGTTTGTCTCAACCTGAACCACTTCCTGTGACAAAGCATTTCATGTTCCAACCTTTTGCAAAAAAATTCTTTTAACTTCTCTCCACATTCTAAACGAACAATCTAGTTTTATACGATTGCACAGGCAACATCTCAGACCCTGCTAAATTATGCCCGCTTGACAGTTTTTTTGTCCAACAGATTTATTTCACCAGTGCTGTCACTTGCATATTCAGTTTAATGTCACCAATATCATACAGAAACATAACTGCAGGAGACCAGTACACACATTCTGCAGTCATTTGATTATAAAATGTTGCCTGCCAGTATGCGCAGCTCTTCAGGGGAGATTCCCAACATTACAAAAGTACTTCCAGGGCTGTGACTTGCTTTGGAATGCCCCAGAGCAGTGAGATGTATAAATCCAAGGTCTTTATGGTTCCAGGAATATGGGCCAAAAGGGTGCTGCAAGATCTATGTTGTCAGTAAACCCTTTGGGCTGGATTTTACAGCCCGATGTCAGGGGTCGTAGCAGGGTGAACTGGAAAATGCCTCTGGCAGAGGCCCAGCACAGACCTTGAAGCAGGGAAGGCCTGGCCTGAAATTGCCAGCAGCAGCAAGGCCTCGCAGCGGTTCCCCAGCTGCTCAGCGACGAGAGCCAAATTTACATACTTAAAATGCAAATGAAGGAATTACTTACTTACCCGCTTCTGCCGTCCGTTCCGCTTCGATATTGGTGCCGGTGGCTGGCACTTCCGCCCCTTCGGATCTCCATCTGCAGATCCGAGACGGACACTGGTGGGGAGAGGGGAGCAGGTAAGTCTCTGCGCAGGGGGCGGGGGGAGCGCATCATCAAAGTTCTGATCGCCTCATTATACAAAGGATGTGGAAGCTTTAGAGAGGGTGCAGAGGAGATTTACCAGGATGCTGCCTGGACTGGAGGGCATGTCCTACGAAGAAAGGTTGAGGGAGCTAGGGTTTTTCTCATTGGAGCGAAGAAGGATGAGAGGTGACTTGATAGAGGGGTACAAGATGATGAGAGGCATAGATAGAGTGGATAGCCAGAGACTTTTTCCCAGGGTGGAAAGGGCTATCACTAGGGGGCATAATTTTAAGGTGATTGGAGGAAGGTTTCGGGGAGATGTCAGAGGTAGGTTCTTTACACAGAGAGTGGTGGGTGCGTGGAATGCGCTGCCAGCGGTGGTAGTAGAAGCAGATACATTAGGGGTATTTAAGCGACTCTTGGATAAGTACATGGATGATAGTAGAATGAAGGGTAGGTAGTTAGTTTGATCTTAGAGTAGGTTAAAGGTTCGGCACAACATCGTGGGCCAAAGGGCCTGTACTGTTCTATGTTCTATTTAACACCTCCCCACACAGCTAAACTTTTAGTCAATTCATTTACATGTCAGGAAATATTTCTTCTGAAAACCAACACCCTGTGGATAAGCTTCAGAGACACACAGTATGAAGTTACCACAGAGCTTTAACAGGTAATGTGACAAGTTCTTAAGAGGATACTTTGGGTTATAAGGGGAAAGTTAATAGTTAGCTGTGGTTGAGCTGAGTTACGGGTAACCATAGACTCCATCAGCTTTGTTTCATTGAGTCAGAGGAATCTTGCCAGTTTTTATTTTTTAAAACCTCTACTAAAAGACAGCATATCACGTCTGTGCCAGGTGGCACCTCTGGTTGGATGGAGTGGATTTGATGGTATTTTCTCACCTTTCTTTCTAGCTGTTCACATGATGTCCATACAATGCAAAAGTGACTGTGCCACCCCAGACTGATCCTAATTTGACTCATTGATGAGGGTCTCCGCAGGAAGTCACGCTCATGCCACCTGGGTTCCATTTCACATGAAGTACAACTTCTGTTGTAGGTTCAGGAAGGTCCATTAGATATCGCAGCAAAGAGTTCTGCGCACCTGCACTCAGTGGAATTAATGCAAATTCACAACTTGTAGTATAAATGGAGTGCTACCAGCTGTAAGCTGCTGACTGCCAGCCTTCCATCAGCACAGCAGTATACCTACAGCCTTAACATCGAGCTACAAGAAAGTAAGTTACCTGGCCCAAGTCCATGTTGAAGTTCCTTCCATATGAATAGTCCTAATCCAATGTTCCCATATCCTTTAATTCCCTCCCTCCCCCACCCAACCACCTATCTAACCTATTAAACATTCTCTAAAGCTCTGCTTAAATGGTTTCTGATTCAATCATCAACGACAACAATACATTCCATGGCCTACCAACCCTTTATGCAAAAAGAAAATAAGGTTCTCTTGATCTCTGTCCCAAGTCCTACATTTAACCAATGCAAAGCTCATTCTTCAAGAAATAAGGTGACAATTTCATTTTAAAATTAATGCAGAATTTCAGGCCATTAACAGTGGTTGTGTCTTTGTTCGTTCCGGACTCCACAAACCGGAATATTAGATAGAAAGACAGAAAATCAGAAAGAATAAGGAGAGTGAGACACAGAGAGACAGACAGAGAGACAGACAGAGAGACAGACAGAGAGACAGACAGAGAGACAGACAGAGAGACAGACAGAGAGACAGACAGAGAGACAGACAGAGAGACAGACAGAGAGACAATGTGGTAGATAGAACACAATATAATTTGAATTACATTAGTCATTTAACTAGTTAACTATATTACAATCACACGACATCAGTCACGTAGCATCTATTGTCTTGAGACGAGGCCAAAAAAAACCCCATGTTATCAATAGGCAGTAATGCGACCAATTGCAGAATTACCAACTATGTAACTATCTGCAGCTCCTTTTCCTGCTTACTCTGGATTGAATTATCCAGCAGTTAATGGAACTGGATAATCTTCTACGTTTTAAGTGAGGTAGAGGTATTAACCTTTTAAAATCAGCATTGAAAATCTACAATAAGTTTTCTCCCCATCCTGGCTTGAAGTCACTGACTCTTTCTGGGACATGATTAAACAAGTGGTGGATACCATCAATATTTTCCCAAGTTTTATTCACGTGAGTCAAGATAAACAATGTCGAAATGTTGCCCTCCTAGTGTCTCACGTAGACACTCCAAGCAAGGGAGTCACTGGATATCAATGCATCCTACAGTGAATTCAACCCAATGTTTAGTGGTTGACTCAATGACTTCTGAAGCAGCCTAGCAAACCACTCTGTCGTTTAAAAAAAATGACTAGGGCAACAACAGCAGCTTTGTCAGGGTCGTCCGCATCCCAGAAACGAACAATAAAGATAAACTACAGCTGGAGCACGATGGATCTGGGGCCACAATATAAAAGGCACAGGGAGAGAAGAAAGTTAGGTACGGCATTCCAAACTACAGTATTCAGTTTCAACTCAAAGCACTTGTGGTACAAAACCCCAGCATAACTGTGCTTTGCCCATGTACAAGGCACACAGGTTGTTCCTTTACCTTGCAGAAGAAAATAATCACTTGGGGTGCGTTTCAGACACATCTTTGCCTTTTCGTTGCTCCAATCCACTTCCAGTGCTTCCTTAAGGGGGCAAAAACTCACTGTCTGGTTCAAGAAAAAACAGGAATGTAAAAAAAAATCACTCAATTGAACACTGGCAAATAGAATTTTCTCAAACAATTCCTTACCTGCAGTAACTGCAATAAAACACTAGGAGGGCTCTTGCTGAGCAGGTTGCAAAACGTCAGAAAAGTAACAGGAACAAGAGAAGGCCATTTCGCCCCTTGAGCCTGTTCCACCATTCAATGAGATTATGGTTAATCTGGGACCTCATTCTATATATACACCTTTGCTCTGTATCACTTGGATTTTTGTTAACCAAAGATATCAATCTCAGATTTAAAATTAACAATTGATCCAGCATCAATTGCTGTTTGCGGGAGTTCCAAACTACTACTTTTTGCTTGTAGAAATGCTTTCCTAACTTCACTCCTGAAAGGTTTGGCTCTAATTTTCAGGTTATGTCCCTAGTCCTAGACTCCCCAACCAGCAGAAATAGTTTCTCTCAATCTATCAGTTCCCCTTCATACCTAGTAGCCTTTCACTACTGCTGTATACCCAACACACACTGGCATCGAACAGTCGGTGCACTAGCTAAGAAGTAACTGAACATTGAGATTTCTCAGGCAGAGAGTGAAAGTTCCTTAATTTCTGATCTCTCAGATTTCAGTAGAATGCTAAGTCATTAACGCCCGTGCTGTATTCATTAACAGTACTGGTGAAACACATTGGGGCTGTTTACTGTTGAACTGCACAGCCATCCAGGGAGAGGAAAGTGAGGTGAGGATTTACAAACTGTGCTTGGAAAAGTGAGATAATGCAAGGAAGAAGCCAAAAGAATAATATGTACCAATGAAAATACTTAGGATATACAGTCTACTTACAACTATCAAACCTGCATTCACAGCAACAATTCTTAAAAGGGGATTCACAGTAGAAATATCCAATCCTAAAGTTCAAGCAAGCATGCAATTTACCTATGTTGCTGTAGGACAGTCATTTCTCAACATGCTTCAATATCTCTTTGCACTATTTCTCTGCTTGCAGAATAAGACGGTACATGGTCGGCAGGGCGAGATACACACAATTGGGGCGCCCCAAACATTTCGATTCTCTTTCAAGAAAGTCATCCTGGAAGTCAAGGGCTTGGGAAGGGTGGGGCAGAACAGTGAAGCTGAATGCAGCATGAGCTCAAAGCTGGTACCATAATGCTCGTGTCAAGCACCTCCAGAAGTGAAAATTGATGCAAAGTATCTATTTAGCTCATCTGCCATATCCTCATGCCTTAACTTGTGTGGATAAATTAACAACTTATATTTATACAGCACCTTTAATGTAATATCATGAAATCAATGCAGTATTTAATTTGACCATGGTGAGTTGCTTTATTTGTGTTGTTTTGAGTCTCGTCTGATCAAATCTTCATTCGATATCCAAACACAAGTGAGAACACTCATTCATTTGCCCTTTCTAGCTCAGGGATATTGAAACCAAATGCAGAAGGAGATTAGCTATCACACCAAGAAAAAAAAAATCAGTGCATCAGAAGTAGTCCATATGGCTACATTCCACCTTTAATATGAGCCACTTGATAGACCGTTGGTTAAGCCCCTTTGAAAGTACTAGAGTATTCTTATTCCAGCCTAATTACCAGAGCTTGTGTCAACATTTACAATAATTGCCACATTTGTGTCATCGGATTGGGTATGTTACATTATTTCTGGCTGGGGCCTTCAGTAATGAGAAGCTGAAAAGGGAAAGCCTATCCAACATCTCAAGTTATCATAAACACGATTATCTGATCTGTTTAGGTTATTCAGGAGATTTAACAATTCAGGAAGGGGAATTAATTGGAAGATAATAGCAGTGTTCTTGCAGTGAAAATCTTAACGCTCTTAAAAGATTTTTAAAAAACATAAAAGCTGGACATGCTACATCACTCGGCTTCTTGAAGATAGGTTTAATGCTCTAACTTCAGTACAACTCAAAATGGTAAACACAACATTTTCCTTCCCTTATCCACATTCACACAGCCACTAAAACAAATCAACTTGTATTTACATAAAAATGTCCCAAGACACCTCCAGTGAATCATGGGTGCTGAGCAAAGATTTGGAACGGTGAGCAGAGATGGGTTTTACAGAGGTCTTTTAAGGAGATGGTGAAGGGAAGATGGAAGAATATTCCAGACTTGGTGGCTTAAGGCATGACTTCCAGTGGTAGAGTGAAGGGAGGGGAGACCCATGAGAGGCCAAAGTCAGAGGGACAGAGAGCTTGAGCTTACATGGCTTAGGGAGGTCATGGAAATGGAGAGGGGGAAAAGGGTTTTAAAGACAGGAACGAGAATTTTTTAATTTTTGATTACCGGGATCCAAAGCAGGGGTGGAAGGGGTGACAGAAGAGAAGAGTAGGAGTTAGTGTGGAAAAGGTTACAAGCAGCAGAGTTTTCCATGGGAAAAGGGTTGGAAGACAGGCTTCTTTAGTATAAAAGTTTATAATTTGTGCTCTTCCATTTGAATGATTATTTGATGGCAAAGCTCAAATCTTTATTGTTTTGCTGGTGTTTGTTCTTAGTTGCAATGATGAGCATGATTAGGTCGTAAAGATAAAATTCTGGAGCAGCTTTCTTTTGACTTTTCAGACAAGGTTTTAACAGTCCATGAGAATGCCAATTAGATCAAGATTTGAGTATTGCCGAAAGCAGAGACATTTGTCGAAGCTTTTCATTTTGCACTCATCAGGACAATTCGCAAGAGTAAGGGAAAGCAACAAAATTTATACTATGAGAAGAGTGTGCTGATTGGTTGGCAAGGGGGCTCTGATTGGTAGAGGCATTGCCACAGAGGATGCACCAGTTAACTAACAAGCTTTGCTTGAAATTTAAACCAGGCAGCTTGTCTCCGATTGGTCAAGACATTGCCCTGAGGAATGAACCAGCGAATGGCTGTCACATATTTTCTTTAGCTGGAACAGGCACAATGTGTGTACATGTTCTTTCTGTCTGCAAAGAACAGGGCCCTGTGTAATAATATATGTAGCTTCCAGTAGGCGCAAATGCACCACACTGCGAGCCCAGCTGACAATTTTAAATTGTCAGCGTAATTCTTAGCACACGGAGGATTAGTTAGCAAATATTGTCCAATCGTAGAATCACATCGGTGTTGGACACTGTGTTTTGAGTTTTGCAAGCATAGGCTGGTTGGGTACAGCCTGTACATTTTTTTGTTGCCAGAAGGGACATGTTGTTTGATATGATCCGCCAGTCTTTGGGACATACGGCCTATATATCTAACTTCACACTGGCATTGAAATTCATATATCACATTACTCATTCGTGTGATAGACAGAACGTCTTTTTGGCTTAACAGCAGCATCCTGTTTGTGGCGACCACCACACATGTTGCTACTGCATAGTAGCAGCGTGAAACAGCGAGCTTCACCTGTTACTCATATTTTTGGGATAATTACCCTTTTCAGGGTAATAGGAGGTAGAGTGGGCACTTTTCAGGGCCGAAAATGACCAACCAGCCCGTGCTTGCAAAACTCAAAACAGTGTCCAACATTAAATGTGTTCCCGTGATTGGTCAACATTTGCTAAATAATCCTCAGTGTGCTAAGAATTACGCTGATAACCAATTTAAGATTGTCAGTTGGGCTCGCAGTGTGGCACATTTGCACATACTGGAAGCTACACATAATACACAGCCCTGTTCTTTGCAGATAGAAAAAACATGCACACACATTGTGCCTGTTTCAGCTAAACAAAATAAGTGACACCCGTTGGCTGATTCATTCCTCAGGGCAATGCCTTGACCAGAGTCAAGCTGCCTGGTTTAAATTCCAAACAAAGCTTGGCGGCTAACTGTCAGTCACCATAAACTGGTGCATTCTCCATGGCAACACCTCTACCAGAGTCCACTTGCCAACCAATCAGCACTCTCTTCTCAACATTGGTATTCTTGCGAATTGTCCTGATGAATGAAAGACAAAAAGCTTCAACAAAATGTCTCTGTTTTCAGCAATACTCAAGTTCTGTACTACCAAATGACTATTCAGATCACCTGCTTGGTGATGAAAAGCCTAACATGCCTTACACAGCATTACTGTCAAATTTTAGACTCAAACATTAGAAATGAAAATAGAGAATCAGTATGACGATAACAATGATGAGGCAAAGAGGAAACACTTGCACTGCCAGTACAGGGAGAGAAAATTTCATCGACTCCCTTCTGTACCTGGAAAAAGGGACCTACATTGAGGCGTTGCCGGACTAGGAGCCAGTTTTAAATTTCGCATCCTTGTTTTCAAATCCCTTCATGGCCTCTCACCCCCACCTCTGTAACTGCCTTCAGCCCCAGAACCCTCCAAGATCTCTGCATTCCTCGAATTCTGGCCTCTTGCACATCCCCGATTTAATCGCGCCACCACTGGCGGCTGCGCCATCAGCTCCATAGGCCCTAAGCCTCACTGCCTCTCGTTTCCTTTAAGACTGTCCTTAACCAAGCATTTTACCTTCATGCGACTTGGTGTCAAACATTGTTTAATAATTAAATAAAAAAACAAAGCGCTGAACATAGCAGGTCTGGCAGCATTTGTGGAGGCAGAAACAGAGTTAACGTTTCAGGTCTCTGACCTTTACACAGATCTGAAACGTTAACTCTGCTTCTCTTAAGTATTTCCAGCATTTTGTTTTTATTTCAGATTTCCATCTGCAGTATTATGCTTTTATTATTGTTTGATAATGTTCCTGTGAAGCACCTTGAGATGTTTCATTAATGAAGGCGCTATCTAAATGCAACTAGTTTTGAAATTCTTACTGTCATGATCATTTAGATAGTTCAGCTCTTCATTCTCTAGAAGCAGTTAAGCAGAAGAAATTTAGACCTTTACTGTACTAAAATTTTGCAATCTTTTAATCTAATCTATTTATATGTTACTAAATTGTAATGAATTATGAGCAGTTTTTGTAATGTGCACTTGTACCCACCAAGAACTGACAAGATGCAATGCAAACTCTTACACTTCAGGAGACACTTGCATCTCATCAGTGAGAGGTGCACTGAAACCAACACCCCACAATCCAAGAGGCAACATTCTCATCCAGGGTTAAATCTATACCTCCCATCATCCCAGAAGTCACAATGTAATATCTCAGCCAGCCACGACATCATCCGGTAATCTCAATGTGTGAATATCACAAAAGGAAAAAAGGTTCGAAAGTTCAGTTGCAGGAGACAGTGGGTTACTGAACCACAGAGCAGGAACATCCTAGGTTTCTGTTCAGTTAGCAAATCTCAATAGATGAGTGACAATAAGGCTGTTGCAATTGGTGGTAAAGCCTGGCTACCCGACCCGAACACATGTTGGGTCGGGTCTATATTCCGAGTCCAGCATTTGGGCTCGGGTTGGGTCGGGCTGGACAGGACAGTGCTGCTTCCAGGAAGTCACGGGATCAGGCTTACCCACGATTCCCCACAACTTATCTGCAGGAATAGCCTGCTGCCGGAACGGATGAAGGATATTCGGATTGGGTCAGGTGTGGAAAGAAATTAAAGGACTTGGGTTCGGGTTGGCTGTGATCGGGTCGGGTTTTAATTTTATACCCGACTCAGGCTTTAATTGGTGGTGCTGGAGGGAGGTAGAGATAGAGATGGAGGAGGGAGTATCCGAGTTCCTATTTCTGGTTGCCAATAGCATCTAGGTCTACACATGACTGGATCAACAGCACCTTCCAAACCTGTGACCTCTGCCACCCAGAAGGACAAGGGCAGCAGGCGCATAGGAACACTATCACCTGCAAGGTCATCAAGTCACACACTATCCTGACCTGGAACTATATCGCCGTTCCTTCACTGTCGCTGGGTCAAATTCCTGTCACTCCCTTCCTAACAGCACTGCGGATGCATCTACATCACATGGACTGCAACGGTTCAAGACTGCGGCTCACCACCACCTTCTCGAGGGCAATTAGGGATAGGCAATAAATGCTGGCCTCGTCAACGATGTTCACATCTCATGAAAGATGAAATAAAAGGATGGTCAGTACCCATGGAACCAGACCTCCGCAAGGGTCAAGAGGGGGAGACAGCAAAAAAAAAAAACACCTCACCGGACATCCCCAGAAAGACTGCAGTCTGACCTCCTAAACTCAACTTCTCCACCAATCCGCACACACTGAATAGATTAGTTATCTGACCTCTATTCAATTAGGTAATTAATTCTAGATCACTAGCTATCGGCATCTCCCACAATACTACTAGCAAAAGAAAAAATACCAAGTAAAATGAAATGCATATGATTAATTTCAGGGCTCTAATCTTATCTGAATCCTAGCTTCTCTCATTTTTAGATTACCTGAACCCCTCAATGAGATTCTTTATTTTCTGTACAACTTAGAAGTTGGGAAAAGTACATTCAGTGGATCACCTACAGTTGAAATTTATGTTAATGATTGTTAATCTGTGAAAATGGTAGCCTACTAAAGATATGGAGTACACAGGTAAGTAACACCTGTAGTAACAGTCACTACTAGTAGAACAGACTCGGGACAGAATTCCCTCTCCCAAATTTAAAGTCAGGATCTGTGTTAAACAGAACACCAGGGAGTGTCTACAAGCCTGTAACCTAATCTGAGCTCATATGGCTGTTATGAGCTTTGCTGTTTGCTATTTAGGTCAACGTCTTAATCCCTCAATCAGATGATATGTTGTAACCATTGCTGCATATCTATTATTTAACTCTGTATGCCTTTAGCACTCTGTTTGAATTAGAGTTATTTTCTCCTGAACACGGCTTTAAAAATTATTTAATACCAATTGCCATGTGAAAGTTACCTCAAATATCATACATATCATAGGTGAATCACTGTCAAGGAAACTCACTCGAGACAAACTATAGTCGATGCACACTGATGCTCCAATGAATCTCATTTCTCAGGGCCTGTTTCAGTGCTGTATCTCTGACTCTAAAATGTAATTATGCACAAGTTTATATGGAACTTAAAATATGGAAATCTATTGTATCTGTGCAACACTAGTAGAAAGCACATTCAGAAAAGGTCTTCGGGTACACACTACAGCAGAGCCACATTAAGTATGCACAATTTTTAAACCAATAAAACACTGACAGGTGTACAAAATCACAATGTTATTGAATTCTACTGCAGCCTCCTACCTGAGAATATTAACCTGCTTTTGGTCTCAGAAGGTGACAGACCTGATACTTATTTACATCTCAGAACTCAATCATCACCACTGACACAATGTTCCAACAAAGGATATTGAATAAATCTAATATTAAAGACCTAATATTCTCGAGTTGATGAGCTCTTGTACCAGAAAGGTAGCAAACACATTCAATTAATTGACTAAGCACGTGTGTGGAACAACAGGCAATTAGCATCGAGCAGCAAGGTACAGGCATGCCAAACATGTGCTCTGAGCACACTGCTGAATGACTGAGACCTGAACCATCCACAGCATGCCTGAAGGAAGAGTCAATTATTCCCACACTTACTGCCTCCACCATATTCTAAATATCAAGTGGGAACAACATTCCTGGCCCCAAAGTACTTGAGGAAACTAAGTTGCTAAGTTCAATAACATTTCTCAAACACAGATGCCTCCAGTAACTTGGCTATCTAGGTCAACAACAATTTGCATTTATATAGCACCTTTAGCATAGTAAAACATCCCAAGGTAATTAACAAGAGCAATCAAACAAAATTTCACATCAAGCCACATAAGGAGAAACTGGGACAGAGGTAGCGTTTTAAAAGAGTTGGAGGGGTTTAGGGAGGAAATTCCAGACCTTGGGGCCCAGGCAACTAAAGGAACAGCACCAATGGCAGAACTATTTAAATCAGGGATACACAAGAGGGCAGAATTGGAGCAGTGCAGGTATCTTGGAGGGTGTAGGGCTGGAAAGGTGAGGCCATGCACAGAATTGAAAACAAGGATGAGCATTTTAAAGTCGAGGCGTTGCCAGACTGGAAACCAATATAGGTCAGCGGGCACACGGATGATGGGTGAACAGGAACATGGGCGTAACCCAAAGGATCTTTTGCACAAGAATTTGCAGATGCTTCAAGGTCACTGGGCCGAGCTCGCTCATGTTCAAAGATGATTGCAAGAGAGAGAGACTTAAATTTTTAATATCAATACCACAAACTAAAGATGATGCGGCTAACAGGTCACACTGGAGGGCTTCACTGCATTAGGGAACCAAAGAGGCTGAAGAGAAGTAGTTGACAGAGAGAGAGAGAGAGAGAGAGAGAGGAAAGAGAAAACAGGAAAAAGGAAAAACAATTAATTCTGTGTTGACTTCATCATGTGGCCCTGAGATTTACACTTGTACCACCCGTGGCTAGCACTGTCAGTCGAGAATTGGACTCTTTAGTCACTCGCTATATTGCATGCAGTTTAAGTAACAGACTTGTTTTGGATCTTACACTTTTGTCTTTCAAGACAGAAGGTTGCCTCAAGGGTATCACAGACACTGCATTTCACTTAGTCCTGCAGTAATTACAAAAGGAAAATACTGCAGATGCTGGAAACCAGAAGTAAAAAACCAAAAGTGCTGGAAATACTCAGCAGGTCTGGCAGCATCTGTGGAGAAAGAAACATAGGTTATTTACCTAAAACGTTAACTGTTTCGCTCTCCACAAATGCTGCCTGACCCGCTGAGTATTTCCAGAACTTTCGGTTTTTCTGCAGTAATTAGATGTATTGTGGAACAGTATCTAGGTATGTAACGTTTCCTACAATAGTGACTACACTTCAAAAGTATTTCATTGGCTGTGAAGCACTTTGCAATGTTCTGAGGTTGTGAAAAGCACTATACAAACACAAATCCTTCCCTTTTACGTGCACTATGCAATGAAGTTGAAACAATACAAGATTCTGAGGAGGCTCGACAGGGTAGACATCAGGGCAAAATCTTAGGATAATGGGTGAAACCCTTGAGACGGAGATGAGGAGCAATTTCTTCACTCAGAGGTTGCAAATCTTTGGAATTCTTTACCCCAGAGAGCTGTGGATGCTTAGTTGTAGATTCTATTCAAGACAGAGATCGATAGATCTTTGGACTTTAGGGGAATCAAGAGATATGGGGATTGGGCAGAAAAGTGGAGTTGAAGTCAAACATCAGGCATAATCTGTTTGAATGACGGTGCAGGCTGGAGGAGCTGTATGGCTTACTCCTAGTTCTTGTGCTCTATGAAGTGGAATTTATTAGATCTGCCTCAAATCAAACAAATGAATTACCACAAAATAAAAAATAAATCTACAAGTATTCAAGACATCTATTGTGTCATTTGCAAAAATGGTGAAGCATTTGATTCAGGCGAGATCTTGATTTGATTAATACACAGAAAAACAGCAAATCAGGCTCCAAAACAACAGCACCGACTAGTGGCAGAATCAGCAAAAGTGGACAGTACTGAATCAATTCAAACAGAATTCTTTTCCCAGTGAGACTGCACATTTTAACTTAAAAAAAATGAAAGTACTCTAACTAGTCTGGTGCTGAAACAAGTCTCACTGCTGATGCTCAACTATGAAGGGGATAATGCAAAAGGAACAAGGGAGGAGGGAGGGAACGCGAGGGCAGTTGTTTGGTCAAGCTAACAGAGGGCTGCCAGCTTTTGCTGTATCCCAGCAAAAATCAACAGTTTGTGGAAGAGGAGAGGCTTGGAAAGGAGATGTAACAGAATGATACCAGGGAGGAGGAACGTCAGTTATGTGGAGAGACTGCAGAACTCGCCGAGATATCTGCGCTCCTCCAATTCTGGCCTCAAACATTCCTGATTGTAATCACTGCATCATTAAATGACTGCGTCTTCAACTGCCTGGGCACTAATCTGGAATTCCCTCCCTAAATCTCTCCACCCTTCTCCTTTAAAATGGTCCTTAAAACCAATCTCTTTGACCAAGGGTTTGGTCATCTACCATAATAACTCAAGTAGTTCCATGTCAAATTTTGTTTGATTACACTCATGAAGAGCCTTGGGAAATTTTGCTACATTAATGATGCTATATAATTGCAAGTTTTGCTGTTGTGGAGAAGCTAAGATTGTCTTCCTTAGAGCAGAGGTGGTCAGGCAGATTTAATAGAAGTGGTGTTCAAAATCAGAAGGGATTTTGATAGTGAAAACAGTTTCCCCTTATTTACTCTGTCAGGTGGGTCATGAACAGACTTAAGATATTTGGCAACACCAAAGGGGAGAAGAGCATAATTCTTTTCAGCGAGTTGTGATCTCTTGTTTTGGTCTTGCAGGGAATCAAGCGATATGGGGAGCGGGCAGGAAAGTGGAACTGAAGCCCAAGATCAGCCATGATTGTACTGAATGGCAGAGCAGGCTCGATGGGCCATATGGTCTACTTCTGCTATTTCTGGTGTTCTTGTGATCTGAAACGGTGAAGGGAACAGATTCAATAGTAGCTTTCAAAAGGGAAACGGATAAATATTTGAAAGGGAAGCTGCTGCAGGGCTATGGAGAAAGAGGAGAGTGGAACTAATTGGATAGCTCTACCAAAGAGCTGGCACAGGTATGATGGATCAAATGGCCTCCTTCTGCGCTGTATCATTGTATTAAGTGAAGTAGAAAAAAAGACGACATCTAGGATTAACCAGCATATTTTCACTAGGGCAACATTACTGCTGATGTTCCACATGCCAAATGCCCTGCATAACTCTCTTTGCTGCCGATTTCAAGAAAGTCCTTGTAGGCAGTCGGCAATTTGAAATGGCCACATCAAACAAGACACCACTTTAATCGAGACCCAGTCTAGTGGCATTCAAACTGGTCACTGCAAAACCATACCATCTACATTTGAACCTATTATTTTCCACAGTAGTCCTCACCTTCCTCCACCACAGAAGATGTGCAGACCGGACTGATCAGAGTTCACTTGCCCATTTCCAGCTTGTGCACATGTGAAAAGCTCAACTGGAGTTGGAAAAAGCTAGAATAGTGCTTAGTAGCCAACCTGTGGTAGTCATTTGGAGCCAATTCACATCTGCAATATTTAATGTGTGAATTTACTTACACTGCAGTAAAATTAATCTATTTCAAGCCTTTCAACAGACACTGGTACGAACATATGAATTCAAAGCAGGAGTAGGCCACTCAGCCTCCTCCGCCATTCAATAAGTTCATGGCTGAACTGATTTCTCCACATTACCACCTACCCCCGATAACCTTCCACCCCCTTGCTTATCAAGAATCTATCTACCTCTGCCTTAAACATATTCAAAGACTGTGCTCCAACGCCTTTTGAGGAAGAGTGTTCCAAAGTCTCAGGACCCTCAGAAAAAATGTATCCTCATCTCGGTCTTAAATGACCAACCCCTTATTTTTAAACAATGACCCCTAGTTCTAGATTCTCCCACAAGGGGAAACATCCTTTCCACATCCACCCTGTCAAGACCCCTCAGCAGCTTATATGTTTCAATCAAGTCACCTCTTACTTTTCTAAATTCCAGCAGTTACATGCCAAGCCTGTCCAATCTTTCCTCATAAGATAGCCCGTCCATTCCAGGTATCAGTCTGCTAAACCTTCTCTGAACTGCTTGCAATGCATTTACATCCTTCCTTAAATAAAGAGACCAAGACTGTACACAGTACTGAAGATGTGGTCTCATGAATGCCCTATATAGCTGAAGCATAAGCTCCCTACTTCTGTATTCAATTCCCTTCGCAATAAACGATAATGTTCTATTAGCTTTCCTAATTACGCGCTGTACCTGCATACTAGTGTTTTGCGATTCCTGCACTAGGACACCCAGATACTTCTGCATCTCAGAGCTCCGCAATCTCTCACCATTTAGATAATATGCTTCTTTGTTATTCTTCCTGCCAAAATTGACAACTTTGCATTTTCCCACATTATACTCCATTTGCCAGATTTTTGCCCACTCATTTAACCTATCTATATCGCTTTATAGCCTCATGTCCTCTTCACTACTTACTTTCCTACCTATCTTTGTGTCATCAGCAAATTTAGCAACCATACCTTCGTTCCATTCATCGAAGTCATTTATATAAATTGTAAAAAGTTGAGGCCCCAGCACAGATCCCTGTGGCACACCACTCGTTACATTTTGCCAACTAGAAAGTGACACATTTATGCCTACTCTGTTTCTTGTTAGCTAGCCAATCTTCTATCCATGCCAATATGTTACCCCCTACACCAGGAGCTTTTATTTTTTGCAATAACCTTTGATGTGGCATCTTATCAAAAGCCTTCTGGAAATCTAAGTACGATATATCCACCAGTTCCCCTTCATCCACAGCACATGTAACTCCCTCAAAGAACTCCAATAAATTGGTGAAACATGATTTTCCATTTCACAAAACCATGTTGACTCTGCCTGATTACCTTGAATTTTTCTAGGTGCCCTGCTATAACGTCTTTAATAACAGCTTCCAACATTTTCCCTAAGACAGACGTTAAGCTAAATGGCCTGTAGTTTCCTGCTTTCTATCTCCTTCCCTTTTTGAATAAAAAAGGGACATTTGCTATTTTCCAGTCTAGCGGAACCTTCCCTAAATCTGGGGAATTTTGGAAAATTAAAACTAACACATCAACTATCTCACTAGCCACTTCTTTTCAGACCCTAGGATGAAGTCCATCAGGGCCCGGGGACTTGTCAGCTCGCAGCTCCAACAATTTGTTCAGTACCATTTCCCTGGTGATTGCAATTTTCTTGAGTTCCTCCCTCCCTTCCATTTCCTGACTTACAGCTAATTCTGGGATGTTACTTGTATCCTCAATAGTGAAGACCGATGCAAAATACCTGTTCAATTCATCTGCCGTCTCCTTATTATCCATTATTAATTCCCCAGACTCACTTTCTATAGGACCAATGCTCACTTTGTTAACTCTTTAAATATCTATAGAAACGCTTACTATCTGTCTTTATATTTCTAGCTAGCTTTCTCTCGTACTCTAACTTTACCTTCCTTATCAATCTTTTAATCATTCTTTGCTTTTTTTTTTATATTCTGTCCAATCTTCTGACCTGCCTCCCATCTTTGCGCAATTATATGCTTTTTCTTTAAGTTTGATACTATCTTTAACTGTTCTGGTTAACCACAGATGGCGGGTCCCCCCCTTGGAATTTTTCCTTCTCATGGGAATGTATCTATTCTGTATAGACACTCTTATCAAACTGGCAGCAACCGTGCTAAACAGGGATAAGATTTGCATCTGTATCCCAAGTGCTCATTTCCATTTTGCAAATTCAAGATTTCACAAGGGGTCAGATATCCACAGTTTAGTTTCAAAGTATTTGGATGTTTTGTCTTAAGTTCCTACTTATTAAACTGTCAGTGTCCAGTACTTGAAGCAGTAGAATCAGCTTTTGTTTTATCTCAATCTATTTAATAACAAATTGCTTGCTGTTCTTTTCCTGAAAGAAAAATATGATAAAACGAAGGGGCTAATAATAGTATTCACAAGGCTATTTAATTCAATTAAGTGGTCCAAATGGCTGTAATGCACCACAACATCAGAGACAGCAGCTTATAAACATCTCATGTCACGTTCCCTTCCACCAGGTCAGTTTGTAACATCAGCAGCAATGTGTTACCAGTCTGTCTCAGATCCCTGCAGGCGAGGTGGCATTTAAGCAAAATGAATTCCACAGCCACAGATTTAACACCGCACCCCACCCCACAATCTCCAGATAAAGCACCAGGATTCTACAATTAATGTACATTTATATAGATGTTATTTAAAATTTCTTCTCCAATCCACACTCTTTTTACTCCCTTTTTACAAAAGTGTTGGAGTGCTGATGTGGCATGGTTCTGAATGAACCAGAATTCCCCCAGCAAATCAGCTAAGTGGGCTTTCTTCCAAAACCATAACCACCCAAATGCAAGTCTTTCCTCAACTGTGGAATGACGCTGGCAGTCAAGCCTGATCCTTTTGAAATGTCCACTTCATCCAGCAGAGATCACCAATATAGTGAACTGAGGCAACAGCCAGAGCAGATTCCCTTGCTCCTTATCACAGGAAGGTTACAGCCAATGGCAGCACTTGAACTGGCCCCCTCCCCCCCAATCCATACTATTCAGTACCACGCTCAGTACTGAAGTTACCCACAGTCCTACTGGGGAGTTCTATTTATAGACACCATTACTTCAACACAGTTAACAGACTAATTTAGAAATATATCAAGTAAACAAAGTTGACGAGGCTTACTCAAGAACACATGAAGTGACATGAAACGAAGATTGCTGGGGACAGAGGATATAGTTCTCTAGATCTTTAGATAAGCAGCACAGCCTTCTCTGAAAGGAGAAGGATCCACAAAAACCACATTTCCTGGAAAATGAAGCCACTTGTGGACACACTTAATAATGGTCTTTACACCAATACCACAAGATATTCCACTCTATGTTGCAGCACTGCTTTGACTAGTCTGTAAATGCTAGATTATAGAATTATAAAAATAATCTAAACCACACAAGACTTGTTAGCTTGCTGATCCTCATGACCTTACTCTAAAAGGCAAATCAGATCAGATCAGACAATAACACTGCAAAAACTAGAGTTCAGAGAACTGTGAACAAATTTTAAAAAAATCAACAATCAGCAGCTTTTATTTATTTATTTATTCAGAGATACAGCACTGAAACAGGCCCTTCGGCCCACTGAGTCTGTGCCAACCAACAACCACCCATTTATACTAACCCTACAGTAACCCCATATTCCCTACCACCTACCTACACTAGGGGCAATTTACAATGGCCAATTTACCTATCACCTGCAAGTCTTTGGCTGTGGGAGGAAACCAGGGCACCTGGCGAAAACCCACGCGGTCACAGGGAGAACTTGCAAACTCCACACAGGCAGTACCCAGAATCGAACACGGGTCCCTGGAGCTGTGAGGCTGCGGTGCTAGCCACTTTTTTTTTTTTGCAGAGTCTTTTTTAACATCTTCATTATCCTCCCTTACACAAATCAACTGGCTTGTGAAATTTATTGGAAACACACCAAATTATGAAACAACACTAAAATGGGAAAAGGCAGTAGACTGATTAACTTGCAGAAAAAACGACGAGTATGGGCATCAATAGGTGGAATGGCATTTTTTCATTTGATTGTTATGTCCCTGCACGCAATTTGCATAAAGGGGCCATGACATTCTTAATACATATTAACCAAATATTTCTGCTGATCCCCACTTCATTTCTTCAATAAATTTTCCTACTGCAGGTTTTAATATTCAATTTGATGAGGTGGATTCAAAATTGGCTTAGCTGTAGGAGACAGAGTGACGACAGACGGCTGTTTTAGTGACTGGAAGCCAGTGTCCAGTGGCGTACCACAGGGATCTGTGCTGGGTCCCCTATTGATTGTCATTTATATAAACGACATAGATGACTATGTGGGGGGTAGGATCAGTAAGTTCGTGGATGACACAAAGATTGGCCAAGT
Organism: Heterodontus francisci; assembly: GCF_036365525.1. NCBI lineage: Eukaryota > Metazoa > Chordata > Chondrichthyes > Heterodontiformes > Heterodontidae > Heterodontus > Heterodontus francisci. Next base: position 4,599,283 of record NC_090410.1, on the reverse strand, counting down.
GGTTAACAGTGAGGTTGAGTGTCTTGGGTTACAGGAAGATATAGACGGGATGGTCAAATGGGCAGAAAAGTGGCAGATGGAATTTAACCCTGAATTTGGTGAGGTGATACATTTTGGAAGGAGTAATGTGACACAGAAGTATTCAATGAATGGCCTGATACTGGGAAGTTCCAAGGAACAAAGGGACCTTGGCGTGTTTGTCCATAGATCTCTGAAGGCAGAAGGGCAGGTTAATAGGGTGGTGAAAAAGGCATATGGGACACTTGCCTCTATCAATCGAAGCATAGATTACAAAAGCAGGGAGGTCATGTTGGAGTTGTACAGAACTTTGGTAAGGCCACAGCTGGAGAACTGCGTGCAATTCTGGTCGCCACATTATAGGAAGGATGTGATTGCACTGGAGGGGGTGCAGAGGCAATTCACCAGGATGTTGCCTGGGATGGAACATTTAAGCTATGAAGAGAGGTTGGATAGGCTTGGTTTGTTTTCACTGGAGCAGAGAAGACTGAGGGGTGACCTGATTGAGGTGTACAAGATTATGAGGGGCATGGACAGGGTGGATAGGGAGCAACTGTTCCCCTTAGTTGAAGGGTCAGTTACGAGGGGACACAAGTTTAAGGTGAGGGGCAGGAGGTTTAAGGGGGATTTGAGGAAGAACTTTTTTTACCCAGAGGGTGGTGACGGTCTGGAATGCCCTGCCTGGGAGGGTGGTAGAGGCGGGTTGCCTCACATCCTTTAAAAAGTACTTGGATGAGCACTTGGCATATCATAACTTTCAAGGCTATGGGCCAAGTGCTGGCAAATGGGATTAGGTAGACAGGTCAGGTGTCTTTAATGCATCGGTGCAGACTCGATGGGCCGAAGGGCCTCTTCTGCACTGTATTATTCTGTGATTCAGTGAAAAGATTTGTGAAGGAAGGCAACCAGTCTGGCTGTGCCATTTAAGATGCAAGATTAGTTATTTTCAAGTTCCTCCCACTCCACCATTTTTTCCTCTTCATTTCTCTTGACCAAGTGACCATTCACTATTAGCTTAATAGCAGACTATTCCACTGTGAAGAGCATCACAGCTGAGCCTGGTTATATACACATTTTCCAGTACGCATCACTGGGCAATCAGGACAAAGTACTGGAAGCTAACTTACTTTCCACCTAATACCAGCAGCAATATTTCCGCTAAGCTGCACAGAACAGCAACTACATAAAGATTTTCTTTAAAGGTACTACGCATTGAAAATTTGGCTGCACAACAAAATTTTACATACAACATTTCCCAGCAACAGTAGATTTAGCTGTTTCACCTTCTGGAGACCTGATGAAGCACAAATTAGGGCTGGGATCCAGTACATTATGGTCTGTCTGGTTTAGTACTACATTGGTCAGCGGCTGGGGTAAAGCTAACCACCCTCAAGTCTTACTGGACTGACTTGTTTGGAGTGTGGAGGGTAGATTAACAGGTAAAATTCATGATCATTCACAATCATCTTCTTCATGGAAAGATAGATCGTGGAAGCCTTTTCAGTAGCTTATGCGTTCTAAAATACTTCGGTCAGACCCTGATGTAAGTGAAAGGTCAGCTTTATTTGCTGTGTTCAGCAGGTCAGAGACCCGCAGCATCAACAGTACCTTAGTTTAAGTTAACTGAAGTAATTTTCTGTGTGGGCTCTTCTAAGCAGATGATTTTGCTGCACTATTATATTGAAACTACAACCGAGCTAGCAGGGGTTCTGTGGGGGAAGGGGGCGGGGTGGAAGTGCATGAACTTTATGATCCTTTTGTCTTGCCCCTTTGTTTATTTCCAGACATTCTTTCACTGAGGACTATGAATTTATCTGAAAAGTACCCAGTTCCTTACACCAAGCAGCACCAACTAGGTCTGATTGCTTTCAGCCAGTAGATTAATATACTCCCCAGTCAGGAAGCAAACAGATGCAGAACAAAACCCAATACTACCTCAAGTTACAGCAGAATAAACGGAGAATGATAAAATTGGATAAAAAAGGGCGGCACAGTGGCGCAGTGGTTAGCACCGCAGCCTCACAGCTCCAGAGACCCAGGTTCGATTCTGGGTACTGCCTGTGCGGAGTTTGCAAGTTCTCCCTGTGTCTGCGTGGGTTTCCTCCGGGTGCTCCGGTTTCCTCCCACATGCCAAAGACTTGCAGGTTGATAGGTTAATTGGCCATTATAAATTGCCCCTAGTATAGGTAGGTGGTAGGGGAATATATAGGGACAGGTGGGGATGTGGTAGGAATATGGGATTAGTGTAGGATTAGTATAAATGGGTGGTTGATGGTCGGCACAGACTCGGTGGGCCGAAGGGCCTGTTTCAGTGCTGTATCTCTAAACATAAACATGGTGGTGTCGTAAATAGTGAGGAGGAAAGCCTTAGATTACAGCACAATATAGATGGGCTGGTAAGATAGGAGAAGCAGTGGCAAACAGAATTTAATCTTGAGAAGTGTGAGGCGATGCATTTTGGGAGGACTAACAAGGCAAGGGAATATACAATGGACGGTAGAACCCAAGGGAGTACAGAGGGAACTTGGTGTACTTGTCCATAGATCACTGAAGGCAGCAGCATAGCTAGATAAGGTGGTTAGGAAGGCATATGGGATACTTGCCTTTATTAGCGAGGCACAGTATAGAAGAGCAGGGAGGTTATGATGGAACTGTATAAAACGCTAGTTAGGCCACTGCTGGAGTACTGTGTACAGTTCTGGTCACCACACTATAGGAAGGATGTGACTGCAATGGAGAGGGTGCAGAGGAGATTCACCAGCATGTTGCCTGGGCTGGAGCATTTCAGCTATGAAGAGGATAGGCTGGGGGTACTTTTCTTGGAGTAGAGAAGGCTGAGGGAGGATCTGATTGAGGTATACAAAATTATGAGGGGCACTGATAGGATAGATAGGAAGAAACTTTTTCCCTTAGTGGAGGTGTCAATAACCAGGGGGCATAAATTTAAGGTAAGTGGCAGGAGGTTTAGAGGGGAGTTGAGGAATAACTTTTTCACCCAGAGGGTGGTTGGAACCTGAAACACACTGCCTGAGGGGTGGTAGAGGCAGGAACCCTCACAACATTTAAGTAGTATTTAGATGAACACTTGAAACGCCATAACATACAAGGCTACGGGCCAAGTTTGGGGAAGTGGGATTAGTTTTGGACGGGTGCTTGATGGTCACGCAGGCGCACTGGGCCTGTTTCTGTGCTGTAAACTCTATAATATTGCCACAGCTTGCTGAAAATATTGGGAGTAATACACCATTGGAAAAATCAATGAGAACATCGACTTCTTGTGCACTCTAAACACACATCCTAAATTACCACATTCAGCAACAGACCTGTAACACCAGTACTTCATCTAGTGTTGAGTGCAAAATACTCTTGCAACCTAGACCAATGCTCCAGTGTAGTACTGAGGAAGTGCCACACTGCCTCCTTTTGGATGAGACATTAAATATAATAGCTTCATGGTCACAGTTTGACAGATACCATCTTTTACTATCCAGATTTTAAAACTGAATTAAAATTTTCAACCTCACACTCTTGGAATTATTTTACAGACCTCTGGATTACTAATTCAGTAACATAACCACTAGTTCAAGTGGACATAGCATGTGATTCCGTCACTATTACACTTCATTGACATACTCATGTTCACACTACACGATGGTGCAGACAATGTTAAAATAGTGAAATTCAGCTCCTGGTTCGTCCAGTGAGTAGATTAGGCACACAGACTAGGAATGCCTCATGGTGGATTTACAATCTGATGTGCTGTTTTAGCTCTTTCAGCCAGGCCAGTACGAGGACAGCACAACTGATTTTAATGCCGCTTTCTTTGAGGAGACAGGGAAGAAACAGCCAGATTTCTAGCTTCAAGTTCTGCAGATGAGCATAGGATCAGGTTCGACTGTGATGTGCACTGTGGTCAAATACCCACTTTTATTTTAATTACTCAAGGAGGCATTGACTGATTTTGCATTGATGGAAGCATAGAATGCAATTCCCAAAACGTGGCAGGAAAGTTCAGGAAGCCAATGCAATATGACATTTGTTTTATTCAATCACCGTTAACCAGTTAGCTCACTTTGTACATTACAGAAGCACTGACATTCCATTCTAGAAGGCAAAAAAAACTGCAGAAAGCGATCCTCAAAACACCAGTACAAATTTGGAAATCTCGCACAATAAAAGCAGAATTTGTCTTGATTCAGTCACCAGTGGCCTTATTGACCTTGGGCTTGTGACCTGCAAGGAGTCAATACCTTCAGGAAAGCTAGAGCGTTTTTTTTTTAAAAAAAAGAGTAAAATAGATTTGTTGAGGACTCATTCCAGGGTGTTGAACTGAAGACATTTGTTCAGACAAAGCATGGCATCATCAAGCCTTTGAGGTTAAGTGGAGCTGCAGGTCAGGACCGGCAGGTCAAACATTGAAAGGATTTTTGAGAGAGAGTTGTGCTTTTGTAAAACAAAGTGAATTCACACTGGTTTTAAAAGAAAAGTCTCAAGCTGCAGGAATTGGAAAACGTGTAGAGAAGCAGTCTGAACCAACTCGTGGTATTTCACAACTCACTCTATTCCAAACTAATTCAAATGAGGGTCAGTTTTCTAGTCTTCGACTCAAACAGCACAGAGGGAAAGCCTGCAGAAGCTCTTTGAAAGAGTTATCCAATTAGTTCCACTCAGCAGCCCTGCAAATTCTCTTCAAGTACATATCCAATTGTCCAAGCCCTGGGGCCATTAGCCAGGATGGATCTAATTTATTGCAAGAACAGCAAAACTCAAACCCTATTTGGGGGGAGGGGGGGAAAAAAAAAAAAGTGTGTGGTTGGTTTTATTGATATGGGAAGCTGATGTCACAGTGCATCTCCTGGCGGGGAAAGAGAAATAAAAAGATTAGACACATTTTTCTTATGCAGAAGGGTAGGCCAGGGAATACCCCATCAGAAAGCGTGATGGAAGCAGAATCCATAATAACTTTCAAAAAGGAAGGCAGTAAATATTACATAAAACAAAAGTCTATCAGGTTCAAGTGGGCAGCCTTTTCAGAGACCTGGCAGACATGATGGGCTGAATGGCCTTCCGCTTTGTCATAAAATTCAGTAATTCTTAAAGCCAAGCTTTGATAAGAGAAACCTTGTCTACAGAGGAACTAGACACCAGAGAGCTAAGGATGCATAATGCAGAGACAATTAAATCACCAACATCTGCCTCCTATTCACCAGCTTCTGAGAGAAAGGGATCCTTGCTTCGCTTTCATACGGAGCTCACCGAGCATTAGTTAATTGACTATGATGAGTCAAAGTGAGTACAATGAGCTAGCTCCATCAGTCAAATGTATGATCTATAGGTTGGCATTCAACTGCTTACGCACTGCAGCAGTTTTGCAGCACCATCTTGATGTGAAGCAATATTATACAAGTGCAGTATATCTCACGCAGATACTTTTTAAAAAGGTCAATTTCCTTCGGGCATTATGATTAAATATTGAAATACTGAATTCAGAAAAGGAGGCTGAGAGAGGTTTGGCAATCAACATGCCATGACGCAATTGCGTGATGTGATGTTCACAGTTGAGGGAGCATAAAAAGCAAACAAAATCAATTAACATTTGTTGTAGACTTGGGGAGGAACTCCAGTGAATCTGCACAAGGCTGAAAAGATTTTGGGCACAATTATGGATGGCAAAAGATTTGAAATTTTAAGACTCCTGACAATTGTTTGCCAAAATTTGAGAATTCTAACTGCTTGAAAGACTTAGGCATCTGTAACTTGCACAGCAACTGTAACAAATCTGCATTCAGCTGGTGTTAATTATAAGCGAATGGGGGTGGTCAGCACTGGAATAGTAGGGGAATTCCAGAGTGCATTCAGCATTCCCTGACAAAAGATGCCAGGTCTCCTAGATCCCATTAATCTCAGAACACACAAGAGATGGGATTTTCCCCAAGTGCTTGTTACTGTGGAAGGCCATTGCACACCAGTCCTTTACAATGCCTATAATACTGCTGTCTAGTACTTATCTTATCAGCCCTAATTAACAGCCAGCAATTACTTTAAGAGACAACACTGCCCTTTTACCTGAAATTTCTAAAAACACCAAGCTAAAGAGACAAAGAATCAGAAATCGCCATACAGCCATCACAGAGGGAGTACCCCCATCAAGCTCTTTATACTGCTGAAGTGCCTTAGATTGCCAAATGTAAATGGTAGCCTCCAGCCAACAATTTAGTCAAGCTCTGTTTTAATTTTGTTTCTAAGGAGAGGGCAGCCAACAGCCAGAAACAAAGTCACAAACACAACTTTTGCACAGAGATCAGAAGCAACATCTTCAGACAACTAATTAAGTTGAACACAATCACTCTTTATCACTGCTGTTCCTGCTCTCAACTTTGCCAGTCAAATGCAAATCTAAGCACCGTGCATTGATAGATTACAGGAAGCACTTATTAAATAGGCATTAAAATTTTCAACTTTTAAGGGTCATGTTCAGAATACTATCTATAATAATTGCATTGTAAAAATCCAGCTTCCGCAGGCTAACAGACAGGATTTTAAAACAAAGCTGCCCTCTGTTGGCCTGGTTCAACTCCAACCCTCAATTCTCTCTTCACCAGAAAGTGCTTCTGAAACAATTGTGTTAGACGAGTACTTTTCTGAAAACCTAAATGCATACAAACAGCAGTGATTCTGACCATCTTTACACCTATAAAGATATGGCACCACTGCTATAATCAAAGAAGGGTTCATAAATTTGAGAACTGGAGTGTACTGATGATCGTGATCAGTAGTGAAGCTACACAGTCCTCTTATGCAAAGAGTGGATCTGATAATTTGCCATAACTGTTGATAAACATTTCACAAAAAAATGTCAAGGCTGTATAATGAGAACAACATACTCTGTATACGTGACAGAATAAATTTAAGAGCTACCAGAGGAAAATGTGCCCAAAATTCTTTCCTTTTTTAAAATATTGTTTAGCATTTTAACATTTGTAATCAGTAAATGCTACATCAGTCGCTAAATCCCAGCTGGAATGGCAGTACTGTGTGCACAAATTTCAGTGATCATTCATAGAAAGCGATTACATTCTTTCATCCATCTTAATAATGTTGACAGTGAGGCAAAAAGGGGCCATTACCTTACTTCTCTGTATGAAACTATATACAAGAGCAACTTTTTAAAGTTAAATTAGTGAAAATTAACTGGAGCAACTACAGTAAACTGCATACTCTGGGTGATTCTGATTCAACAATGCCAAAATACAACAACAGTGTGGTCTATTAAAAAGATATGCAAGTAAATTATTCTGTGGATAGCAAAATAGCACCTTGGTTTAAAAGAAATTTGAAAAACAGACAAAAAAAAGGAACACAATTGTACAGATTTGGTGCTCCAACGGTAAGAAAAGGATTTGCATTTACATTGTCATTTTAAATGAAAATCAATGATTTTCAGGACAGACAAATCTATCTGCACTGCTCTTAAATCTGAATGTTCAGTATAAGGGTCTGATGTGTCCAACTGAGTTTTAGTAAACTTTTCTGAACACTTTATGATATTAAAGTTGACGGTAACGACATGCGTATATTTGAGAGTCTGGGAGTGGGAGGTGAACATCACTATAAAATGTACAATATTTCTGGTAATTAGGAAGATAGATCACAAACACCTTGCAGGAGATATTGTAATTCTCTCCCACGGACACTTAACATTTCAGTCCACAATACTTAGCAGGGAGCCTCTATCAGATTAGACCAGCAACAGTTCTCGTCACAGTAAGTCCCTTCAAAGGAAATAATGCGTATCAGCAGCCTTTCCTGTCCTGGATACTGATCCAGAGATCAGCAAATTGGGGAAGGCCAGAATCAGCCAAGTATTGCTGCATGTGGCATGTCGTAACAAGGTTGTAACAGATTAAAGAGCGATGAGAGATGCTTATTAATCATCTCAAGCTGCTTTCAAAGATTTACACTGCTTTTATATTACAAAATTTGAGCCAACTACTGCCTGTGTCAAACTGTCATGCGTATGTTAGGGCAAAATAGACAATGGAGAAATTGGTTTGTATTTCACCCATGTTACAAGAAAATTTTTTAACCAATTTATGTACTCGAGCTGATCTCTCAGTGGCTTTGCTCACGGCATGAGAGAGGATACTGTATTTCAGGACAAGAGCACAACAAACTATTCTGCCAGCAAAGTACAGCTGTGTGCAACCTGTGAGTCCATAAACTGCAATCGTCAAACTGCTGTGCCTTGAGGTCAATTCAAAGTTAATTATTCTTCAGTTGATCCTGAGATCTAGAGGCCAGTAGAAACCAATGGAAATGACTGATTTTCTGTTTTTTTAAAAAAAAAGAAATCCAACTCCAGAAAAACTTTCCCCCGTAAGCAGGAACTTCTTTCTTAAATATACTTTAAAAAAAGAGTGCAGAACAGAATTTTTGTGTGCGTGATACCTGAAGTGATGGATATGTCTCCAGACTTCAACACAAATCAATACAGCAAACAAAATAATCAGAAGCATCTTGACTCTATTCCTTCCAAATCTGGCTAAATATCCATCTTACCCTTATTTCTAAAGGGTCTAAATTGCACCATTGTTTTAGTAACAAGATACTACTGATTTACATACCTTTTTGATCAAAGTCGTTTCATTTGGATCAATCTTCACTTTTTTAGCTTTTGGCCCATCTTCTTCACCCGGTCCAACCTTTACCACCTTTTGCTTCTCTCTGAAGAATATTTAAATGGAGATGAAAATCAGCTGCTGGTTACATTTTCAATGCTTTAATGCACTAACATATTTACATCTCTCACAAGACACTCATTGCTTCATTGTACAAAACCAATTGGATATTGCCCAGGAAATAGGGGTTATGTCTCAGATTTGCCAGCAGTTCCCTTGGTGAGTAGTCTTTGATGAAAGACATTTCAAGAGCAAAGCTCAACTGAAACTCATCCTGGGGGGGGGGGGGCGCTCTGGTCCAGCGGGGGTTGTGGTGGTGTGGTATGAAGAGAAGCCACTGTTGGACACACTCTGGCTACGATCAAGATAAGAGTGGAACAAAGTGAGGACAATCTCAGTGAGCTGGATGATGGAGGAGGGGCTCTGGAGGATGATATGGTCCACCACGTCAAAAGCGGCAGAGAGGACGAGGAGGCGGTTGACGATAATGCACAACAGTCATGCAGGGCGTCATTGTGATTTTAGCTACAAATAATGTTTTCAGTGGGGAATGGGGTGAGGGGAACAAATACTTTACCATTGCACCCAAGAAAACCAGTGGAGACTATATCGAGGTATGTTTGTGGAAAAAGCAACTGAATCATTTAAACTTACTCAACAAATTCATGCTCTCCTAAATTGGAAAACATATAACCGTGGTAACCGAAGACATCACCAGCAAAAAATTTTATGTTGCGTGTTCGACAGAACTGATCAATTCGGACCATCACATCAAGCGGGCAGCAAGTCAGGCAGACCTGTAAGAGTGAATAAATTACAATCACTAATTAGCATTGAAGAACCCTTAAAATATATTAATCCTTACTGATAAGTCATTGGACCTAGTTTAGTGCCTACAGAATAAAATTGGGAATTTATGCGGATGGGAGTGAAAGGGCAAACAATGCAAAATATTTTTTTTAAAGCAAATTACAGCAAGTAAAGATCATCCTCTACAAATGGCAGCCCATGACCCCAAGTCATGATGTAGGAGTCAAAAAAACAGTTCCTGAGCTGAGCTTTCCATTATAAAGAAATCCAAGCTTCTTCGAAAGATTTTTCAGCCCTCACTGCACTAATTTAGGATCACAAAATGTGAATATTTTAGTTTCCGAGTTAAAGAGGAAATTAAAGATTTATTAAAAGCAGAATACTGGAAATGCAGAGGTCAGCCTGTCTGTAAAGAGAAAAAACCTCAGCCCTCTGCCCTTCAACAGGATTAATTATTGATAATCATCTTCTCTCTCCTCTACTTCTTCCTTACAATGAACTGGATGCTTAGCATGGTTTCCTTCCTGGCTCTTACATCACATCACACGTCCTCACACATTTACAACTGAGGCAACTGCACAAATAAGGCCAGACTCAAAATTCCTACTTTACAAGATGTACTGAGCTCACTTTAGATAAAATGGTGGAGAATGTAGAAATATCACCAGCAACAGTTAGGAACCCATCCCAAAAGAAAGGTAATAGAAAAAACCCAACAACATTCATTTCAACATTCAGCAACATATTCAGTACCAAGTGAACACATTTCTAGACCAGAAAAATACACATCAGGAAAGGATGCTTCATATTGTCACAAGCTTAATGTAGTTGAAAAAGTAGTAATGCTTGCAATCACAAGCAATCTGGTTTAGAGGGATCCTTCCAAAATAAATATTACAAAATTTACTAAGTGGGGGGAGGGGAAAGGGGAGAGGAAGACAGATGGCTTTGGAAGGTACATCTTCTTACACAATGCATGTCTAGCTTGGTCACTGACGTGGAGAGCAGTGGATTTTGAAGTAGTATAACTGAGCAATTGAAAAATGTATTTCAGTATGTGAAGGACCAGTGTTCTTCTTGTCCCAGACAGTCCACTCTTGCCGGTCAAGGTTTACAGAATACAGCACATATCCCAGTCATATCAACACCTGCATGACATTAACACCTGGAAGACTAACTGTCTTAAATTTAACAAGTTTATTTGTCCAACATCTGTTCTAGTATGGGCTCCATCTATTTCAAAAGGGGATTTCCAAGCTGAGCTATGCAGGACCTTCAGAAACAAAGGAAGCTTCACAGTGCTAAATATTGCTTGAGATCTAAGAATCAGTCAACCAGAAAGCCATTCCTTGCAGGGCAGTGCGGAGGGAAGGAGAAGGGCAACAGAGAACAGAAATTGTCATTGGTTCATTGTAACCAAGTCAAACTTGGTTTTTACTGCATGAAATTCTGGGATTTTCAACCAGTGTTTGTGAATATATTTTCCAATTCTATTCACAACCTAGTGGCCTTGATTGAAATGTATATTATTTATCATTCTTTCCTCCCTGATATACACACACAGCATGAAACTCATTACGTACATGAATGCATGCTGTGAAAATAAGAGAAGAATTCAGGGACTTTCCAAAGCATCTTTAACATTCTTATCTTGACATTTTGACCCCTTTTCAGTTGGTTGATTTTGTCCTGCTTTCCTAACTGTACAAAAACTACAATCACTTTTTCTTCCTTTCCATATTTCATTCATTTGCCCAGAGTTTCTTTCTCTAACTGTTATGCCAAAATTAAAAATCTCAACAAAAGGAACTTTGAGACCCTGTTGGAAATAAAGTAAATTACATTTTTGTTTTACATTTGTGTACATCCTTAATTTTGGAATTCACAAAACTGGTGTGTGATGGTGTTACGACCAGGTGAGAAAGAGGTCTACGGTTCCCTCTCAGCTTTCACCTGGTCTTACCTAAACAGGGTTTAATTTTTTAAAAACACCGTTTTTTTTTTAGCTCCCCCTTGGTGAATCTTTGTTCACTAACTTCCAATTATAAGGTAAAGAAACTAGCCAAACAGGTTTTCTTAGGTTTAAAGAAAAACGGTTGAAATTTATTAAACTTAAACTCTAATTCGGTTAATGCCTATGGATACACAACCCACCCACGCTAGTATGTATACGCGATACACACATGCAGATATATAGAGACAAAAAAAAATAAAGAAAGTTGAAAAGTTTGAGGCAATATCTGAAGATGGTTTTGGTTACTGTTCTTTGAGCTCACTGTAAAGTCCTTGATTGTAGCTAGGTCTTGCTTTTCGTTGGGGCCCAGTATTCATCTTAAACCTTGTTCGATATAAGACACTTTTCTCTCTTGAAGTTCATGTGTCCGCAGTGGGTCCAGAGCTTTGAGAGAGAGAGATGGAAGCAGACAGGTGAGGTCTTCTCACTCCAGGAGCAAACAGTCTTTGAGAGTTCAAACTCTTTGTACAATTCAGAAAAAACCCAGGTTGCCAAGCAGGTTAGTCATGTGACTAACTGGTCTGACCACGTCGGTTTGTGGATTCTCTTGTCTTAGCTAACCCTGGAATGTCTCTTCTTGCACACAATACCTGGTGCTCAAAGTCCATTGTGGGTTAAATCGGAGCAGGGTACAGCCCCTTTGTCCCTCCAAGTACTGTCTGTTAGTATGCAAATGTTCTTTCCAGTCATGGCTGTTTAACAAGTCATTTCCTCGCTCCAGCAACAGTTTAAAATCAGTGTTCATATGACCAAATCAATATGCCTCATTCTTGGCAGGTTGGGGACGGGGGTGGGGGGGGTAGTGTGATCTGCATGCCAGTTTGCTGTTGACCAAATTCTGGGGACACATTTTATTTTTAGTTCAACTGTGTTTAACGGAGAGGGAAAAACAATATCAGCAGAGGTCTGCAACTTACTGCGAGAAATGAGCACATGGGAGACCATTGAGGAAACAGATGGTGCACACCAACAGAATAGTACATCGGAAACCATCCAACTCCTTATGAATTCAACAGTCAATTGATTAATCTGTGGCTCGAGTTCAAATTTCATGACACTGCAGATAAGGATCAGACCCGTCATATTCAGACTACATTCACAGAGGACTGCACAAGGTCCTTGTGAAAACACAGTAGCAATGAAGCCTGGAACAAGATTTATTATAAATACTGGAATCTGGTGGATTCCAACAAACACCTGGACAGAACAGGTGAACAATCCCATTAATACAACGACTTTTGCCAAAACACAGAATAAAAGTGTACAGCACACATTGACTCTTTCAAAGAGCAATCAAGTTTGTTCCACTCCGAAAGGAGCGAGGTCAGAGGGGGATAAAAGGCGTGCAGCAGAGCAGGGTGTGACCAGGAGGAGCAAGAGCTAAGCAAGTTCTGGTAAGGTTAATCGGAGGGTCAAAGGGAAACACCCCAGGGGGCAGAGTCATAACAGACACACAGGAAGATTGTCATAGTTGTCGGAGGACAATCACTTCGGCTCCAGGACGCTGCTTTTGGAGTTCTTCAGAACACTGCCTACATCTCAACCATCTTCAGCTGCTTCATAAATAACTTCTACCAAAGGTACAGCTATTGACTAACTATTTTACAGGGTACAACTCCACCGATAATGAAGCAACCCGCACTAACCTATGTAAGACATTCGGATAACTATTGTATTTTTGTTATGCTGTGAGGCATTTGCTAATATCTCCTGCATTTCTGTTCATAAGTAAAATGTAGCCTACTGTGGTGTGGACCAGCATGTGGAGCTCACCCTGTGGTAAAAACGTGGAAGCGAAGGACATCGGGAAAGAGGGAGTAGAATTCTGACTGAAGACATCATTGCGGGGGTTCATATTTGTCTTTTATTTTTTTTTTAAAAAAGTCTATGTAACTGAACAAGGACCCCCCCACATAAAAACACAGGTAAGTCAGGACATGCTACTGATGTGGTAGCCTGGGCTGTTACAACATCAAACAGCCTGTCTACGACCACATTCATGGATAATGGCCTTTGTGAAATAGATGTGAAAGGTTTCCTTCTTGCCTTATCAAGATGAAGATATCACATCCATGGGTGGTATGCATCCAAGAACACCCCTTGCTGAGAGCAGGATCTGACCACATGCAGGTGGTCTTGCATAGCCAGGGTGGGATTGTTAAGGCACTGAAACCCAATCGGATGACTGAATTCAAAACATTACCTTATACATCAAGGGGCCATGGTCAGAAAGGGGTATAAAGCCACAGCTCACAAGGACATTGTTGCTGGAGCCAGGAAACATGACTTGGTCAGTCACAGGAAGTTGTTCAGCGGACCTGACCATCCGGGAACGAGCTCCTGTACGCAGCTCTACTAAGCACCTGGTGGTCTAAGTATATAATATTGCAAGGTGAGTTAATAAAGGTGTTCCACATAAAGTGGAAATTGTATCCAAAGTCTGTTTCATGCAATTGACACTCAGTACGGGGTCAGGACCTTAGAGGGAAGCAAGACCCCCTTTTTAAAGAGTCTTCCACCTACAACAGGCCCCAGACTTGGACAAGTCACATTCATGCCACCCAACTGCCAGAAATGGACAATGTCCAACAAGAGAAACTCAAACACCCTGCCCTGAACTTCAATGGCATCACCATCACCTCCACCATCAACATCCTGGGGGTCACCAATCAGCAGAAGCTTAACTAGACTCGCCAGATCAACACAGTGGCTACAGCAGCAGGGCAGAAGCTGGGTACCGTGTAAAAGGTAGCTTCCCTCTGGATAGCTCTCCAACATTTATAAAGTTCAAGTCAGGAGTGTGACGAGATACCAACCCACTACTGAATTCAATAAATATCCCCTTAACCACTAGCGCACAGTGGCTGGAGCATGAACTATCTACAGCATGCACTGGAACAACTCGCCAAGCTTAAGCCAACAGCACAGCCCAGGCCCCTGACCTCTACCATGGAGGAGGACAACAGCAAAATTGTGGAAATGTCATCATCTTCAGGTCTCGCACCATTCTGACTGCGACTTATATCACTACTTTTTCCTGGTCCCTGGGTTAAAATCCTCTACCCAACACCACTACCATAAGAACTGCAGTTTACGAAGACGCACCATCACAGGGTAATTTGGGATGGGCAATAAATGTCAGCAATGCCCAAACCCCAAGCACAAATTAAAGAGAGAGATCACTGGCCAGCAACCAGGAGTGGAACCACTACCCGTTTTCTCCCTTCTCGAATCTAGGCACTGAGCCTAAATCAGCTCAATTGAGCTAGCTCAGCAATTTGTGAGCTGCTGTGTTATTTTTGATCTGAATGAATGCACTGGCTCAGCAGCGTAAACCTGTTATTTTTCTTCTTTGATCCACTGAAATCTTATCTGCATGCTCCACAACTTGTGAGGTTATGGGACTGTGACCCTCCATTCACACTAAGACAATGCACCCAGACAGTTAATAATCCTGTCACTTAGTCGAGTATTTATGCCCAGCACCTCAGCTGTATTGTTCTTCAAGGAGAGATGCCTCCGTCTTGCAGTTCTTTCTCCTTTCCTCAAGCAAAAGCCCAGTGGATCGTTAGTAAATGGATTTCAAAGTTCCTGTTATGGGTACAAAAAATTTCCTGCCAGACAGAAACATGTGGAAGCAGACACAGTCATTTCAGGCAGTGGAATGCCACAATACAAGGACTGAAAACAGTAAATTATTTGATATATCCTTGGGAAAACAATTCTATGACCTGCATCCATTCTTCACAAGACCTGGGACTTGCTGACTTCAAGCTTGATCAAGTAAAAGCTTTCCACAGAGGTAGGGGGGGAAAAGAGAGGAGGGAGAGTGGGGGAGGGGGCAGAGAGAGGGAGAGAGAGTTTTCCCCCCTCTCTGGAGTGCTGATTAGCACAGGAACTTTCCCTTGCTGTCCAATACATTTCGTATTAATGGTACCTCTGAGTCTGAAGGAAGCCCCATTACAGGAGTCTGAGACAAGTCAGGAGTATTTCAGGCATTCTAACCAACATTAGTCCCTCACCAACACCAAACACAGATTAACTGGCTATTTTTCTCTCTGCTGTTGCGAGGTCTTACGCAAAATGGCTGCCATGCCAAGGAAGGGCAAAAAAAGCATGGTTCTGCTAATGGCAATTGCAATAACGAATGGATGTTGGGAGAGAACAGAATCGTGCTCAGCTGTGACACCCTTACAGTTAACATCATCAACATTTTTTTTCCTAGTCTGGACAGTTAGTCAGTTCTGGTACAGGATGTCAAGGCCTTCGAGTGCAGAAGAGATTTACTAGAATAGTACCAGGGATGAGGGACTTCAGTTATGTGGAGAGACTGGAGAAGCTGGGTTTGTGCTCCTCAGAGCAGAAGGGGTAGTAAACAAAGGACAAAGATTTAAGTTTATTGGCAAAAGAACCAGGTTTTTTTGGGGGTTTTTTTTTTTTTTATACACACAGCGAGTTATTGTGATCTACAATTCGCTGCCTGAAAGGGCGCTGGAAGCAGATTCAGTAGTAACTTTCAAAACGGAATTAAATACTTAAAGAGGAAATATTTGTAGGGCTATGGGAAAGAGTTGGGAGGAGTGAGACTAGTTGGAAAGCTCTACCAAAGAATTGGCACAGGCACGATGGGTTGCATCATGCTAGGATCCGAGGTGGGACTGTACCCAACCATTAGGCTGTGGAAGGAGGGAAAAGAGAAGCCAAAGAAACTATTAGAACGTAGAACTTCCACCATAGTCTGCCGATCAGTTTGATACAGCTGGTTCGATGCCTCCCAATTCTAACCCCATCTGAAGAAAAAATGTTCATCTAGGAGAAAAATAAATGGCTTGGAACTTATTCTGGTTTTTAATAAATCATCAAGATGATCAACCCTCAAGATTAAAATCAGGAAATTTCAATTCATTGGAGGATCTTGCATACAAAATACATAAGCAAAATATCAAGCGTGTCCAGTGGTAAAAACTGGTTACACTAAACAAAGTTAGAAAGAATCACAGAATTTATAGACTTGTAGTCTTCAATTTCAAGGACCTCCCCTTACTAGGGCGTGCCAAGGATGATACCCCAACTTACCCCTCAGCCCAGTTCCCAAGCCTACTTACAAACCACATATCATCTCCTCCCCACTCCCGACCAATCTAGTTCCTGAGCTGGTGCAACTTCACGCCACTTTTTCCCAGTATTGTTAACTTTATAAAGTCTAAATAAACAGGAAACTGCAAGCTGTCCCTTTTCACAGTGTCTCCAAACTACAGATAGCTGTCGCTGACCTTTGTGGCCCCATCCTTTAAACGTGCAAAACACACTCAACATTCACCGATCCTTCAAAATGTGGAGCAGGTTAGCTCTGAAAGGACGCAGGAATCAGATTTCTTTCGGAGGAGACATTCCCCCTCCCTCCTCCCCAAAATCTCTCAGAAGCTGCATTGCTACTAATGCTCCTTTAGGTTGGCTTCTAGGAGACTGATAGTCTGAATGCCTTGACTTGTATCGTGACTAACCCATCCGACTCTTGTCCCCAGGGCAGAATTGCAGACCCAGGTTTTGATGGGTCTATAATTCTCCTACTGCAATATCAGAGCTGTGCTTAGCAGCATAAAGATCAAGAGACAGCACATGGACCATAGCTTCCTGCAACCGGAGTTAAACAACTTGCAGTTTTAAAGCACACTTGTAAATCACTTATTGAGCCTTGGGAGAGACAGGCAGAATATGCACAGAACAACCCTACTTTACTGCAAGGCTAATAGAAACCCAAATTTACACTGCTCCACTTGCCTTAACTACTGAAGTATCATTAAAATGCAGCTTTTACTGTCAAATAACTACCTGAATGACTCTCAGCAGACTAACAATGCAAAGCGATCACCACATTACACAATTGCACCTCTCAAAGGCAGATGTGAATAGACTAATTACATAACTGCAATGTTACAAAAAGCAACACAGGTCTAAGGATACAGACAGCACTCCTGTCAGAGCTTCTCGCTCGCATGTCTTTCTCAGACTTGTAGCTGCTCCATGTACCTTAGGCCCCCTATTTCAGGCTTGCCTGGCTACAATGTTTAGATTAGATTAGATTAGAGATACAGCACTGAAACAGGCCCTTCGGCCCACCGAGTCTGTGCCGAACATCAACCACCCATTTATACTAATCCTACACTAATCCCATATTCCTACCAAACATCCCCACCTGTCCCTATATTTCCCTACCACCTACCTATACTAGTGACAATTTATAATGGCCAATTTACCTATCAACCTGCAAGTCTTTTGGCTTGAGGTTAAGCCTTTTCCCCTACCCTCCCCTCGCTCTCCATTAATGGGCAGTGAGGAAATATTAAATAGAAAGCTGGGTTACCACAGACTCCACACTGCAATTGAAAGGCTACCTATAAAAATAGAGCAGTTAGTCCCTTGCATTATTTTTCACTTTTCTTTGGAGAAAAGTGACTTTAACCTCCCACATCAGGATACAATAGTAACTGTGGTAAGATCAGCTAGAACATCCTACGTGATGGGAAGGGCCAGTGAAGACAAGAACCTGTTGGGACATAGTTCCAGAGGCAGGCACTCTTACAGACACCTTACGGAACCAGTCGTCGTTTGTGTGCAAGTCTGGAATAAGTGTTAGCAATGCATCTCACCTCAGAGGGCATCACCAATGCCTTAGCCCAATGAATGAGCAGGAACGCTGGCTAATTTTCCCGCCCCTAACCCAGGGGATACTGAAGCACTCCTTATAGCTGACTCAGGACCAAAAAGTTGTCTTATAAAAGAGAAAAAGATCACAAAGCCGCTGTTTCAGACAGAATGTGTTTCAGGACTGTGAGCAATTACAAAGCAGCATTCTCATCAAGGTGATTAGATAATGTCAAGCCCCAAGAGTGAAACCATGCTTTAAGTAGTTAACTGAAACACAAGATTGTCGCCTTGAAATTGCTTGAGGTTTTTTTTAAAAAGAAAAAACCTCGTCATGTAATTTGATCAAAGGAATCAGTCACACATTGCTGATGATAACACACTGACTGCCAAACAATAATAAAACAGTAAACAGTCGCGTTACTGGATGTGCAGTTTTTACAAGCTTAGAGTGACTTTGGCACTGGCCATATAGCCAAGGTTCACAGGACAGGCCAGCGGTTTTGACACTCTGGGTTTAGACCCATGATCCATTAATAAAACATATGGCTGAAGAGATTAATGCATATAAAGACGTAATTACATATATTTAATCAAGAGCAGATTTAGTTTCATTTGTAAAATGAAAAGTTCGACTCTTAACGGCGCAATTTGACAATATTTCTCATTATCCAAAACATTCCAATGACAGAAGAGTAATGTTTATGGGTTGCAATGATATCACTTTGAGGTGTGCTGCGGTCTTGCAAAACGTGCAGGATTCTGGATCTAATACCATTTTGCAAACTCTGTACGGCTGCCATTAATGCACTGTGCCCCATATCGGCCCCGCAAGCCAATCTCCTAAATTCAATCAGAACCCTAATCATTTACAGCACAGAAGGAGACCATTCAATCTATTGCGAACATGTCATCTGCTTGCTGAAGCAATCCAAAACTATTCCCACTGCCCTACTCTCCCCACATAGCTATGTACTTTCCTCTTTCAAATGTTTATCTATTCTTCCCTCACAAAGGTGCAATGACCTCTGCTGCACACTAAAGAGGGCTGGAACAAATTGGTTTCTGCCTTCCACTTGAATTGATACCCATGAGTAGATATCAAGGTGACTTGAGACAACAAAAGATTAGTGCTCTTTGAAAGCTACAGAACATATATATAAAAAAAGCAACGTTTAAAGAGTTAACTTTAAAAAAAAATCTTGCTAATGAAAATTTGACAGTCTCCGATCACTTCTGGGACCAGATGGCTTGTTTCTCTTACTGCACTGTTTACACAATGGCCGGAAATCTCAAAAGAACACACAACGGGAAGGCTGCCAACATTCTGGAACCTGCAGCACTGTGAAATGCAAAACAACCCACAGTGCAAGTGTTTGCAGATCTTCAGCAGCAAAGCCAGGCCCTTAGAATTCACCATTACAATGAACTGAGGTACTTTAGTTAAAATAACAATGATAAAGTAATGAGGTTCTGCGGGGTTTAATAGCATATCTGAAATGGCAGTAGTTAACGCTGCCACTGATTCACAGAAATGCGCCATTCCCAGTGAACTCTCCTGTCTTGGTGACAAAATGCCAAAATGAATAATTATTGTGTTACATTATTTGATGCTTTCCTTCAAAAGCAGCAGAAACTGGTTGAGGCACAAGTACGATTAGAATTTAGCAGGAAGGCCAAGGAGATCTACAACTAATTTCTGATTCAGACGAAAACAAGACACATTCAATTGAGCATCATAAAGGTCATGCGTTAATTAAGTCTGTCTACTTAGATCAGCGGTAATGCTTTCTGAATCACTGTTTCTTAATACCAGCTGTTTAACAATTAGAAACGTCACTCACCTTCAACAATGTACATGTGACATTATGGCAAGCTTGAATGAGTCTAAATAGAGAGCACTTTATTTTTTACCATTCTTTCAGATTTCAGCAACTAAAAGACTTCTTTAATCTGCACATTATCAATTTCACAACCAATATGTTGACATCTCTATAAACACCATGCCCAAAACTCTGACGTGAGCACAGGTTTGCAATAGCAGAGAATCGCACTGCACTCAAACATCCCATAACTGGAATTTTCAGGAGTGCAGTCAGATTTTGCATTCTGCAATGTGCGGTAGGATGAAAGTTGCATCAACTATTTGGGTCATAAAATCCGACAAGAGCGTTAGACAAAAGAAACATGTGTTGCAGAGCAGACCACCGAAAACAAGACCCAGGGCACAGAGTGAAAGTGTCTGAGTTCCATCGATCACTGCTAATCCAACTAGCATGCATGTTTATAGCAGACTGCTCAGTATCACAGGTTATTAAAAAAATTATGTGATTGTGCCCCATTTAGAATCTGTAACCCAATTACTGAAACTTAGATGCAATGAAAAGTGTGCTATATACGCCTTTAATGGAATATTACTATAAGTTGGATTTATCCTTCAACTGAATGCCTCAATGTGACCAGAAAAGTGTGACCTGCTAATGGCCAATACCTCTGTGCTTTACGTAGACTTTCACAAACCTATCCACAGACTCAAATATGATTCAAGAATGGAATTAGAGAGGGTGCAGAAAAGATTCACGAGAATGATTCCAGGGATGAGGAACTTCAGTTATGAAGACAGATTGGAGAAGTTGGGACTGTTTTCCTTGGAGAAGAGAAGGCTGAGAGGAGATTTGATAGAGGTATTCAAAATCATGAGGGGTCTGGACAGAGTAGATAAGGATAAACTGTTCCCACTCATGAAAGGATCAAGAACGAGAGGGCACAGATTTAAAGGAATTGGTAAAAGAAGCTAAAGGAACACGAGGAAAAATGTTTTCACACAGCGAGTGGTTACGGTCTGGAATACACTGCCAGAGAGCCTGGTGCAGGCAGGTTCAATCGAGGCATTCAAAAGGGAATTAGACATTTATATGAAAAGGAAGAATGTGCAGGGTTACGGGGAGAAGGCGGGGGAGTGGCATTAGGTGAACTGCTCATTCGGAGAGCTGGTGCAGATACAATAAGCCGAATGGCCTCTTTCTGCGCTGTAACAATTGTGATTCTGTGATTAATTTAAAATTTATTTCTATGAAATAAATCAGACAGAAACACACACGTTACATCCCAGCATGAGCGTTTACAATCTACACTAATGATTTGTACTAGATAACAACAGCAATCTAAAGGTCCAGTGTTGTGTGCAAGTCACCTGTAGTACACAATTTCTACCATTTAATGTCACTAGATCGTCATGATGCAATTTCACCATCTAGTGGCAGGACTCGAGCCCTCCATTAACAGCTCGACAGCAGTAAAAATCCATTCAGGGTACGACACCATGTAAACAATGCCGGCACCAAGCAGACTTAATGTTTTGCTACTATACACTTAACA
Organism: Heterodontus francisci; assembly: GCF_036365525.1. Lineage (NCBI taxonomy): Eukaryota > Metazoa > Chordata > Chondrichthyes > Heterodontiformes > Heterodontidae > Heterodontus > Heterodontus francisci. The sequence continues at coordinate 4,577,740 of NC_090410.1, read as the reverse complement.
AACATGCTTCATGATTGAGAGATATGCATTTTGTGCGATGAATTCCTCACGCAGATCAATCAACCTGGTCTAATCCAGTTCAAACTGCTCAAGACCCAAGTTGAGAGGGGTAAAACTAGTATACTGACATGTAATTTTCAGAATGCATGAAAATTTCACACTGAAAGGCAAGGCTTGAATTTAAAATCCCTCTCATCACATCAAAAATCACTTTACACAACAGTGAATGAAATAAAAACAAACTGCAAATAATATAAAAGCAAGTCAGCCAGAACCTGTACAGATGAAACAGTTACGAATTGGACACCTGAAATGTGATTCAGCTAGTTCTGACAAAGGGCTATAAATCCCAAGTGTCACCGACCTGTCTTTATTCTTTACAGATACATCCAACCATTAGATTTTCAGCTTGCCTTTCACATAACTTGCATTTATACAATGCCTTCAACATAGGCTCTGCACAGGAGTGAAGAAAGAAAATTTGATATCCAGTCATAATTTTTTTTTCTTATTCTTTTCTTGGGATGTGGACATCACTGGCAAGGCCAGCATTTGTTGCCCATTCCTAATTACCCTCAACAACTGAGTGGCTTTCTGGGCCATTTCAGAGGGAAGTTAAAAGTCAATCATATTGCTGTGGGTCTGGAGTCACATTGGCCAGATCAGATAAGGATGGCAAATTTCTTTTCCTAAAAGAACATTAGTGAACAAGATAGGTTTTTTTTTAAAAAAAAACAAATTGATGATGGTTTCATGGCACCATTACTGAGACTAGTTTTCAATTCCAAATTTGTTTTGTTAATTAATTGAATTTAAATTCCACCAGCTGCCCCATGGTGGGATGTGAGTCCTTGTCCCTGGGACATTAGCCTGGGCCTATGGATTGCTAGTTCAGTGACATTATCACCATGCTACCACCTCCCTCCTAAGGAGAGATCAGAGCAGGCAGCCAAAAGCTTGGCCAGAGGTAGGTTTTAAGGAGTCTTAAAAGGAGGAAGAGGAAGATAGAAAGGGAGGGCGAGGGTGCGACAGAGCAAGCAGGCACGACAGATATAAGGGAGGGAGGGAGGGAATTCCAGAGCTTAGTTTATGCAAGACTGAGATTAATGCATTTTGAGCACCCATCTGCTTTTGCTCCACATCTCCTAATATCTCTGGCTATCAAAAATCTCATTTAAAATTTACAATTGATCTAGCATCGACTGCCATTTGTGAAAGAGTTTCAAACTTCTATCACCTTTTGTGTGAAGTGTTTCCTAATTTTTAGGCTATGTTTCCACTCTTAGACTCCCCAATCAGAGGAAATAGTTTCTCTATATCTACCTTACAAGTTCCCATTAACATCTTGAAAATTTTGATCAAATTATCCCTTAACCTTCTAACTTCCAGGGAATACAATCCATGATCTCAATAAGTGCCTGAACAGGTTTGAGGGGCTGAATAGCCTCCTCTTGTTCCTGCATACCCCTCATCCTATTGTTACAACCAGGTGAGGAAGGGGTCTCAGGCTCCCCTTTCGTCCCTTCTCTGGTTTGACCTCTGGTTTTAAACAGGGTTTATTCTTTTAACACAGTGATTTAACTTATCAACTCAGTAAGCACTTGCTCCTGTTACTCTAATATATACTTGCAAATGAAGCAGACAAATTTACTTGAGTTTAAACAAAAAAGATGCAAGTTTATTAACCTGATCACTCTAAACCGGTTAAAATTACTAAAATACGCAATGCATCCATGCTCGCGTTCACACAAGAGGCACACACACAAAAACACAAACAAATAGATTACAGAGGAAAAATGGGGTTGGGAGGTTGAAGTAGAGTCCTTAATAAAAATGTAATTTAAATACTGAGGCTCAGTGTCTTTAGTTGACGTTAAAGTCTTGAAGTCCTCACTGGGCCACATGTACAATTCAGGCTTGCTTCTCTGGTTCCGGAAGACCGAAGAGAGACTTTATCCGTCCTCTTTGTTGCTGGCTGTGAGGATATGCAGAATTGAGGTTTAGCTGCAGCCGAGGCATCCCTGGGACTTTGCTGGAGAGGGAGGGAGAGAGATGTTCCTTCCTTTGAGTTCAGTTACTGTCTTTGAGGCACAATTCACAAACTCAGAGTTTTAGAGGCAGTCATGTCATGTGACTACCTCTGTTTGAAACAGCACCTTCTAGAATGACACACAAGACTGCTCAGACTTACTTGTTGGGGGGGGGGGGGGGGGGGGTTGGCTTTTTTTCCAAAGCCAATGGGTGTCCATGGCTTTTGATGATCAACATTGACAAAACCATTCTAGGTAATTTAGTCAGAGAGAGTACCCTATTGTTGTAGCTAGACTGGGTAATCACCTCGGTCTCCAGTTGACCTTTGGCTTTTCATGTGCAAATTCATGCGTGGCCATCTTTAGCTGCTCCGTTCTGCCTTTTAAAAGTTATTTGTAATAATGTCCAGTGTTGGCATGTGGGGTTTCCATTACACTATTCCAGCCACAGCCAGCAGGTTAAAAAAAATTTGACTTTGCAGAGTCTTGCATGAGAGCATAGGAAAGAGCAGTGTTATTTCAGAGACATATTGCTCCAAATAAAGAAACCATCTGACAGACAAGTACTTCAAGCACACCAGATACTCAAAATCACCTGGGTTCCTCATGCTGGTGTGCTAAACCTCACAGGCAGTACACAAGATACGAACATTGGGAATAATCATTCAGCACTTTTCATTTGCAACACTATTACAGTTTTGCATGCTATACGGAAGAAAAACACACAGGAGCAACTAAAGAGCGACAAAACACAGAGTACATATACTGGTCTTCACATGATTAAATCCAATTATTTTCTTCTATGCACACATGATTGCTCAGCTGGTTAATGGAGTCATACGGATCAGAACGGTTCCAATCTTTACTCCCTAGTCCATGCTGAATTTGTTGATGTCGTTGAGAGCTGTAGTCAAGCTCTACAACTGGCCTCAGAGCTCCTGGCCTAGAATGGTACAGCACAGCAGTCGACTCTCTTGGAAAGAGCTATTCAGTTAGTCCCATTTCCTCTGCTCTAGGTAGGAGGAAGTCAGCTAGTTTCCTCCCACCAGCACCCCCGCTGCCACCACCAGTCCTAACTGTCACACAGTGTTACGCCAATGTGTTTTGTTGAATGACAATTTTCTTTGGTCCACTGACTGGAGATCTGAATTAATTTTTTTTTGAACCAATTTAATAACATTTAAAAAAGGATGACTGTTGGCCGCTTAAGATGATTACCAAGTTGCAACACTGTGTCCTCCAGTGCAAAGGACTGTGAGGAGGAAGATTAAATTTCTGCAAGAACCAAGAGCCAGGAGGTTTAAAGGAACTACCTGTTCTTTCAGCAAGCAAAGAAATACTGCTAGCTGCTGTATGAATGACTGACTGACTGTGACAAGCCCCTCCCCATCTGTGGTTTTAAACTGGTGTTTTCTCTGCAGCAGAGGAGAAGCAACTGGACTCTGACATGTGCAGACCCTAAGTGGGGTCCCTCTCTCTATTTCAGTTTGAAAGCTTTCAAATCCTGCTTGTTGACTGACCACCTACAATCAGAAACCCTGTTGGAGGAAATCATCCGCATCGCTATCTACATGAGGTCCACCGAACCAGTCATCTATCTCTTCAAACTAAAAGCCTCAAGACCACTGAATTCAGCTAGAAGCCAGCTGAATCACCAAACACTACAGACTGTATACATTTATTTTTTTATGGCCTCTAACTCAACCAATCTACTTTTCCCTTCTCTGTAACCTATTTGTGTGTGTGTAAACCTCTAGTGTATGTGTGTGAGTGAAAGTTGGCATGTTGATTATTTTAATAGTTCAGTTTAGGTACAATAAAGTTAAACCCTTACTATGTTAACTCAAAAAACCTGTCCGATTGGTTCTTGTTATGATCATAGCAAGTAAGTAATCAAACACCTACTGAATTGGCCAGTACATCCACTTTAAGAATTAAACCTGTTATGGTCAAACAAGGAGAGGGAAAAGAGGGAAGCCCTTCAACCCCTCCTCACTTGACCGTAACAGTCATACCTGCAGGATGAATACATGTGACCATCCAGTGAGGACCAGGCACAATGTTCCTGCAGATAAATTTCATGCCACCACTCGCCAGGAGGTTTGTACATGGAGTAAAGTTAGTTGGGTAAGTCAAGAGAGTGGGGCCTGCATCAGGCAGCTCTATTCTAACAAAATCTTAATGGGTTCAGGAAAGAAGGGTTAAAGGATAAGTTCTGAAGCAGAGAAGGGAAGTTGAAATTACCTCTTTTAAAGGTATACAATGCCAAGATGGTACTAAATCTGGGATGCCTGTTGGCTTTGCAGCTAATGTTCCAACCATATACGCAAACTGCTTTACAAGGTAGAATTAAAGAATTCAACAAGAGGACAGATGGAGGAAAAATGGCCCTCACACACACAAGAGATTAAAAGGATACTCACTGCATCATACTGGGCGAAAAACTCCTGCGACTTGTCTTTGATATTCTCAGTGACGACCTTCACTTCTACCATTGGGTTTAGGTTCTGTGCGCGCTCCAGAGACGCTTCAGCTCGATTTCTTCCCAAAGAGCCGTTGGGAATGAGGAACTGAGATCTTGCATCCTCTGGCGTAGCCTTACGTCGCGTCCAGGTTTAATGAAAAAAAAATTTTTTTTTAAAGAGTCAGAATTGCAAGAATTCATTAAACTCAAGTAAACTGTATTGGACGATTGTACGTTTTTATTCTGGGCTTAATGTTTGGTGAGCGGGGCTGCTGAAATGCACTTGAACCTATCACCATGTTTCAGAGTCTGAGCCAAACTACTCGGAAATCTACACTTAACACAAGAACAGGAGTACAATAGCAAAATACTGCAGATGCTGGAAAATGTGAAATAAAAGCACAAAATGCTGCAAATGCTCAGTACATCTGGCAGCATCTGTGGCGAGAGAAACAGATTTAATGTTTCAGGTCTGTAACCTTTCATCAGAACTTTCATTGATTCAGCACCAATTGCTGTTAGAGCTGCAGGAAACCCTCCTACCCATTATATTCGAGCCCTCTAGTTACAAAGGCTAACACTGTTATAACTTTTGTGCACAAAGATGTTGTTTTCTGGCTGTTAAAATCTGTTTCTAATAGTAAAACTTGCAAGAGTGACCCACTATGTTAAAGGTGCTATATAAATGCAAATTGTTGTTGGAATTATTACGAACAAAAACAAATCAGAACTAAAGCTACACATTATAAGTACGTAACCGAATTGTTGAGAAATACTCAATGTTACTGCAAACTTCCGCAGCAGTAAGAGTCCAGGGAAGCTGGAATCAAGTTATTAAACCCTGCTCAAAGAATTAATTTGGGAATTAAGAGTGCAGTCAAAAAATAAAATGTTTTAAAATCAGTGTCTTCTACTAGACAAGAAACTAAAAAACCAAAAGAGCACCAAACATTAACCCCTCAGAAGGTCACTGTAATACCTGCTGGTGATCCAGTAGAGTTAGTGCTTTGACACCTGCCAGAGTAAGATTTTTGGCCACTTCAGCTCCTAGACCCTTCATCCCTACCAGCAGCACACGGGAGCCACGCAACCTGCAAAACATCAACAGTTCATTCACTACTTATAGGAGCACCAGCTGCAACAGCACAAGAACAAAGTATCTCTCATATCAACAGTGAAGATCCTTTTCATACATCACCTCATTTCTGTGCTTGTTCATCAGATCCATCAAAATGCTTACACCACACCATACCATACTGTGTACTGTTCTGGTCTCTGGTAGAAGATATTGAGGCACTGGAGAAGGTGCTAGAATGATACCAGAACTGAGAATTTACAGCTAACTTTTTTTGAAATTAATTTGTGGGATGTGGGCGTCGCTGGCTAGGCGAGCATTTATTGCCCATCCCTAATTGCCCTTGAACTGAGAGGCTTGCTCAGCCATTTCAGAGCATTAAAAAAAAAAGTCAACCACATTGCTGGGGGTCTGCAGTCACATGTAAGGACGGCAGATTTTCACTATGTTAAGGAAATAAAGGACATTAGTGAACCAGATGGGTTTTTACAACAATGGGCATTGGTTGCACAGTCACCATTAGACCAGCTTTTTTTTTTTTAAATTCCCAGTTAGCTGAATTCAAATTTCACCATCTGCATTGGTGGGATCTGAACCCATATCCCCAGAGCAGTAGCCTGAGTCTCCAAGTTACTAGTCCAGTGACATTACCACTAAACCACCACCTCCCTTCAGGAAAGATTGAACAGATTGAGCTCTCCTTTTCACTCGAAAAGCAAAGGAATGACCCAAGAGAGGTCTTTAAAATTATGAGAGTGTTTGATAGGGTATATGTACAGAAGATGTTTCCACTTGCAGGTGCGATCAGAACTAGGGGTCATAAATACAAGATAGTCACTAACATACCCAATAGGGAATTCAGGAGAAACTACCCAGAGAGTGGCGAGAATGTGGAACTCACTACCACAAGGAGTAGTTGAGGCAAACAGCATCGATGCAGTTAAGGGGAAGCTAGAAAACCATGAGTGTGAAAGGAATAGAAAGTTCATATAAGGGGAGATGAAGAGGGATGCAAGGAAACTCATAGCTCATCCTGGCAAGCTTTTCTAACTCTGGATGAAACAACACCCTCTTTACTTTAATAAAAGCAAAATACTGCGGATGCTGGAAATCTGAAATAAAAACAAGAAATGCTGGAACCACTCAGCAGGTCTGGCAGCATCTGTGAAAAAAGCAGAGTTAACGTTTCGGGTCAGTGACCCTTCTTCGGAACCCTCTTTACTTTACTTTTTACTCCTAACTTCTTAACTCTAAACAATAAGCAGTCAAATATACTGAAATCAGAAATAAAAACACTAAGTGCGAGATACGTAGCAGATTAAAACGGAGCAAATCACAGGATAAACTTCACCAGATTCATGTAATCTGCTCTAAAATATTACCCTAGTTGCAAATTGCATTATCATTAAATTATAGAAAGATACAGCACAGCAGGCCATTCGCTCATTGTGCCTGTGCCAGCTCTGTGAAAGAGCTAACCATTTAATCCCACTCCTCTTTCCCCATAGCCGTGCAAATTTTACCCCTTCAAGTATTTATCCAATTCCCTTGAGAAAGTTACTATTGAATCTGCTTCCACTGCCCGTTCAGGCTGTACATTCCAGATCACAACAACTCACTGCGTAAAAAATGCTTTTGCTCGTTTTTAACCCAATGGTAGCAGATTCACCTTCAAGTCAACAGGTTGCAGGTCAAGCCCCATTCAAGAGACTTGAACACGAGATCGAGGCTGATATCCCAACTGTACAATACTACTGCATTATCAGAGGTACCATTTTGCAGATGAGACATTTAACCCGGGCCCTATCTTCCCTCTCAGGTGTGCATAAAAGATCCCACACCACTATTTCAAAGAAGGGGAGGAGAGTTTATAAATTATAAACAAAGGCCTGGGGGATTTATAATGGAAAAAAGTTGGTGGGGGTGTGTGCATGCGTGTGCACACATACATGATCTTTAACAAGAAAGACTTGCATTTTTACTGTGCCAGTCACATCCTCAGGATGTCCTTAAGCATTTTATAGCCAATGTAGTACTTTTGACATATAGGGAAAGGAGAAAGCCATCTTGCACACAGCAAGATCCCACAAACATGTGCTTAGGAAGGGATAATGTTATTTTGTTCAAAAAAACTGCTGAGAAACAATATTATTCGATTATGGAAAGGGGGTGCAGGCAAAATAAAACATCCCTGTGCCCCTCCCTTTAATTTCAATATATAAATTGGCCAAAAAGGTCCCTGAGCCTGCCCCTTTAATTTCAAAACAAACTGGCAACTTAATAAAAAATCCTTGTGCCCACCCTTTAATGTAATATATGAATCGTCAAACTAACAAACAGCTCCCCTGCCCACCCCTTTAATTTCAATAAATAAATCGGCAAACTAACAAACGCTCCCTGTGCCTGCCCCTTTAATTGCCTCAGGCCATCAGCAGAGTACGCGGCCTGTCCGGTATTGCCTGAGTTACACGAACCAGCCCCCCCCCGGTCTGAAGTTACCGTTTCTGAGCCTCCAGCCCCCACAGCCGGATCTGCCGATCATACTGGGCCGCCTCCTCCTCACTGATCACCGCTTCTTCCTTCTCCACCATGACGCCGGCCGCCCGCTCCTCCCTGGTTTGAATCCGCGCACTCCGCCGGTGACGTCGGCAGAACCTGCGCTCACGACGTGATGACGTCACGCCAGGGGCGGGGACCGGTCATGTGCTTCCTTAGGCCACGTGACGTTGGAGGCCAGCCAGGCCCTGATGACGTAGCTTTCTCAGCATACCTCAGTTTAACAGAAGAAAAACATTGAACTCATTTTAAATGTTGATCAAATAGGGTAACCAACTCCCTGAGAGGGAGCTGGAAGCAGATTCAATAGGAGTTTCCAAAAGCAAATTGGATAAATACCTGAAAAGGGTCATTTCCAGGATTTTGGGGAATGAGTGGCAGAGTGAGTGTTGGATAATCCCAAACTTTCTCCTTTCATCCATATTATTCCCAATCGTGGCAACCCGACAACTTTCCAAAGAGCTGGCACTGGCACGACGGGCCGAATGGCCTCCTGTGCTGTATCACTCTAGTTGGATGTATTCCCAGAGGCTTGATCAAATGACATATTAAATATTTTCCCCTTGTCAAAAATGTGCAGTTGCAAAGAAAGCCCTGAGACATAGGTTTTTTAAATTGTGGTTTGCCCTGAACACTTCCATCACAGGGGGCTCTGAGGCTTATGGTCTGTCCACAGGAGCCCACATCAGGACAAAACTCAACTGCTGCTTGAAGACCAAAAAATTCAGTGAAAGACGCCCTACAATCTGAAAGTTTCCCTTTTTTTTCACTGACCTATGTATCCTCCCTGTCCAGCAACACCTCAGATTTAAAATTCTCATCCTTGTGATTAAATTTCTCTATGGCTCTCACCCCTCCCTCTGTAAGCTCCTCCAGCCCTGTAACCCTCCAAGATCTCCACATTCCTCCAGTCCTGACCTCTCGTGCATCCTAGATATCCATTGTTGTCTTCAGGCCCTAAGCTCTGGAATTCTCTCCCGAAACCTTTCTGCCTCCCCACCTCTCCTTCTTTAAGAGGTACCTCTGACAGTGCAGCATTCCCTGAGAACTGCATTGAAGTTGCAGCCTGGATGATGTGCTCAATCTCCAGAATGGAGCTGAAACCCATAACCTTCTGACTGAGAGGCTGAAGTGCTGCACCAGAGCCACGGCTGACACTTGCATTTGTACAGTGATAATCAGCAGTAAACTGTCATTTGCTTGCATAATTTTTCCCTTGTGAATTAAAATATTTTAAATGTACATTCAGGAGCCAACTTAACTAGAGTTATATTTTGATTTTATGCCATAAGTAAACCTGGGCAGATTGTTCAATGTTCCACACCTGCACTGAATGTCAACACTTGGGTTTCGATGAAGAAAGGATGTCAGCAGCAAGCAGTATTGTAAAAGGGCCATTAACTGGATGATCCAGATAGATTTCAACACAGTTAAATGTGAAGTCATCCATTCTAGACCTTAAAAAGATAGCCAGTTTGCACACAGCAAGCTCCCATAAAAAGTAATGTGATAACGGCCAGATAATCTGTTTTTGTGATGTTGATTGATGGATTGGCCAGGACACTTGGGAAACTTGAAATAAAAACAGAAAGTGCTGGAAATACTCAGCAGTTCTGTCAGCATCTGTGGAGAGAGAACATAAGAACATAAGAAATAGGAGCAGGAGTAGGCCATTCGGCTGATCTGTTCCAGGCCTCAACTCCTCTTCCGGGCCTGCTCCGCATAACCCTCAACTCTCCGAGATTTCAAAAATCTATCTACCTCCTCCTTAAATACATTTAGTGACCTAGTCTCCACAACTCTCTGAGGTAGAGAATTCCAGAGATTCAGCACCTTCTGAGAGAAGAAATTCCTTCGCATCTCAGTTTTAAATGTGTGCTCCCTTATTCTGTAACTATGTCCCCTAATTCGAGATTCCCCACCAGTGGAAACATATTCTCAACATCTACCCTGTCAAAGCCCCCTTAGAATCTTATATGATTCTATAAGATCACCTCTCATTCTTCTAAACTCCAATAAATAAAGGCCTAACCTGTTTAGCCGTTCTTGATAAGACAACCCCTTCATCCCAGGAATCAGCCTAGTGAACCTTTTCTGAACTGCCTCCAATGCTAGTATATCCTTCTTTAAATACGGGAACCAAAACTGTACACAGTACTCCAGGTGTGGCCTCACCAATAAGAAGCAGAGTTAATGTTTCAGGTCTGTCACCTTTCATCCAAACTTGGGAAACTCCCCTGTTCTTCTTCAAAATAGCACCATGGGATCTTTTACATCCACCCGAGCAAGAAGATGGGGCCTCGGTTTAACATCTCAGCCAAAAGGCAGCACCTGTAACAGTGCAGCACTCCCTCAGGATTGCACTGGGAGTATCAGCCTAAATTTTTGTGCTCAAACCCTGAAGTGGAACTTGAACGCAGAACCTTATGACTTAGCGATAAGAGTGCTACCCAATGAGCCACAACTGGCAAGAGGAGATGGAGTAAAACTTTAACCATTGTGGAGTCTAGGACAAGGGGACAGAACCTTAAAATCTGGCCAATTCAGGGGAGAAGTTAGGAAACATTTCTTCACATGAAGGGTAGTAGAAGTGTGGAACTCTCTCCCACAAAAAGCAGTAGATGCTGAAGGTCAATTAATCATTTTAAATCTCGAACCGATAGCCTTTTGTTAGCCAAGGGTTTTAAGGAATATGGAGCCAAGGCAGATGGATGGAGTTAGGATACACATCCTAACAATGAGCCACGATCTCATTGAATGGCAGAACAGCCTCAAGGGGCTGAATGGCCTCCTATTTCTTCGTGCTTCTTCTGATCAATGCAGGTGGAAAGTAAATGCGAGTGATAATATTCATCTGTGCTCCAGTAGAGGGCCACACACACCACCATAAGTAACAGGAAGATTAACTCGACTATAATTTCTGCAACAAACCCAAAGTCCAACAGCTACCTTGATTACACTTCCTCACACTCCCCTTCCTGTCAGGATTGTATTCCATCCTTCCAGTTTCTCCATCACATCTGTTCTGATGATGCAACCTGCCATAGCAGTGCTTCCAATATGTCTTCATTTTCCCTCAACTGAGGATTCCCTCACCCATGGTTGACAGAGCTCTCGATTGTGACCGTTCCAGTTTCTGCATTTCCTGCTCTCACCCACTTCCCTCCCCTCTCAGCATTCTGAAGGGACCATTCCCTCTGCGATACCCTGGTACCCTCCTCAATCACCCCAATACCCCCTTCCTTTCCCACAACAACTTCCTATTCAAGCACAGGAGATGCAACACCTGCCCTTTCACCTCATCGCTTCTCACCATCCAGGGCCCAAAATAGTTCTTCCAGGTGAAACAGCAGTTTGCTTATCTCTTTGGCCTCCTTGTCTCGAGAGACAATGGGTAAGCGCCTGGAGGTGGTCTGTGGTTTGTGGAGCAGTGCCTGAAGTGGCTATAAAGGCCAATTCCAGAGTGACAGACTCTTCCACAGGCACTGCGGATAAAATTGGTTGTCGGGGCTGTTACACAGTTGGTTCTCTCCTTGCGCTTCTGTCTTTTTTCCTGCCAACAGCTAAGTCTCTTCGACTCGCCACTCTTTAGCCCCGCCTTTATGGTTGTCCGCCAGCTCTGGCGATCACTGGCAACTGACGCCCACGACTTGTGGTCAATGTCACAGGACTTGATGTTGCATTTGCAGACGTCCTTAAAGCGGAGACGTGGACGGCCGGTGGGTCTGATACCAGAGACAAGCTCGCTGTACCATGTGTCCTTGGGGATCCTGCCATCTTCCATGCGGCTCACATGGCCAAGCCATCTCAAGCGCCGCTGGCTCGGTAGGGTGTATATGCTGGCAATGTTGGCTGCCTTGAGGACTTCTGCGTTGGAGATACGGTCCTGCCACCTGATGCCAAGGACTCTCGTGAGGCAGCGAAGATGGAATGAGTTGAGACGTCGCTCTTGGCTGACATACGTTGTCATACGATGACATACGTTGATTTGCTTGTACTTCTTTCAATTTAGTATACTGCGTGTCGTCTGCTCTACATTAGGGAGACCAAATGCTAATTGGGTGACCATTTTGCAGAACACCTCCATGCCGCCCGTAAGTGTGACCCTGAGTTTCCAGTCGTCTGTCTATTAATTCGCTGCCTCACTCCCACTCCATCCTCAGCATCCTATCCCGTTCCAATGAAGCGAAATGTAAGCACGAGGAACAGCATTTCATCTTCAGATTGGGCACTTTACAACCTTCTGGACTCAAAACGAAGTTCAACAATTTCAGATCGTAACCACTGCTCCCATTTTTCAGATAGAAGCTATTGGTGATGAATCTCCGCTTCCCATTCTCACCTCCTCTAGTCCCATGTTTTGTTTTACTTCTCTCATCACCACTCCCTTTTCCCTTGTGCCATCATCCCTTTTGTTATTTAATCTCTACTGCCTTCCACCCTATCACAGACCTTCCCTTTTATTCTTTCCTCCCCTCTCCCCTGCCTCTGTACTTGCTTAAAACCTGTTACATCTCTAACTTTGTCCAGTTCCGATGAAAGGTCATTGAGCTGAAACATTAACTCTGTTTCTCGCTCCACAGATTCTGCCTGACCTGCTGAGTGTGGCATCTTCAGGAATTGAAGATTAACCTGCCGGACACAGCTGTGAGTAAAACCTGGGGTGAAAAATCACAGGTGTTTTAAACAAAATTGTGTGTTTTTCATTTTCTTTGAACATTTTCATTTGTTAGTGCCTGCATTTTCCTGCTGCCAGTTGCGGTGAAGGTGTTGCCCAGAGGCCAATTGAGTCACTCTTTGACGTGTTGGATTGATGCCGAAGGAGCTGGTGGAAAATCCCAGTTCAAACCTCTTAAAGCAATATAGAACATAGAACATAGAACATTACAGCACAGTACAGGCCCTTCGGCCCTCGATGTTGCGCCAACCTGTGAAACCATCTGACCTACACTACTCCATTTTCATCCATATGTCTATCCAATGACCACTTAAATGCCCTTAAAGTTGGCGAGTCTACTACTGTTGCAGGCAGGGCGTTCCACGCCCCTACTACTCTCTGAGTAAAGAAACTACCTCTGACATCTGTCCTATATCTATCACCCCTCAACTTAAAGCTATGTCCCCTCGTGTTTGCTATCACCATCCGAGGAAAAAGACTCTCACTATCCACCCTATCTAACCCTCTGATTATCTTATATGTCTCTATTAAGTCACCTCTCCTCCTCCTTCTCTCCAACGAAAACAACCTCAAGTCCCTCAGCCTTTCCTCGTAAGACCTTCCCTCCATACCAGGCAACATCCTAGTAAATCTCCTCTGCACCATTTCCAAAGCTTCCACATCCTTCCTATAATGCAGTGACCAGAACTGCACGCAATACTCCAGGTGCGGCTGCACCAGAGTTTTGTACAGCTGCAGCATGACCTCGTGGCTCCGAAACTCGATCCCCCTACTAATAAAAGCTAACACACCATATGCCTTCTTAACAGCCCTATTAACCTGGGTGGCAACTTTCAGGCAATGATTGATTGTGGAATGTCTAAGATGACAGCTGCCCAGTTTAACCTTGAGAGACTGTGAGAATAGATTTGCATCAGAGAGAGAGAGGGTTGGAAAGTTACTGAGAAGTTTGGTTTTGCCAACAGCCAGAGCACAAAGAAAAGTCTGCAGGCAGTGAGAAGAAAGATGTTGTCAGACAAACGCTTCAGTGACCCTGCTTCTTGGGAGTTATACAGACTCTCTGATTGGGTTAGCTGTTTATCCAATAATTGGTAGAAGCAATGGAACATTGCTGATTTTGCCAATCCCTTGATTTATAGTTGCTACTGCTTTTCACTTTGGGTTTGAAATGAGAAGCTGTAGATATTAGAGTGAAAGACTACAATATGGGTCAAATCCTACAATATTGCAACATAGAGCTTTATTTAGAGCTGTGATGATGTAAGTAATCCGTCTTTCAGATGAGACGTTAAACCAAGGCCCCGTCTGCCCTCTCAGGCGCATGTAAAAATCCCATGACCCTAATCTGAAGAACAGGGGAGTTCTCCCCAGTGTCCTGACCAATATTTGTCCCCTCAACCAACATCACAAAAAAAAAATCTGATAATCCAGTATTTCAATATTGTGGTTTGTGGGATCTTGCTGTGCCCAAATTGGCTGCGGCTTTTTCTACATTACAACAGTGACTAGACTTCAAAAGTCCTTTATTGCCTGCAAAGTGCTTTGGAACATCCTGAGGTCGTGAAAGGCGCTATATAAATGTAAGTCAAAGAGCAAGAGCTTCTACAGGTATGTATAAAGAAAGAGAGTAGCTAAAGTGAGTGTGGGACCCTTGGAGGATGCGACAAGAGAATTGATAACGGGGAACAGGGAAATGGCACGTAATTTAAACCAATATTTTGCATCAGTCTTCACGGTGGAGCATACTTTAAACATCCCCACAGATATCAGATAAGCAAGGAGCTAATGGGAGGAAAGATCTTGTAACAATCTCTATCACGAGGGACAAAGTATTTGACAAACTAATGGGACTAAAGGCAGACAAGTCACCAAGATCTGATGGCCTACATCCAAGGGATTTAAAGGAAGTGGTTGCAGAGATAGTGGAGGCATTGGTCAAAATATTCCAGAACTCATTGGATTCCGAGAGGGTCCCAGCGGATTGGAAAACCGCTAATGTGACACCCCTGTTCAAGAAGGGAGGGAGACAAAAAGCAGGAAACTATAGGCCAGTTAGCTTAACATCTGTCATTGGCTAGAGTCCATTATTAAGTAAGAAATAGCAGGACATTTAGAAAAGCTTAACGCAATCAAACAGAGTCAACATGGTTTTGTGAAAGGGAAATCATGTCTGACAAATTTGCTAGAGTTCTTTGAGGATATAACAAGCAGAGTTGATAAAGGGGAACAGGTGGATGTAGCGTATTGGGTTTTCCAGAAGGCATTGGATAAAGTGCCACATAAAAGATTATTGCACAAGATAGGATCTCACTGTATTGGGGGTAATGTATTAGCATGGATTGAGGATTGGTTAACACACAGAAGACAGAGAATTGGGATTAATGGGTGTTTTTCAGGTTGGAAAGACGTAACTAGTGTAGTGTCACAAGGATCAGTCCTGGGGCCTCAATTATTTACTATCTATATTAATGACTTGGAGGAGGGGGCAGAGTGTAATATATCCAAATTTGCTGACGATACAAAAATAGGTGGGAGGGCATGTTGTGATGAGGACAGAAGGAATCTGCAAGGGGATATAGATAGGTTGAGTGAGTGGGAAAAAACTTGGCAGATGGAGTTTAATATAGGAAAGTGTGAGGTCATGCACTTTGGTAGGAAGAATCAAAAGGCAGACTGTTATTTAAACGGAGAGAGACTCCAAAAAGGTGCAGCACAGAGAGCTCTGGGTGTTCCTGTGCATGAAACACAAAAAGTTAGCATGCAGGTGCAGCAAGTAATTAAGAAGGCAAATGGAACTTTGGCCTTTATTGCTAGGGGGTTGGAGTTTAAAAATAGGGAAGTCTTGTTACAACTGTACAGGGTGTTGGTGAGGCCACACCTGGAGTACTGCATAGTTTTGGTCCCTGTATTTAAGAAAGGATATACTGGCATTGGAGACAGTTCAAAAGAGATTCACTAGGCTGATTCCTGAGATGAAGGGGTTGACTTATCAAGAATGGCTAAACAGGTTAGGCCTTTATTCATTAGAGTTTAGAAGATTGAGGGGTGATCTTATTGAAATGTACAAGATTCTGAGGGGGCTTGACAGGGTAGATGTGGAGAATATGTTTCCACTAGTGGGGGAATCTCAAACTAGGGGACATAGTTACAGAATAAGGGGGCACACATTTAAAACTGAGATGCAAAGGAATTTCTTCTCTCAGAGGGTAGTGAGTGTCTGGAATTCTCTACCCCAGAGAGTTGCAGAGGCTAGATCACTGAAAGTATTTAAAGAGGAGGTAGATAGATTTTTGAAAGATCAGGAAGTTGAGGGCTTTGAGGAGCTGGCACGAAAGAGGAGTTGAGGTCCGGGGCAGACCAGCCATGATCTTATTGAATGGCAGGGCAGGCTTGAGGGGCCGAATGGCCTACTCCTGCTCCTATTTCTTATGTTCTTATAAAATACTTCAAACAAAGAATATTTTACAAAATGGAGAGCAGAACGCCGAGCACTGTCGGTCCTCAGTAATAAGACTATCTGCTTCTGATTGACTAAATTGGTTCTAAGAATTCAAGTTCCCAGTAGTAAATAGTTTTCACCCTACTCAATAATCAGATTGATTGGTTACTTTAACCTATCAACTAATAGGGCTACAAGCTTTGGCTTGTGAAATGCTGGTATGAGGAAACAGGGGGCTGATTAAATCAGGAAACTGCTGAGTGCTTTCATGAGCTCAAGGTCCATTAATCCAGCACGAAACACACTGGGGCAGTTGTTAGGAGAGGGATTTTCACATTTCCTGACATTTCAACTAAGTTCTTTCTTAGAACAATTTACTTATTACCATCATTGATGTGGGCAGATTTAACCCTTCGTAAATCCTTTCCCAGAAATTCTGACAGAATTGTTGTGATTATATCACAGGTAAAGCTGGACATTTAAGAAATAGCTGGATGCTATAATGGGAAGGTCATAAGAGTGGAAAGAACAAATCAAATGGGGAAACCGGTTCATCTTCAACACATTGTCTTGGGATCTTGTAAATACACACATGACACATGGACACACACACAGAAAAAAGACAGACAGGTAAACCCAACTAGTTCATCAAATTATCTGTGTTACACTGAGGCAATGTGACATCATTGAATGAGGCATCATTCCCCACCCACCCCTAATCTACTGTCTTAAAGAAAATTCTGCCATCAACAGAGATTTCCTCCAATTAAATATCAGGAAGACCAACACTGTCTTCACTCCCCATAACAAACTCCATTCCCTAGCCACCAACACCATCCATCTCCCTGACAACTGCCTGAGGCTGAATCTGACTGGTTGCAACCTTCTTGTCAAATCTGACCCACAGCTGAAGTTGAATTTCTGACCACATATTTGCATCATCAGTAAGACTGCCTAATCCCACCTGTGTAGCACTACCCGTCTCCACTTCTGCCTCAGCCCATCTGCTGTTGAAACATTCATTCATGCCTTTGTTACCTCCAGTTTTGACAGTCGACACAGTGGTTAGCACCGCAGCCTCACAACTCCAGCGACCCGGGTTCGATTCCGGGTACTGCCTGTGTGGAGTTTGTAAGTTCTCCCTGTGTCTGCGTGGGTTTTCTCCGGGTGCTCTGGTTTCCTCCCACAGCCAAAAGACTTGCAGGTTGGCAGGTAAATTGGCCATTATAAATTGCCCCTAGTATAGGTAGGTGGTAGGGAAATATAGGGACAGGTGGGGATGTGGTAGGAATATGGGATTAGTATAAATGGGTGGTTGATGGGGTCAGCACTGACTCGGTGGGCCGAAGGGCCTGTTTCAGTGCTGTATCTCTAAATAAATAAATAAATAAATATTCCAATGCTTTCCTAGCTGGCCTCCCATATTCAACCCGTCATAAACTTGAGGCCATACAAAACTCTGCTGCCTGTGTCCTAAGTCGCACCAAGTTTCACTCACCCATCACCCCTGTGCTCACAGTTAAGCAGTACCTCAATTTTAAAACTTTCATTTTTTCCCCCCAAGTATCTCCATGGCCTGCCCCTCACTGTCTCTGTAGCCTCCTCCACCCCTAAAACCCGAGGTTGTTTTCTCTTTTATGGGATGTGAGCATTGCTGGCAAGGCCAGCATTTGTTGCCCATCACTAATTGTCCTTGAGAAGGTGGTGATGATCTCTGCGTTTCTTCAATTCTGGCCTCTTGCGAATCCCTGATTTTAATTGTTCCACCAATGGCGGCAGTACCTTCAGCTGCCTGGGCCCTCAGCTCTAGAATTCCCTCCCTCAACCACTTCACCTCTCTACCTCTCCTCCTTTAAGACACTCCTTAAAACCTATCTCTTTGACAAGCTTTTGATCACCTGTCTTAATATCTCCTGATGTGGCTCGGTGTTAGTTTTAGTCTGTTAATGCTTCTGTGAAACGCCTTGCGTCCTTGGATAGATTCAAGGCTGAGCTGGACACATTTTTGATCTACAAGGGAATAGGAGGTTATGGGGGGCAGGCAGGAAAGTGGAATTAAGGCCGCAATCAGATCATCCATTCTCTTAATTAATGGCGGAACAGGCTGAAAGGACCAAATGGCCAAGTCCTGCTCCTATTGCTTATGTTCTTATGTACCACATGTAAGGTGCTATATAAATTCAAGTTGTTGTTGTGGACTTTCCCTAATAAGGACCAAACAACCATTTCGGATGGTTAAAGCAAAATGGCGTGCCCGAGGAAGACCCGAAGGTTACATCTTGTGCCGGGAATTTCCTCAAAGCTGCTCCCACTCTCTAACGTTGTCAGGCAATCAAGAGAAACCACACAGAAATACACCCCATATCGTCACTCGTTCACCGAGCAGAATATCCCAGACAGCTGTGGCCCTTTGCCTGAAGAAGCCTCTTCCAGCATTTGCTTCCAAATTTATTTCCCTTCCACACATGTTCTTCATTTTATGAGCTGGAGGAGGAGTCAGCGCTGGCAGGATATTCGACCTTGCAGGGTGTTTCACCCTCTCATTACTTAAAATCCACACATGCTGTGAACAAGCGAGGGGCTCAGTGGATCAGCAACGTGAATCCTGGCCAACTTTCCTCCAATGCTCTAGTCCAGGGACTCTGAGTTCCATATTAATGAGCCATTAGTTCCCCCAAATGAGATGAACTAACTCAATCACGGGACTATTCTGGCCTGTTACAGAGTAGTGCAAGGTCATATTGTGCACGGATAACTGTTTCTTCTTCATTCTCAAGTGCTTTGTTTGGCATACAGATCCTTCTCCACCCATTCCTGCAGCTGAAATCTGAAAGTGAGGATTCATATCCCCAGTCGGAGCCCACAACTGCTACATTGCTCAGTGTTACTCCTTTGCTCTCCTGTCTTGGAAATGACAGCTCTGTATGTTTACATCCAGCATGACCATGTCACTCAAAACACCCCAAATTATACTAACACAATGAGCTACTGCTGTCGGCCTGTGGAGGCAAAAATAAAAGCATATTTTTGACTTTAAAATGTTTTTATTAGGAATCTTTATTAGAACAATACTTAAATATCAGATGCAGGTAAATTGTTAACACAACTGAACCTCACTTATCCTGAGAGTGAGGTTGGCCATTTAGGACTGAGATGAGGAGAAATTTCTTCACTTTGGGATTCTCTACCCTAGAAGCCTGTGCAAGCTCAGTTGTAGAGTATATTTAAGACTGAGATCGATAGATTTTTGGATGTTAAAGGAATCGGTGGCTATGGGAATTGGGCAGAAAAGTGGAGTTGAGGTAGAGGATCAGCCATGATCTCATTGAACTGCAGAGCAGGCTCAAGGGCTGAATGGCCTCCCCCAGCTCATATTTCTTATCTTCCTTTGGTAACCTTCACAGTCCTGGTTTATTCCTGACACAGTCAGCACCATAATAGTTTTTCTTGTTATGCACAGGTCTGGAGAGCTAGTCTACCCAATTCCAGTCTGTGCAACAGGATTCCCCCGTGTAGTGCTCATGCAATGATTTTTGAAAGCAGTGCTTTGGCACAGGTGCTTTTCACAGCAATTGTTAAAGTTCACACGTGCTGACCCAACTGGCCCAGCAGTCAATCGACTTCAGACACAGAATCAGCCAATTGTCCTGGGTCACATTATAAAACTCAAACCAATTAAGCATCACAACTTACAAATCCTCAACCTTGAATGAACACACAAGAGAAAACCATTTAGTGCTCGCATATCTAAATGACCTGGCTTGTCATGCATTAGAATCAGAATCTCAGATGTGAATGTTTAGTGCCTCCCCATTCCACCACTGTCTGAAATTCCTCCTGTTGATTGTTTTAAGAAAAGGAATTAGATCTGCAGTAGACATCATATTTTCCCCCCTCTTTTTTGAAGAAATTACCAGACAAAATTTCTCGCCCAGTGTGACCATCTTGAATTATCAAATGACGTGAACGAATCTAGATGATAATAGAGAAACTGCGAGGCTCCTTTTGTGCTGATACATCTCCCAATTCCTGATTATCACATGATGTGCCATTTTCTCCTCTGCCAGGAGTAGTCATCAATAGGTGAGAGCAAAATTATTTTGAAAAGGGAATTCGGTAATGGCTTGAATTAAGGGAATATTAAAGAGTTTAGGCAGCAAGCAGGAAAAAGCACAGGTTTCATATGGACAGGAAAGCACCAGTACAGAGTTGATTAACTGAAAGATATGTTCCTGTGATGGAACAGCCTATGATTCTGGGTGATGACATTCAGCCTCTGATATCCAATTAGTCCCACTCTCTTGTTCTTTCCCCATAGCTCTGAAAATTTCCCACCCTCAAGAATTTATCCAATTCCCTTTGGAACGTTGTTGAATCTGTTCCCACTGGCCTTTCAGGCACTGCATTCCTAATTCCCATTCTTTTGGCAATTCTCCTGTTACCAACCCTGCTGCCAGTAAAAACAGTTTCTGATTTACTCAATCAAAACTCTTCACGATTTTAAACATGCATACCTTTACCGCTTAATTTAATTCTTTTTTAAATCTAACGGTGCAACTTGGAAGCAATTAAACTAGGAATCTCACTAAACTGATGCAGCAATGACTGAAACACTTTCCGCTCAGGAAGTGCTGTTCCTGCAGGATTGACAGGAAGATTTCAGCTGATCCCAGATAAGATTTCTCTGACCCACGATGGAAAACATTGAACACGTCAGTTTGGCATGGGTCTTGAATCATTCTCAATGTCCCAGTGGCTGAAGTCTTCTTCTCGCTGACCATTGGCTTGCATTCTAGTTGGGGAGCCATTCCCCATTGCTGTTAACTTGGAGCAGGAACGAATCAAAATGAAGCTTGTTGTTGGTGCGAGACATCAACAATTGGTTTTTCCGGAGGATTCATTGTGCCCAACACTTTCGCAAAATCAAAACCTCACTGGACCAATTTTATTTCTCCACAAGAAGTGGATGAGCTCGAATCCCAAGCTGTGAAAATGATTAACAAAAGACCAATTTTAATTACTGTTAAGGCTCTTCCATTGTTTAAAGGTTTGAGCTGACCTCAGACTGCCCTGATGCTGCTGTGATTAGAAAGTACTGACAGTCAGAATTAGGCTACTCATTTCATTCCCTCCTCTCCTGAAGGAGTTAACTCATGCTGGGCTCCCTAACTTTGGATGACTTCACCTGTGAGACGAACACTAATGTGCAAGTCTAGACACAAACACAAGTCTGGACACAAAGCTCAAGTCCAGACCTAGTACATGAGTCTAAACCTAATGCTCAAGTCTAGACCATGCACCTGCTGCTCTTGTCCTTCTAGGTGGTAGTGTTATGAACGCTGGACTTTGTAATATGATTATGTTTTAAAAACTGTGATTTTTAACAAGTTTAAGATGGAGTCCAAGAAGTCAGGTACCTCACATCTACTCTGCTTAAGGACAAGACAGAAATTTTGGTTACCAGGACAACAGAGAACACAGATCAAAGAATCTTTTTGGAAAAACAGAGACTGCATGGGAAACACCTGAAGAACAATGGTTTCACCCTCCCAGACTTTCAGATCATAAACAAGGAGTCAGTGATTCTGAGGATGCAAATGTACCAGACAGCTGTTAACACCTGGAAACAAAGGAGAGCCCAGGATGCTCTATGAAACTAGATTTCTGGACGTTGCATATTGGAAAAGGACAATAAGCTAGTGATGTTTGATTCCAGATAAATTTAACAGATTTTCTGAAGGCAGACATGCTGTACAGAAAACCAGTGGGGTCAGCCTCAAAACAGGTTGTGGGAAAGGAGGACAACCAGCCGTGGCAGTCTCGAGAAGGAGAGAGGGAACAGTTGCTCTCGGAAGTCTGATACAGCAAAAGGCTGCGCAGACTTGTACTTGTTTTGGAAGTTGGAGCTTGCGAAGAAGGAAAAGACAACAGGATCATGAGCAATCACCTTATTTGCAGATGTCCAGGTTGGAGGTGCTCAGAGAAGTGAGTGAAGAGGACATTAATTTTGAAAAGATCTGGGAGATCCAACCCATTGTAACTGGGAGGAGTTTGGGGACTTTTAACCACAAAGATTCCACCATCAAAAAGGACTGTGTCATGAAAAGTGTGGTGTGAGGTTTTCAAGTATTTTTAATAAGTAGCAAAACACCTTTTTTGTTGCAATTTGCGGTATCAGCTTCTTACAAAGTATTATTTAGTCAATGGGTATTTCTTTTAGTTTAGTTGTTATAATAAAAGTCTTAAAACGCGAAATCTTGTGTAATTCTTTACATTGTTCTGGGGGTTTATATCGCATATTTTTAATGTTAACAGTCTCACTGAGGTCATAACAGTCGACATTACAGGTTTTGAAGGTGCTGTCAGTGGAACCTTGGCTGCAGTGCAGCTTGTAGGTGGTACACACCGCTGCCACTGTGCGCCAGTGGTGGAGGGAGCGAAAGTGTAAGGTGATGGATGGGGTGCCGATCAGGTTGGCTGCTTTGTCCTGGATGATGCCGAGCTTCTCGAGTGTTGTTGCAGACAAGGCGCTAGATTTAGTTGCGCTGGCGGGCCGAAAAGGCAAGGGGAACCCCACTTCGGCCTTTCGGAACTGCCCCTATGCAATTCAATGATGATCAGGCATTTAAGTGCCTGGTGTAAATGAATTCTCTTTATGTTGTCTGATGCAACAGAAATGAGAGGCGTGGAGTCCAGCTTATTGAAGATCTCAAACAGGTTTATTAACAGCTAACTATTATGTACAGTACAGAGCTAACTATTTACAGAACCTTCCTCTAGGTGTTACAGTTTCAGAGTGACTGGCTTTGAGTCACATGACTGCATCTGGTACTTAGCTCATTAGCATACTAAGATCTTAAAGGGACATCACTCTTAAATGCAATCACACAATACCCAGTGCTGGGAACCTTGTCCCTTTAAAGATGGGGATCCTGCCTCCAAAAGCTGCCAGCCAATCAGAGGACCAGCAGCTCAATGGTGTGCACTGCCGGAACTAAAAGAGGCCTGGGAGCAGGCCGAGCGCTGGAGCCTGGGACAAGAGGTAAGTGAGGCAGGGTTGGCAGTGCCAGTCAGGGAGACTCCGCCAATGGTGGGGGCAAGGGAGAGAGCGCAATGAGTGTGGGGTGTGGTTGTTACAGGAGGTGGGTGTTAGCCAGTGGGGGCCCTCTGTCGGCCACAAATTGCCCATGGAGGAGGTGCCCCTCCACCTCCCCCGTCCCCGCCACAAGCCCGTAGGGAGGTCGCCTTGTTTCTTTGGGCAAACTCCCCATGCCGGGGGTGGAGGGGGGGTTCCCCCCCCGCAACCACTCCCACAGCTGGCTACTGATTGGCCACTTAAGGGCCTCAATTGGCCTCTGGGCTGGATGGCTGTTTTTGGCCTTTCCTGCCCTCGACTTTGTCATTGTGTGACGTGAAGGCGACTTACCCTCCACCCCCCTGCCTCCCAAAGCTATTCTATGGGCCCCCTCCACCTCCTATCCTGTCTCCGCAGGGTCTATTAAATCCAGCCCAAGTGCACCATGTTTCATCACACAATTGAAGGAGCTACAGAGAGCAGGCTAGGCCCCTGAGGGAGGGGAGCAAGGGGCATGAATATAAAAACATGCTCTTCATTGTTTTACTGCATTGATTGCTCACCTTGTTCCACAGCTGCCACATGGAGAATAACCTGAGCAAATTCCCATCAACCTTGCTGATGATTTGTTATCTACAGTAACTGAAGGGGCTGTATTGAAGAAGGAGAAACCCAGATCAGATAAATGTAGATCACATTCAGAATCACAAAGATGTTGAAGCATTGAATCTGTATCCACCACCCTATCAGACAGTGCATTCAAAGTCCTAACCACTCGGTGAGTAAAAATGGATTCCACCATATCACCTCTGGTTCTTTTGCCAATCACCTTAATTCTGTGTTTGGTTACTGACCCTTCAGTCATTGGAAACAGTTTCTATCTAAATCCTACATGAATTTAAACAGTTCAATCGCTGAGTCTCTCTTTCTCTCGCCATATTGAGATTCACTCTTGGAAAAACCTTTCTGTACATTTTACTTCTCCACCCTAATAAACCCATTGCTGTCCACACCCAATATCCTCACACACACCCACACTTCGATAGTGAGGAGAAGCCCTGGCTGAGGATTCGCACTTGGGCACTTAGACCCTGAACACCAGCTTGACTGAGATCAGCAAACTCGCCTTAATCCGAGGACGGAAGCTGAGCCTTTCCCGCTCAACATTCCCTGCTTCAATGTGGACAGTAGCGTAGTGGTAATGATACTGGACTAGTAATCCAGAGGCCTGGACTAATGCTCCAGAAACCCAAGTCAAAATCCCACCCCCCCACCCCCTCCCCCCACAGCCGCTGGGGGAATTTAAATTCAATTAATTAATAGATCAGGAATGAAAAAGCTAGCCTCAGTAATGGTGACCATGAAACTACCGGATTGTCATAAAAACTCATCTGGTGTATTAATGTCCTTTAGGGAAGGAAATCTGCCATCCTTACCTGGTCTGGCCTACAAGTAATTCCAGACGCACAGCATTGGTGTGGACTCTTAATGACCCTCTGAAATGGCCTGGCAAGCCACTCAGATGTATCAAACTACTCCAGAAAAGTCAAATAATAACAAAGCCGGACAGACCACCCAGCATCGACCTAGGCACTGGAAATGACAAAGCCACACCTTGTGCATTCGATCCAGCAAAGTCCTCCTCACTAACATCAGGGGGCTTGTGTCAAAATTGGGAGAGCTGTCCCACAGACTAGTCAAGCAACAGCCTGAAATAATCATACCTTACACCCAATGTCCCAGAGTCTTCCATCATCATCCCTGAGTATGTCCTGTCCCACCAGCAGGTGGTGGCACAGTCAGGAGGGAGTTGCCCTGGGAGTCCTCAAAACATTGACTCCGGATCCCATGCAGTCTCATGGCATCAGGTCAAGCCTGGGCAGGGAAACCTCCTGCTGATTACAACCTACTGCTCTCCCTCAGCTGATGAATCAGTGCTCCTCCATACTGAACACCACTTGGAAGAAGCACTGAGGGTAGCAAATGCACAGAATGTGCTCTGGTGGGGGACGTCAATGCCCATCACCAAGAGTGGCTTGGCAGCACCATTACTGACCGAGCTGGCCGAGTCTTGAAGGGCATATGTGTCAGACTTGGTCTACGGGATGTGGTGAACAAACCAACATGAGGGAAAAATCCTCACCAATCTACCAGTCGCAGGTACATCTGTCTTGGTAGGAGTGATGGCCACACAGTCCTTATGGAGACAAATGCCAGTCTCAGCCAATTCCATTCACTCCACATGATATCAAGAATTGGCTGAACACACTGGATACAGTTAAGGCTATGGGCTTGACAACATCTCGGCTGTAGTACTGAAGACTTGTGCTGCAGAACTAGCTTCACCTCTGGCCAAACTGGTCCGTACAGCTAGAACTGTCAACCTGACAATATGGAAAATTGCCGAGTTATGTCCTGTCCACAAAAAGCAGGACAAATTCAATCTGATCAAATACCAACCCATCAGCCACCTCTCCATCAGCAAAGTGATGGAAGGTGACGTCAACAGTGCTATCAAGCAGCACTTACTCAGCAATAACCTGCTCACCAATGCCTAGTTTGGGTTCCGCCAGGGTCATTCAGCTCTAGACCTCATTACAACCTTTGTCCAAGCTTGGACAAAAGAGCTGAATTCCTGAGGTGAGGTGAGAGTGACTGCCCTTGACATCAAGGCAGCATTTGACTGGGTAAGGCATCAAGCAGCCCCAGGACATCACTGCAGGAGTTCCTCAGGGTAGTGTCCTAGGCCCAACCATCTTCTCTTCATAAGGTCAGAAGTGGGGATGTTAGCTGATGATTGCTCAGTGTTCAGTATAATTTGCAGTTCCTCAGACACTGAAGCAGTCCGTGCCCACATGTAGCATGACCTGGACAACATTCAGGCTTGGCTGCTAAGTGGCAAGTAACAGTCACTTCACACAAGTGCCAGGCAATGACCATCTTCAACAAGAGAGATTCTAACCATCTCCCCTTGACGTTCAATGGCATTACCATCGCTGAATCCCCCATTATCAACATCCTGGGGGTCACCATTGACCAGATACTTAACTGGACCAGCCATATAAATATTATGGTTACAAGAGCAGGTCAGAGGCTGGGAATTCTGTGGCAAGTAACTCACCTCCTGACCCCTCAAAGCCTGTCCACCATCTACAAGGCACAAGTCAGGAGTGTGATGGAATACTTTCCACTTGCCTGGATGGGTGCAGCTCCAACAACACTCAAGAAGCTCGACACCATCCAGGACAAAGCAGCCTGCTTGATTGGCACCCCATCCACCACCTTCAACATTCATTCCCTCCACCAACAGTGCAGCAGTGTGTACCATCTACAAGATGCAGTGCAGCAACTCGCCAAGGCTTCTTCAACAGTACCTTCCAAACTTGCAACCTCTACCACCGAGAAGAACAAGGACAGCAGATGCATGGGAATGCCCCCAAGTCGCACAACATCTTGGTTTGGAAATATATCACCATTCCAACACTGTTGCTGGGTCAAGATTCGGGGAATTCCCTCCCTAACAGCACAATATGTACTAACCCCACATGGATTGCAGTGGTTCAAGAAGGCAGCTCAGTAACACTTTCTCAAGAGCAATTAGGGATGGGCAACAATGGGTATTTCATTTGGCTGTGCAATCACTCACTGGCCCACCAAAGCAGCCAATTGGGTTCATTCCTATATCCAAATTGCACGAATAATCATTTCAAGAATGACATTTTAAAAACCAACATGTGCTGTAACACTGTAAGTGGGACAGAAATCAAGGGAATTTTACTGCACTAAAACATGTCGAAAGAAGGTAGGAATGTGGAAAGGAAACTCATCCTGTGATCCAGACACTTTTGTGGAACCTTATCTGATTGTTACGCCATGGTCTATTAATGAACACAGAGAATTGCCTGTCAATCAATAGTTACTGTGGCAACATATATTTGTATATATATGTATTTACATAGCACCTTTAATTTAATAAAACATCCCAAGGCACTTTACAGGACATTTTAAAATAAAATTTGACATTGAGCCACATAAAGTGATATTAGGACAGGTGACCAAACACTTGGTCAAAGAGGTAGGTTTTAAAGGAACGTCTTAAAGGAGGAGAGAGAGAGAGAGAGAGAAAGGTTTAGGGAGGGAATTCCAGAGATTAGGGTCCAGGCAACAGAAATCACAGCTGCCAATGTTGAAGTGATTAAAATCAGGGATACTGAAAAGGCCAGATATGGAGGAATGCAGATGGGTGTAGGGTGCAGGAGATTACAGAGTAGTGAGGCAGGAGGCCATGGAAGGAACTTGAAAACAAAGACAAGAATTTTAAAATCTAGGCTTTGCTAAACTTGGAGCCAGTATAGGGATTACAGCTGGCGACTGACAGCTTGAGTGATTCATGATGGAACTCGTTAAAAAAAAACAAGTAGTTAGTTATTGCCACTCACACCGAGGTGCATTTTTAAGCACCTCTGTTGATTCTTCACTGCTCTGCGCCCACTGATTCTGTATATGAAGGGGTAAGAAAGTCCACCGAGAATGGGAAATTCCTCAGAGATGCTGTCGCTCCCCCAGTTTAACTTCATCAGAAACGCAGGTGAGGTGTCCACCATACTCTTCTCGCAGAATCAGGGCATCAGCTCCAAGGAAATTAACAGGCCTAGTAACAGCTATTCCGGTGCTTCCTTGATTTGCAGAGGAAGGCCCCAGAATCTTGACTGAGATTCCTCTGAATTCTTTTGTTTGAATGTTGCCTTTCTGAGGGTTGACATTGCTGGTGAGATGGTGCAAGAGGGAGGGGTTCAGATTTTTGGGACATTGGGACCGGTTCTGGGGGAGGTGGGACTATTACAAATTGGACGGTCGACACCTGGGCCGGACTGGAACCAATGTCCTTGGGGGTGCTTTTGCTAACGCTGTTGGGGAGGGTTTAAACTAATGTGGCAGGGGGATGGGAACCAAATGAGGAGGTCAGTGGACAGTAAGGAGGTAGTAACTAAAGCCTGTAAGGAACTAGATAATGAAGTCAGCGTGACTAAGGGGAAGAGTAGGCAGGGAGCAGATGATGTACGCAAAGGGACTGGTGGTCTGAGGTGCATTTGTTTTAATGCAAGAAGTGTAGTAGGTAAGGCAGATGAACTTAGGGCTTGGATTAGTACCTGGGAGTATGATGTTATTGCTATTACTGAGACTTGGTTGAGGGAAGGGCATGATTGGCAACTAAATATCCCAGGATATCGATGCTTCAGGCGGGATAGAGAGGGAGGTAAAAGGGGTGGAGGAGTTGCATTACTGGTCAAAGAGGATATCACAGCTGTGCTGAAGGAGGGCACTATGGAGGACTCGAGCAGTGAGGCAATAGGGACAGAACTCAGAAATAGGAAGGGTGCAGTAACAATGTTGGGGCTGTACTACAGGCCTCCCAACAGTGAGCGTGAGATAGAGGTACAAATATGTAAACAGATTATGGAAAGATGTAGGAGCAGCACGGTGGTGGTGATAGGAGATTTTAATTTTCCCAACATTGACTGGGATTCACTTAGTGTTAGAGGTCTAGATGGAGCAGAATTTGTAAGGAGCATCCAGGAGGGTTTTCTAGAGCAGTATGTGAATAGTCCAACTCGGGAAGGGGCCATACTGGACCTGGTGCTGGGGAATGAGCCCGGCCAGGTGGTTGAAGTTTCAGTAGGGGACTACTTTGGGAATAGTGATCACAATTCCGTAAGTTTTAGAATACTCATGGACAAAGACGGTCCTAAAGGAAGAGTGCTAAATTGGGGGAAGGCCAACTATACCAAAATTCGGCAGGAGCTGGAGAATGTACATTGGGAGCAGCTGTTTGAAGGTAAATCCACATTTGATATGTGGGAGGCTTTTAAAGAGAGGTTGATTAGCGTGCAGGAGAGACATGTTCCTGTGAAAATGAGGGATAGAAATGGCAAGATTAGGGAACCATGGATGACAGGCGAAATTGTGAGACTAGCTAAGAGGAAAAAGGAAGCATACATAAGGTCTAGGAGGCTGAAGAAAGACAAAGCTTTGAAAGAATATCGGGAATGTAGGACCAATCTGAAACGAGGAATTATGAGGGCTAAAAGGGGTCATGAAATATCTTTAGCAAACAGGGTTAAGTGAAAATCCCAAAGCCTTTTATTCATATATAAGGAGCAAAAGGGTAACGAGAGAAAGGATTGGCCCACTCAAGGACAAAGGAGGAAAGTTATGCGTGGAGTCAGAGAAAATGGGTGAGATTCTAAACGAGTACTTTGCATCGGTATTCACCGAGGAGAGGGACATGACGGATGTTGAGGTTAGGAACAGATGTTTGATTACTCTAGGTCAAGTCGGCATAAGGAGGGAGGAAGTG
The DNA here is from genome assembly GCF_036365525.1 of Heterodontus francisci. Taxonomy (NCBI): domain Eukaryota; kingdom Metazoa; phylum Chordata; class Chondrichthyes; order Heterodontiformes; family Heterodontidae; genus Heterodontus; species Heterodontus francisci. The sequence goes on along the minus strand of NC_090410.1, from coordinate 4,548,065 downwards.
TTGGGTATTCTAAAAGGTATTAAGGTGGACAAGTCCCCAGGTCCGGATGGGATCTATCCCAGGTTACTGAGGGAAGCGAGAGAGGAAATAGCTGGGGCCTTAACAGATATCTTTGCAGCATCCTTAAACACGGGTGAGGTCCCGGAGGACTGGATAATTGCTAATGTTGTCCCCTTGTTTAAAAAGGGTAGCTGGGAAAATCCAGGTAATTATAGACCGGTGAGCCTGACGTCAGTGGTAGGGAAGCTGCTGGAGAAGATACTGAGGGATAGGATCTATTCCCATTTGGAATAAAATGGGCTTATCAGTGATAGGCAACATGGTATTGTGCAGGGAAGGTCATGTCTTACCAACTTAATAGAATTCTTTGAGGAAGTGACAAAGTTGATTGATGAGGGAAGGGCTGTAGATGTCATATACATGGACTTCAGTAAGGCGTTTGATAAGGTTCCCCATGGTAGGCTGATGGAGAAAGTGAAATCGCATGGGGTCCAGGGTGTACTAGCTAGATGGATAAAGAACTGGCTGGGCAACAGGAGACAGAGAGTAGCAGTGGAAGGGAGTTTCTCAAAATGGAGACGTGTGACCAGTGGTGTTCCACAGGGATCCGTGCTGGGACCACTGTTGTTTGTGATATACATAAATGATTTGGAGGAAAGTATAGGTGGTCTGATTAACAAGTTTGCAGACGACACGAAGATTGGTGGAGTAGCAGATAGTGAAAGGGACTGTCAGAGAATACAGCAGAATATAGATAGATTGGAGAGTTGGGCAGAGAAATGGCAGATGGAGTTCAATCAGGGAAAATGCGAGGTGATGCATTTTGGAAGATCCAATTCAAGAGTGAACTATACAGTAAATGGAAAAGTCCTGGGGAAAATTGATGTACAGAGAGATTTGGGTGTTCAGGTCCATTGTTCCCTGAAGGTGGCAACGCAGGTCAATAGAGTGGTCAAGAAGGCATACGGCATGCTTTCCTTCATCGGACGGGGTATTGAGTACAAGGGTTGGCAGGTCATGTTACAGTTGTATAAGACTTTGGTTCGGCCACATTTGGAATACTGCGTGCAATTCTGGTCGCCACATTACCAAAAGGATGTAGATGCTTTGGAGAGGGTGCAGAGGAGGTTCACCAGGATGTTGCCTGGTATGGAGGGCGCTAGCTATGAAGAGAGGTTGAGTAGATTAGGATTATTTTCATTAGAAAGACGGAGGTTGAGGGGGGCCCTGAAATCATGAGATGTATAGACAGGGTGGATAGCAAGAAGCTTTTTCCCAGAGTGGGGGATTCAATTACTAGGGGTCACGAGTTCAAAGTGAGAGGGGAAAAGTTTAGGGGGGATATGCGTGGAAAGTTCTTTACGCAGAGGGTGGTGGGTGCCTGGAACGCGTTGCCAGCGGAGGTGGTAGACGCGGGCATGATAGCGTCTTTTAAGATGTATCTAGACAGATACATGAATGGGCAGGAAGCAAAGAGATACAGACCCTTAGAAAATAGGCGACATGTTTAGATAGAGGATCTGGATCAGCGCAGGCTTGGAGGGCCGAAGGGCCTGTTCCTGTGCTGTAATTTTCTTTGTTCTTTGTTCTGATAATCCGAGGGTCTTCTCTTGCCCTTTCTGGCTGCCTACATCTTCTGGCCTTTCCTGACTCTTGAGATCAACCACTGCAAATGTCAGCTCTGGACATATTGTCAAAGTCCCAGTGAGTCACGGATCTTTGATAAATAAATAATTCAGTGTAAACAAAATAAAATTGTTTTTGCCATAGGCAACTAAAGAAAAACTGGGTGCAGTTTCCGGTCAGCATCTGGACTGCTCGAATGTGCACCATGGTTGGATTTTTTGCTCAAAGTCCTTCCATTTTGTAAAGATAAATGTAATTCAGGCAAGTTTGAGGGGTGATTTCTTTGTATATCATCAGTTTTCTAATTGTTGGTTAGTATCAATGTTCAAGTTGGCCATGTCTGGTGAGTTGACCGAGCAGTCTACTACTCCCCCACATCTCCCACAGAAACAGATGGAGAGGCGCGGGATGGACTGGGATAACTTTGGACTAATCCAAGACCCAATCCATACCTGGAGGGGGCAAGAGGGGCAGGGGGTGGGGGTAGGGGGAGTGCGAGGAATCCAGGAAACACACCACCATCTGGATGATTGGCATCTGTGGCTTGCCTATGAACTTTTTCATATAAAGCACTGTCTTGGTTTTCTAAGATAACTGAAAGGCTTGGTGTCTCGCTGCCATATTGGGTTGGATTCTCCACATGGTGGTGGGGGAGGGGTGTGGGGGTTATAGTTTAGTTGAATTTTTGTCTCAAAAAATTTAGTCCTAGCTTGAGTTTAGTCCTTTGTTCCTTAGTGTTCATCAAAAGCAGTTCCTCTTATATTTGTGCACCCAATCATAGAGGAACATAGAATGATACAGCAGTGGAGGAAGCCATTTGGCCCTTCGTGTCTGTGCTGACCCTTTGGTAGAGCCATCCAATTTAGTCCCACATCCCCTGTTCTTTCCCCATAGCCCTGTAAATTTCCCCCCTACAAGTATTTATCCAATTCCCTTTGAAAGTTACTATTGAATCTGCTTCCACTGCCCTTTCAGGCAGCGTGTTCCAGATCACAACAACTCGCTGTGTAAAAAAAATGCATCCCCATGTTTACTCGATCAAAACCCTTCATGATTTTCAACAATTCTATCAAATGTCCTCTTCTCAGTGTTTTCTTTAAAAAAAAATGTCTAAAAACATATAACATTCACGCCACACAAGTGCCAGGCAATGTAGATCTCCAACGAGAGAATCTAACCATCTCCCCTTAACATTCAACAACATTACCATCGCTGAATCCCCTACCATCAACATCCTGGGTTGTACCATTGACCAGAAACTGAACTGAAGCAGCCACACAAATACTGTGGCTACAAGAGCAGGTCAGAGGCTGGGAATTCTGCAGTGAGTAACTCACCTCCTGACTCCACAAAGCCTGTCCACAAGGCACAAGCCAAGAATGTGATGGAATACTCTCCACATGCCATGATGGATGCAGCTCCAACACTCAAGAAGCTCAACACCATCCAGGACAAAGCAGCCCGCTTGATTGACACCCCACGCACAAACATTCACTCCCTGCACCACCAATCACCACCAATGCACAGTGGTGCAAACTGCGACAATCAATAATTTCAAAAGGAGATTGGATGGGCACTTGAAGGAAATAAACTTGCAGGGCTGCGGGGATCGAACGGGGGAGTGGGACTGACTGGATTGCTCTGTGGAAAGCAGGCATGGACTCGATAGGCCGAATGGCCTCCTTCTGTGTTGTATATGACTCTATAATTCTATGATACTTTACAGAGTTGTAGCCTCTAGGCTCCGAGTCAGAAGGTTCTAATGGTTCAAGCCTATTTTCTGGGCTTGAGCCTGCAATCTAGGCTAACACTCCAGTGCAGTAACAACCAGGAGTTGCATTGGTTCAGGTGCTCACTTTCAGATAAGACATCAAACTGTGGTCCTGTCTGCCTGTTCAGACGGACCCAAAACATCCCACGGAGGTAATTAGTACAAGAATTCTCCGGACATTGTGACCAACATTCCACCCTTACTCAACACCCAAAGTAGTTAAGCTAGACATTGATCTCATTGCCATTATTGGGAGCTTGCTGTGTGTAAATGGCTGCCACGTTTTGCCTACATAACAACAGTGACTGCATCTCACTGCAAGGAATGGGGTTTGGAAATATTTCTGGGTGATGTGATCGGCTGCTCCAGAAATGCAAGTTTATTTCTCCCTGGAATATTTTGCTGAGCTCCAATGCAATGCATGACCTTAAATCCAAAAGGACTGAGAGTTGACCTTTGTATGAGTCAGAGGTGCTGAGGTGGTTAACCAAATATTCTGTGTGAGTGCACATGTACACATACACAGAGGCTCAAAGGAGAAGTGGCTGACCAGATATTGGGCCAGAGCAACACATCTCAAGATGAGCACGGTTGGCTAGACTTTTTGCATCCTTCAGCTAAAAGTTTTCCACCATAACTTTCTGGAAGTGTGAGCTGATAATGGCATGTCGAGGGCAATGGGGCATGTTGGACCTTAGTGAGCAATGGGACCAACAGTCTATCTCCTTAACAATGTGATTTCAGGGTTAAGAAATGAACAAAGGAACAGCTGAGAAGGAGAGTAACGTACGGTTGGAACGGTACAGAAAAAGAGGGAAATAAGTGAGAAAAAACAAATAGGAAAAGCAGGAAAAAAATTGTAAAACTTAAAAGTTTGCCATTAAAAAAAAAAGTCTCCAACAACAATGCAGTGCCTGAAGGAATAAGACTTCACAATTTAACTTGTTCACTTTCTGGGCCAGAGAGGTTATTTGGCAGTCATTAACAATTATCCCATAATTAAAAGGCTACTTATGCAATTAATTTAAAGGGAAAATACTTCAGATGCTGGAAATCTGAAATATAGAGAGAAAATATTTTATTTCAAGAAGCTATAAGTTAAGCCTGCTATTACATGCAGAGGAAAGAAATTTGCTGTTTCAGGCAAATCTCCCATTCTTAACTTCACCTCCCGCAGACGTTGGCTTGCATATAATGGAAATATCTGTGTTCAGTAACAACTTTTTATTGTATAGTATGGTGCCAAGTTCAATCCCTATCTTACTTCGCTGTCAACATGGTGTTTTTTATTTTAGCTGTGCTTTTCCATTGCCACAGATTGTTTGCACTTGTTAATCAGTTCTTCACAGCAGGAAACAAGTCTAGACAAAAGCCAACCAATAGAGCAGCATTCTGCCTCCCAATCAAGGCCAATTGACTGACTATTCTCTCTCCCCCCAACTCAAACAAGCTACTTCACAGCTACCGCTTAGCTAGAGCTTTGTTTACTTTTTCCACAGGGTGTAGGCATTGCTGGAAAAGTTAGTATTTATTAGTCATTCCTAATACCCCTTGAGAAGATGGTGGCGAACCTTTTAGTTTGAATATTATTATACTATTATTCTTTTGAGTTTAGAAGAATGAGAGGTGATCTAATTGAAACATATAAACTTCTTAAGGGGCTTGTCAGGGTAGATGCAGAGAAAATGATTCACTTGGCTGGGGAATCAAGAACACGGGATCACAATCTCAGAGTAAGGGATCAGCCATTTAGGATTGTGATGAGGAGAAAACTCTTCACTTTGGAATTCCACCCCCCCACCCAGAGAGCTGTGGATGCTCAGTTGTTGAGTATATTCAAGACAGAGGTTGGTAAAGGTTCGGATACTAAGGGAATTAGGGGATATGGGGATAGTGCGAGAAGGTGGAATTGAGATAGAAGATCAGCCATGATCTTGTTGAATGGCAGAGCAGGCTAGAAGGGCCAAATGGCCTCCTCCAGCTTTTACTTCTTACGTCCTTATGTTGTGGAACCGCTGCCGTCTATGTGGTCTGAAATCGCTTCTCTCTTCCTTCACCTCCTGCTTTTCTTTGCTATTTCTCATCCTTGAGTGATATGTTCTGGGCTTCTACCCAATCTGAAATTGCAGGCCACAGTCTTTCGAAGGCCTTGGCCAGTTTAGAGCAGAATTGCACACAGAGGAACAGGAGGGGTTGGAAAATCAGCCCACTATACCTGCCCTGCCTTTATATTAATCCTGGCAGTTTTAACTCTTTGAACCCCAAATCTCCACCCATATCCCTTAATATCTTAACTTTCCAAGTAATTATTGCCACTCACACCGAGGTACATTTTTAAGCACCTCTGTTGATTCTTCACTGCTCTGCGCCCACTGATTCTGTATATGAAGGGGTAAGAAAGTCCACCGAGAATGGGAAATTCCTCAGAGATGCTGTCGCTCCCCCAGTTTAACTTCATCAGAAACGCAGGTGAGGTGTCCACCATACTCTTCTCGCAGAATCAGGGCATCAGCTCCAAGGAAATTAACAGGCCTAGTAACAGCTATTCCGGTGCTTCCTTGATTTGCAGAGGAAGGCCCCAGAATCTTGACTGAGATTCCTCTGAATTCTTTTGTTTGAATGTTGCCTTCCTGCGGGATGACATTGCTGGTGATAATCCGAGGGTCTTCTCTTGCCCTTTCTGGCTGCCTACATCTTCTGGCCTTTCCTGACTCTTGAGATCAACCACTGCAAATGTCAGCTCTGGACATATTGTCAAAGTCCCAGTGAGTCACGGCTCTTTGATAAATGAATAATTCAGTGTAAACAAAATAAAATAGTTTTTGCCATAGGCAACAAAAGAAAAACTGGGTGCAGTTTCCGGTCAGCATCTGGACTGTCGAATGTGCAGCACGGTTGGAGGTGTGAGATATTATCCTTTTTTATTGTGGCCAGGAAATCTGGTAACGCCCTAGTGGAATCACTGGAAACAATGACATCCCAATATTTGGAATGGCTTGTGGAAATTTATAGTTTTCAGATGCTATTCAAGTTGCTGTCTATGGTTTCTCAATATCTCTGGGCTCTCGTGAGAAGTGAGACAATCAGGAGGTTTTTTTATTATTATTATTTGATGTGGGCATTGCTGAAAAGAGTTGCCCATTCCTAATTGTCCTTGAGAAGCTGGTGGTGAGCTGCCTCTTGAACCACTGCTGTCCATGCGGTGTGGGTACACCCATAATGCTGTTAGGGAGGGTTTTTGATCCAGTGACAATGAAAGAATGGTGATATAGTTCCAGGTGCCTTGGGATGTACTTCTGTACTTAAGAGACAGTCTGTACATGCACTGGAGAGGAATGTCTCTACCACACAACAGATAAAAATAACAAAGATTGGTAGAAATAAGCCAGAAAATCTAACAACCAGTGTTAATCAGAACTTAGTCTCCTGACCCGACTATTCACTGCTTTCCAAGGGGCAGTGTAAAAACAGTCAATTTTCTACTCATTAACTGGTCTTGTTCATCATCAAGAGTCGCATAGTGCAAGAGAAGTTGTTTTGATTTCTACGTGTAGCATCATTGGGATTTCGTGAAACTCTTCCCCCAATAATGTCAATTGTCCAATATTAGAGAACAAATGTATATTTGAGCTAATACATGCCAGATTGCTGCAGCACCAGTGACAGGCCTATGATCACCAGTACTCAATCTCATCTTTCCAAATACATCCCAAGTTTAGGTAGACAGAATCTCTCATCTCCAACAGTACTTGATGATTGTACATATTGAAGCAAATATAGAGATTTAAATGAATTATTAAAAAACTTGCATAACCTGCCCCTAATAAAGCTAAGCGGTGATTTTTATTGACGTCTTTAGGAATTTGAAAGGAATTGATAATGTAGATAGAGAGAAACGTATTCTGCTGGTTGGGCAGTTTAGGATAAGGATTCATAACCTTAAAATCAGAGCCAGGCTATTCAGGAGAGGAGAAGTTAGGAAACACTTCATCATGCAAAGGGTGGTAGAAGTGTGGAACCCTTTCCCACAAAAGCTAGCTCAATTAATCATTTTAAATCAAAATTGAGAGTCTTTTGCGAGACAAGGGTATTAAGGCTGGAACCAAGGTGGATAACGGAGCTAGGATATAGATCAGCCATGACCTCATTGATAGGCGGAGCAGGCTCGAGGGGCTGAATGGCCTCATCCCATTCTTATAAATCTTACTTCCTGTTGTCACAATTTTTAATGGTGCTTTTATATTAACACTTCCCATTGTAAATTGCTACATCAAAATTTTCTAACCAATTTTAAGCCAACTGTCACAATGTAGTGGCATTTTCTGAGGAATGTATTTTTAAAGTCTCTCTCCCAACTCCATTCCCATCTTGTATTAGAAAAAAACCTTTATATTCAGTAACTGACACTGGGCCATGCCACAGGCCTTTTAGCATTAGATTGGTAGCAATGCCGAAAGTGCAATCAATAGTTAGTCATCCACTTCAATCATATCAAGTTCTGAAATATTAAACCTATCAGGGCTGGAGCATTTCAGCTATGAAGAGAGACCGGATAGGCTACGGTTGTTTTCCTTAGAGCAGAGGAGGCTGAGGGGGGTTTTGATTGAGGTATACAAAATTATGAGGGCATTGATAGGACAGATAGGAAGAAACATTTTCCCTTAGCGGAGAGGTCAATAACCAGGGGGCATAGATTTAAGGTAAGGGGCAGGAGGTTTAGAGGGGAGTTGAGGAAACTTTTTTTCACCCAGAGGGTGGCTGGAATCTGGAACACGTTACCTGAAGGAGTGGTAGAGGCAGAAACACTCACGACATCTAAGAAGCATTTGGATGAGCACTTGAAACAGCATAACATACAAGGCTACAGGCCAAGTGCAGGGAAATGGGATTAGTTTGGATGGGTGCTTGATGGTCGGCGCAGGCGCGTTGGGCCGAAGGGCCTGTTTATGTGCTGTAAAACTCTATGACTCTTTGACTTTAGCTGTCTCTGGAATGCTCTTCTTACACCTTCAATGTCTGGTGATCAAAATCCATTGTGGGTTGAATGTGTCAGGGAATGGTCCTTTTGTCTCCACAAGCACTGTCTGTTAGTATGCAAATGTTTTTCAGCTAAGTGTCTGGCAGCCCTTGTAACAGGCCTTCTCTTCTTTCCAGCAAGTTTAAAATCAATGCACATATGATAAAATTAATATGCCTCATTCTTGGCAGGTGGGGGCCTGCATGAGATGGTCAAAGCAAGCAGCTTTCAAGTAGCCTTCTGTCATGTGGTTCATTAACATTTTACTTTGAGACTTACCTGCCCAGGTCACGTAACCAGTTACACCTGCTTCCAATGAGGGTTAAATAGGCAGCCACATTCTGTGCAATTCAAAAGGGAATCAAGGGACAGAGCAGAAAAGTGGAGTTGAGGGAGAAGATCAGCCATGATCTTACTGAATATCAGAGCAGTTTTGGAGGGTTGTATCACAGAATCAGAGAATTGTTACAGCACAGAAGGAGGCCATTCAGCCCTACATGTCGGCACTGGCTCTCCAAAAGAGCAATTTACCAAGTTACATTCCCCTGCCTTCTCCCCATAACGCTGCACGTTCTTCCTTTTCAGATAACAATCCAATTTCCTCTTGAAGGCCTCCATCACACTCTCAGGTAGTGCATTCCAGATCCTAACCACTCGCTGTGTGAAAAAGTTTTCCTCGTGTCACCAACTTCTACATTTTTTCATTCGTCCAGGGATGGTGGACATTGCTGGTGAGGCCAACATTTATTGCCGATCCCAAATTGCCCTTGAGAAGAAGGTGTTGGTGAGCCATCTTCTTGAATACAACTGAATGGCTTGCTGGGCAATTTCAAAAGGCAGTTAAAAGTCAACCACATTGTTGTTGGTGTGGAGTCACATATAGGCCAGACTGGGTCAGGATGGCAGATTTCCTTCCCTAAAGGGGATTAGTGAACCAGATGGGTTTTTAATGACAATTTCATAGTTTCCCGGCCATTATTACCAATGCTCGCTTTTTATTCCAGATTTTGATTTAATTAATTGAATTTAAATTCCCCAGCTACCATGGTGGGATTTGAACTCATGCCACTGATTAGTCCAGGCCTCTGGATTACTAGTCCAGTGACGTAACCATGATGCTACCATACCAGGTGTACTCCTATTTCTTATGTTCTTGATAAGATTTTTATGGAAATGTGCAGCAAGTGTTAGACCCACAATGTAAATTGTTTTCCCCCCACATGTGGGGGAGTGGAATTTAATTCTAGAATAAAGAATAACTCTAATTTTTCATGAGAACGGATGAGAAGGTTCACACTTACTCAATACTCAAGTGCAGGGTTTGCTGTCAACAACATCTCATTTCCAGAACGTTCTTTCTCTTCACTGGGCACAGTCCACCAGAAAAGCCATCGTCTTGTTTACATCCATTCACATATTATGGGAAGAAAGAAAGCATTTCTATAGCACCCTTCACGACCTCAAGATGTCCCAAAGCGCTTTATAGCCAATGAAGTACTTTTTGATGTCATTCACTGTTGTGATTTCAGCATGCATTATGGTTGTGATACTGCATAAATATCTCCAAATTTCCTAGAAAGATCTTCGGATGTTTCTCTTCATAGATCTCACAATGTTGGCAGCCTTTGGATGCATTCTGTGAGAAGATACAGTCAAATCCTGATTACATTGAATCCCATGCCATCTCCCAGAGGTCTCGTTCATTTAGAAGTGTTTCAGGCTACATCGAGTTACATCAAGTGTACAGCAGAGCCACAGGCCACCTGACCTAACTGGTCCATGCCAATATTTATGCTCCACATGTGCCTCTTCCCAACCCTCCTTCATCTCAGCCCATCAGCATATTCCTTTCTCCCTCATGTGTTTATCCAGCATCCCCTTAAACGTGTCAATGCTATTCACCTCAACCACTCCCTGTGCCATAGAGTTCTTGAGCACAGAAATAGGCCCTTCGGCCCATTGCGTCTGTGCTGGCCATCAAACACCAAACTATTCTAATCCCATTTTCCAGCACTTGGCCCGTAGCCTTGTATGCTACGGCGTTTCAAGTGCTCATCTAAATACTTCTTAACTACCTCTTCAGGCAGTGTGTTCCAGATTCCAAGCATCCTCTGGGTGAAAAGATTTTCTTTAAATCCCCTCTAAACCTCCTGTCCCTTACCTTAAATCTATGCCCCCTGGTTATTGACCCCTCCGCAAAGGGAAAAAGTTTCTTCCTATCTAACCTATCAATGTCCCTCATAATTTTGTATGCCTCAATCAGAACCCCCCTCAGCCTTCTCTGCTCTAAGGAAAACAACCCCAGCCTATCCAGTCCCTCTTCATAGCTGAAATGCTCCAGCACAGGCAATATCCTGGTGAATCTCCTCTGCACCCTCTCCTGTGCAATCACATCCTTCCTATAATGTGGTGCCCAGAACTGTACACAGTACTCCAGCTGTGGCCTAACCAGCATTTGATACAGCTCCATCATAACCTCCCTGCTCATATTCTATGCCTCGGCTAATAAAGGCAAGTATCCCATATGCCTTCCTAACCACCTTATCTATCTGTGCTGCTGCCTTCAGTGATCTATGGACAAGTACACCAAGGTCCCTCTGACCCTCTCTACTCCCTTGGGTCCCACCATCCATGGTATATTCCCTTGCCTTGTTAGTCCTCCCAAAATGCATCACCTCATATTTCTCAGGATTAAACTCTATTTGCCACTGCTCCACCCATCTTACCAGCCCATCTATATTATCCTGTAATCTAAGGCTTTCCTCCTCACTATTTACGACACCACCAATTTTTGTGTCATGTTCAAACTTACTGAACATACCTCCTATATTCACGTACAAATCATTAATCTACACTACAAACAGTAAGGGTCCCAGCACCGATTCCTGCGGTACCCCACTGGTCACAGGCTTCCAATCATAAAAACAACTCTTGACCATCACCCTCTGCCTCGCACCACTAAGCCAATTTTGGATCCAATTTGCCAAATTGCCCTGGATCCCATGGACCTTCTCCCATGCGGGACCTTATCAAAAGCCTTACTAAAGTCCAAGTAGACTACATCAACTGCTTTACCCTCATCTACACATCTAGTCACCTCCTTGAAAAATTCAATCAAATTTGTTAGACATGATCTCCCCCTGACAAAGCCGTGCTGACTATCCCTAATTAATCCCTGCCTCTCCAAGAGGAGCTTAATCCTGTCCCTCAGAATTTTTTCCAATAGTTTCCCTACCACTGATGTTAGACTCACTGGCCTGTAATTACCTGGTTTATTCCTACTACCCTTCTTGAATAATGGTACCACATTCGCTGTCCTCCAATCCTCTGGCACCTCTCCTGTGGCCAGAGAGGATTTGAAAATTTGTGTTACGGTCCCTGCAATCCCCTCCCTTGCCTCACATAACAGCCTGGGATACATCTCATCTGGGCCTGGGGATTTATCCACTTTTAGATTAGATTTTAGATTAGAGATACAGCACTGAAACAGGCCCTTCGGCCCACCGAGTCTGTGCCGAACATTAACCACCCATTTATACTAATCCTACACTAATCCCATATTCCTACCAAACATCCCCACCTGTCCCTATATTTCCCTACCACCTACCTATACTAGTGACAATTTATAATGGCCAATTTACCTATCAACCTGCAAGTCTTTTGGCTTGTGGGAGGAAACCGGAGCACCCGGAGAAAACCCATGCCTTTTAAGCCCACCAAAACTGCTACTACCTCCTCCCTTTCAATAATAAGTTGTTCGAGTATATCACAATCCCCCTCCCTGATCTCTACACCTACATCGTCCTTCTCCATAGTGAACAGATGAAAAGTAATCATTTAAAACCTCACCTCATTCCTCCGGCTCCACACACAGATTGCCACTTTTGACCTTAATGGGCCCTACTCTTTCCCTGGTTATCCTCTTGCCCTTAATATACTTATAAAATGCCTTGGGATTTTCCTTTATCTTGCTCGCCAGTGCTTTTTCATGCCCCCTCTTCACTCTCCTAATTACTTTAAGTACCCCCCCTACACTTACTATACTCCTCGAGGGCCTCTGCTGTTATCAGCCTTCTGAATCTGCCATAAGTCTCCTTTTTTTTTCTTATCCAATCCTCTATATCCCTTGACATCCAGGGTTTTTTGGAATTGTTGGTCCTACCCTTCACCTTCACGGAAACACGTTGGCCCTGAACTCTCACTATTTCTTTTTTGAATGACTCCCACTGGTCTGATGTAGACTTTCCTACAAGTAGCTGCTCCCAGTCCACTTTGGCCAGATCCTGTTTTATCATATTGAAATTGGCCTTCACCCAATTCAGTACCTTTATTTTCGGTCCATCTTTGTCCTTTTCCATAACTACCTTAAATCTTACAGAGTTATGGTCACTATCCCTGAAATGCTCCCCCACTGACACTTCTACCACTTGTCCATCTTCATTCCTTCAGATTAGGTACCCCCCTCTTCTCTTGTAGGACTTTCTACATGCTGGCTCAAAAAGCTCTCCTGGATGCACTTTAAGAATTCCGTTCCCTTTAAGCCTTTTGCACTAAGACTATCCCAGTTAATATTTGGGAAGTTGAAATCCCCTACTATTATTACCCTATTATTTTTACATGTCTCTGAGATTTGCCTACATATCTGCTCCTCTATATCTCCCTGACTCTCTGGGTAAATAGGTTTCTCCTGAATTCTTTATTGGATTTATTAGTTTTCAACTTAGGTCAGTTCATTTTTTTTTAATTTCTGGATTTTATCCAGTTTTTTTCTCAGTACTGGTTCTGTGGTACATCTCCAAAGGTCGCTATTCTCGCTTGAACTTTACAAAGGAATATAAGAAAGAGGAGGAGGAGGCCATTCGGCCCCTTGAGCCTGCTTTGCCATTCAATAACATTGCTAACTGATTGTGGCCTCAACTCCACTTTCCTGCTGCCCCCCACCACCCCCCACCCCCCATAACCCTCAACTGCCTTGTAGATCAAAAATTTGTCGAACTCAGCCTTGAATATATTCAATGACCTAGCCTCCAATGCTCTCTGGGGAAGAGAATTAATTCCAAAGATTAACAACCCTCAGAGAAGAAATTTCTCCTCATTTCCATCTTAAATGGAAATCTTAATATTTTGCTCTTCTATTCTTCCTACAAAAGTGGATAACCTCACAGCTTTGTTTGTTTTAATTCTTAATCCTCTAGATCTGAGCATCCCATTCAAAGTCAAACAAGCTGCTCATACCATTATCCCCCTTTCATTATCTGGATCAGATCTTTCCACCTTCTTAAGTTCCCTTTCCATTAGCCCTTCATACCTACAGCAGTGACCACATTGCTGTGCTCAGAATGTGGATATTAGCAGCCAGCAAACATTGTAGATTAGATTTTTTTTTAGATTAGAGATACAGCACTGAAACAGGCCCTTCGGCCCACCGAGTCTGTGCCGAACATCAACCACCCATTTATACTAATCCTACACTAATCCCTTATTCCTACCAAACATCCCCACCTATCCCTATCCAGGGTTAGGGTTAGGGTTAGGGACATCTATCCAGAATTCACAAGACAATTACCCGATGAAGAAGGCCATTCAGCCCCTCCTAATTCAGCTATCCAGAAAGGTGCATCACTGCCTCGTTACAGGATCTAATGATTAAATGATTCCAGGTCTTTCACCTCCACTGCTCTACTTGAGAGGCCAATCCAAGTGCAGCTCTGTCTCTGTAAAGAAAAATCTTTGGATATCCATCCTAAATCCGCCTCTCGCTAGTTTGAACCCATGAACTACTCTCAATTTATTCCAGGTCAACCTTTTCTATAACTCTTAACTATTTTTTTTTATATTTAGAGATACAGCACTGAAACAGGCCCTTCGGCCCACTGAATTTGTGCCGACCATCAGCCACCCATTTATACTAATCCTACATTAATCCCATATTCCCTACCACATCCCCACCTTCCCTCAATTCTCCTACCACCTACCTACACTAGGGGCAATTTACAATGGTCAATTTACCTATCAACCTGCAAGTCTTTGGCTGTGGGAGGAAACCGGAACACCCTGCGAAAACCCACGCGGTCACAGGGAGAACTTGCAAAGTCCGCACAGGCAGTACCCAGAATCGAACCTGGGTCGCTGGAGCTGTGAGGCTGCGGTGCTAACCACTGCGCCACTGCGCTGCCTATTGCGTATCCATTAGCTATTGTGACGTGCAGTGGTGAGAGATATGGGAAGAGATCCTGTAACTCGTATTGTCTGATATTCTTTTGCACATTAGTCTTTTGCAATATGTACATCTCTATAGGATCACCTTCAGCAATGAAACATAGGATGGGCCAGTGAAAAGGACACTGAAACCAAGCATTTATCAAGCATCATGGAAATGAGACAATCCTTGGAGTTTGATATTGGAATCTAGGGAAGGAAAGGTGCCATTGAAAATACTGAATGCAGTTGTGATTAGACAATCTAATAATATAAAGCTTCACATATTCAAATGAAGTTCCTTTGTTCTTTTAATGGAAGTGTCAAACCCTTTATATCTTCATCAAAATAAAGTTTTTAAAAGATTAAAAATAAGCCATCATGTTTGTTACGATCCACAGCAGATGGCATTGAATATGCAATCAGCTTCCGCTGTGATAGTTTCAACATCTTAACAAATGTCTACACAAACCAGAACAGGACACCAGATGTAGAACTTACCAAATGAAAGAGGTGGTCATCAAATTGATTCTTTAATTTGGTTATGTGATGAGTCACATGCTGCTTTAAAGCTCCTTCATATTCAAAGTCCAAGACAAACAGTTCAGAATTAAAACACTCCAGTGTCTCTTTCCAACAATCCTATGGCAAAATGAATATCACACCAATTATATTTGGGTGGGGAAAGAGCGGGTACAGGGAAGAGTAAATGGGAAAGAATACTGCAAGACAAGTATGATTCATCATGGTCAATGGGGTTCTTCTCAGTGGGTGAGGAGTAAGCTCTCTCAGCTTTACTTAGAATTTAGGAAAATTATTTTTTGTTTTTTTTATATAAAAGAGATGCAAATGCTGGAAATGTGAATTAACAGAAAATGTCAGAAATACACAAACAAGTCTGTATCTCAAACCTCGGTCTGGACTGCTGACCCCTGCTACGGAGGGCCAGTGAAGGGCTGCTCATTGTGTTTTTTTTCGTAAACCTGGTTATAGAGACAGACTTGGTGAGTGACAGGCAAAAACTTGTCTTAGTGAGCAAATATAAAGGTTTTAAAAGAACAATTGGAGGGAAAGCAGCTATGCGGTGGTAAATGAAACAAAATATAAATGGGCGGCACAGAGGCGCAGTGGTTAGCACTGCTGTTGTAAATTGCCCCTAGTGTAGGTAGGTGGTAGGGAATATGGGATTACTGTAGGGTTAGTATAAAAAAAATGGGTGGTTGTTGGTCAGCACAGACTCGGTGGGCTGAAGGGCCTGTTTCAGTGCTGTATCTCTAAATAAAAAAATAAAGTAAATGGGAGAAATAGTCAAGAGAAAAGAATATAGAGAGAAGCTTTTAATGGGCCAGTGTTGGTGTTCAAACTGAGCGAGCACCCAGGAGAAAGACAAGATAATAGGTTAAATTCACTAATCCTGCGCTCCTTGGGGGAACCTGTTCAATAGAGTGTGGGTCTAGAGCACTAAAATTCCAATGCTCTGGCCTGCCAGGACAGGCTCAGTGAGTCTTGCCCATTGTCCCTACAGCTTGCTGCGCTGAGCTGGGGTGGAATCACGAAACAGAATAAAGATGGGAAGTTTGGTGTGGGGATGGCAGCAGGCATTGAAATGATAAACCAGAGGGACGGTCAGTTCACACTTGTAGATAGGAAGAAAGTGCTTGGCAGAGATGCATGGTAACCCACATGTGGTTTTCACACTGAAACCAACAAACTGAATATGCTAGAGGAAGAATAGTTAAATTATACACAAGCCCATTACCAAACTCATTTCACTTACTTTGGTGCCAACTGAATCAGGACAGTACAGCTTAATGTCACCTCCATTTCCCTAGAAGACATGGATATATTTTTAAATCATTATTTCTTTCTTATAACCTTTACTTTCTCTATGCTCTACCCATCACATTGTTCCCAACCCTGTCAAAGCAGGGAATCCATGTCCAGTTCACTCCTGATCACCTGGAGGTTCACAAGGACAGTGGCAGTCCTTCCTACGAGTGACTGAATAGTGATGCTAATTCAGCTCCCTCTCACAGTTGATCTTATTAACTCGGAATCCCTTTCCCATAGGATAGCCATTGCCAGAGGCCAAGAGCACTGGACACCAGACCTGGCAGACCAGCAGTGCTACGGCACGGGCGAAAGACATCACCGCTCACAGAGATGACATCATCACACCTCCCATCCACAGCCCGCAACTAAAAGCTGCACCAGAATCACCTGTGTTTGTGAGTCTAATGGACTAATTCCATGTGAAAAACATTGAAGAGAATGGCAATTTGAATTGCGGTGTATTCCTGGCTAGTTATTGTCTCGGTATATGCCTCCTTAAACAATTCTTCCATCCTAACCCTTGTATACCAGACATAAAGGCAGCCGATACTGAACAGTGGGCAGACCAGCTAAAAAGCAGACGAGAATGGCCACCCTAGTTTCCCATACATTACCACCATTCATATTGCAAATAAGAAAACAAGAGGGGAAACTATTGGACTGTGTGGAATGTGAAGGACACCATTCCATGACAGAATATTTATCTTAACCACAACAATAAAACTTTGCTTATAAAGGGCCTTCTCAGGAGTGTTACCAAACAACATTTGACACTGAATCACATAAGGAGCTATTGAAACAGGTGATCAAAAGTTTGGTCAAAGACATAGGTTTTGTGTAGCGACTTGAAGGAAAGGTCATGAGACTGAGAGGTTTAGGGAGGGAAATCAAGAGCTTAGGGTCCAGGCAACTGAAGGCCGCCAAGGGTGGAGCAATTAAAATCGGGGATGTTCAAGAAGCCAGAATTGGAACAGCAGAGAGGTCTCAGAGGGTTGTAGGGGCTGGAGGAGGTTAGAGAGATAAGGAGGAGCTAGGTCATGCAGAGATTTGAACATGGGAATGAGAATTTTAAAATCACAGCACTGGTGGACCAGGAGACAATGTCGATCAGTGAGCACAGGGGGTGATGGGTGAAGGGGTTCTGGTGCAAGTTGGGACACGGGCAGTAGAGTTTTGAAACAGCTCAATTTAAGGAGGGTGGTGGGTGTTAAAAAAGTTCCTGAAAAGTTCCTTTGATCTCAACAACAACAACTTGTATTTACATAGTGCCTTTAATGTAATAAAACATCTCAAGACGCTTCACAGGAGGGTTATAAAGCAAAATTTGACACTGAACCACTTAATGTGATATTAGGGCAGGTGACCAAAAGCTGAGTCAGAGGGGTTGGTTTTAAGGAACATCTCGAAGGAGGAGAGAGGGGTAGAGAGGCAGGGAGGTTTAAGGAGGGGATTTTGGAGCTTAGGGACCAGGCAGCTGAAGGCATGTCCATCAATGGTGGAGTAAATCTCTTGGATTCCGATTCTTTCAGTACATGGAGATGGAATATTGCTGGTCATAGGCCAACTCATTCTAATCATATAAATTATTTTATGACAAATTAATGTGTTGCAATTGACATATAGGCCAATTAGTTGCATCATTCATAAGATTGTCATTATTCAGTCATGTAATGCCATAAGTGTAGCAAGTTGTAATGATTAAACACTTACTGATGAATGGCTCAATAAGTGGGGGAGGGAAGACAATGATGTACTCCCTGATTAGATTGGCTGTGCTCCATGGCAACAACAGTGAATCAATCACTAAACTGGAGCATAATAATTAAGCTCCCATTCATTCAAAATGGATGATTTACAATGGGGGGTGGTGAGGGAAGGGTTTATACTGAATGGGAGGGTGATTGATACTGAGGGGGTGGGGAGTATTTACACCACGGGTGGTTTTACACTGGAGAGGAACACAAGCAGCCTCTGGTAACTTGCATGACACTACACAGTGCAGGCAGGAGGCCATTCAATTGGAACTCGATCTGGTCCTATCTTCAACCTAGATTCAGAAGCATCCCGTGATCGCCAAAGATAAAGCAGAGGGAGGCAATCTGATAGATTTCAGCCTCTCCACAACCCCTCCCCTCCCTCTGTAATTACTGTAACTTATGCCATTGAAATGAATGAAATGTCAATTTCCAATTTCCAAGGACAATTTCCATAGAGAATTGTACTGCCCATGAATAAAATGAATGTGTAGTGTCTCAAAACACAATTCATCATGAACTCCAACAGATCTTACCACCATTGTCTGCAGTGTACGCAGATCATCTATGGACTCGTAAAAACAAATCGCCTCACTCGTGACCATCATTCCCATCACGACGTACAATGGAAGGAAGCAGTAAAACACGATCCTCATGTCAAGGCTCACTTCAGTAGTGTTGGACAATGAGCGTGGGCTGCACAGAGGCTGGGTGGGGAACTCCTTCACTGCACAAGATGGTTGTCTGTCTGCTGAGAGAAATGGTCATCATCTTCTGAAAGACAAAGCACAGGATTGGCAAAACTAAAATCAAGGTGGCCTGATTCTTAGTTTGAACAATGTTAGCTTCAATATTGAGCCCTGACCAAGTATACCCAACTTACTATCTTCTCTCACCAATTTAAACCTCCCCTCTCTTGCTGCCACACAATTCCATTAGCACCACAGCTCTGCAGTACCTGGCTCCTGTGGCCTTTCTACAGGTATGAGTCCAGGCAATAAACAATAGCAGTGTAAGGGAGAGCACTGCAGTCGGGCCTGGTGCTACCCTTTCCCAGGGCCCACTTTGCAGTAGGGATCACTGGCTAGCAACCCTATATGACTGCTCTACATTTCCAACTGTGCTGAGTGCCAAGGCCAATTTTATCAGCTGCCCGAGCTGAGCTCAGCACAGGGCTTGGATCAAACCAGGGGTATTCTAGTCTGCCTGGCTCAGTTCTACACCATACAGACCATTTCTCCACTGCGCTTTTAAAAGAAATGCTGTGGTAGTTGCCCGGTAATTTTGGATACCAAGTGACATCACCCATCTCTACATCTGCCTCAGATCATCTGCTGCTGAAACCCTCATTCAAGCCTTTGTGATCTCTAGATTGTCCTATTTCAACACTCTCCTGGATGACCTCCCACTTTGCACTCTCCATAAACCGCAGCTCATCTAAAACTCTGCTGCCTAACTCACAAAGTCGCGTTCCCACTGTGTTTGATCACCTGCAATTGCTCCAAGGTCTAGCAAGTCCTCAAGTTTAAAAGTCTCACCCCTCCCCATCTCTGTAATCTCCTCCAGCTCTACAACTCTCCAATTCTGGCCTCTTGCAAACTCTGATTTTAATCGCACTAATAAATATTTCCCAATTCTCAACAACCACACCTGCTCACTGTCCTCGCAAAAGGTAATAAAGATGTGCATTTCCATAGTGCCTTTTTAGAACCTCAGCATATCCCAAAGCAATGCACTTTATAGCTAACGAAGCACTTGCAATGCAGGAGCACAGCAGCCAATTTGTGCACAGCAAGCTCCCATAAACAGCAATGACCAAATAATGTGTTTTATTGATGCTGTTTGAGGGATCATTATTAGTTAGGATACCAGGGAAGAACTCCCCTCCTCTTCTTTGAATGTGGGATCTTTGAGGCTTGCTTTAGAGGCAGCACCTCCAACAGTGCAACCCACAGTCTGTACCAACACCGCAACCTGGGACTGTCAGCCTAGATTATGTACTCAAATCTCCGGAGTGAGATTTGAACCCAGAACTTTCTGATTGAGAGCAATAGCTTACACTGCTTTCAGAATACCAAAACTGATCCGGAAAACCTAACTCGAGAAAGAAAGCAGCCCCAATTAGAAGCTTGGGCATCAGTTTCACCGTAATGCTGCAGATAAGCTCACTTCAGAATATCAAACATTGCTACAGAGGTAAGTGATGACTGCTGGCCCCTGGGATCTGCAGACCCTAGAGGGTCCATGAGCAGATCCTAGATTGAAAACCTGTGTACTGGATCACCCATGATTATGTCAAGAGATCAAACACTTGATAAAGTTGTAGCTATCTGCCTAGTATCAGTTAGCATAAAAGATCCTACCTGACTCTGAATGATTATTTACCGACAAACGTTGCATAACTTCCTGCTTAATTTCAGAAATGCTTTCCAAAGAAGTTTGTTGCATTTGTTAAATGCCCTTTCTTCACTGCCACTCCTGGCAGTGTTGACACCTCAGTCCAGGACAGCTCTTGGGTCATGGGTGTCCTCTCATTCCCTGAGTATGACGCTCAGAGTCTGCCATGGAGCGTGATAACAAAGAACAAAGAAAATTACAGCACAGGAACAGGCCCTTCGGCCCTCCAAGTCTACACCGATCCAAATCCTCTATCTAAACCCATCGCCTATTTTCTAAGGGTCTGTATCTCTTTGCTTCCTGCCCATTCATGTATCTGTCTAGATACATCTTAAAAGACGCTATTGTGCCCGCGTCTACCACCTCCGCTGGCAACGCGTTCCAGGCACCCACCACCCTCTGCGTAAAGAACTTTCCATGCATATCCCCCCCTAAACTTTTCCCCTCTCACTTTGAACTCGTGACCCCTAGTAATTGAATCCCCCACTCTGGGAAAAAGCTTCTTGCTATCCACCCTGTCTATACCTCTCATGATTTTGTACACCTCAATCAGGTCACCCCTCAACCTCCGTCTTTCTAATGAAAATAATCCTAATCTACTCAACCTCTCTTCATAGCTAGCGCCCTCCATACCAGGCAACATCCTGGTGAACCTCCTCTGCACCCTCTCCAAAGCATCTACATCCTTTTGGTAATGTGGCGACCAGAATTGCACGCAGTATTCCAAATGTGGCCGAACCAAAGTCTTATACAACTGTAACATGACCTGCCAACCCTTGTACTCAATACCCCGTCCGATGAAGGAAAGCATGCCGTATGCCTTCTTGACCACTCTATTGACCTGCGTTGCCACCTTCAGGGAACAATGGACCTGAACACCCAAATCTCTCTGTACATCAATTTTCCCCAGGACTTTTCCATTTACTGTATAGTTGGCAGTGTTGGCAGGCTTTCCCAGCACGTCAAGAATTTGGACAAGTGTAAAGGCGGTGGGAACACAGCCAAACCTTTCTCTTCTAAGAACTCTGGCATCAACAAATTCCTCTTAGCACTTTTGTCTGGAGATGAGATTGACTGTCACTTATCAGGAGCTCCCAGGACAAGCTTCCACAAACCTTCTCTGCAAACATCCATTCCCCTTGAACAGAAGCCAGTTATCAAGGCTAGTAGCATTTGGATGAGGTTTACATGCTTTAAGGATTTAAAGCAGAAAAATGTTATTCTTCTCCAGACTGCCCGCTGCAGCTGTGGAGAAAACTCCTGTTTGCGTATCAGGTGTTTGTATTCACAAGTACGGCAGGAGAAACACACAAGGAGGAGATTTCTAGTTCGTGTACATCTTTCTCTGTCTGCCCAGCCCACACTAGTGTTAGCCGTTTGCAAGCCGTGGGTAGAATGCTTATCACTGACTTATAAGGTTAGGAGTTTCAAGTCCCATTCGAGAGATACCAGTACAAAATCCAGGCTGACCCTTCTGAGTGCAGTACTGAGGAAAGTGTTGCACTTTCAGGGGGGCAGTATTGCACTGTTGGAGGGACTGCCTATGAATATAAATGATCTTAAATGTAAATGATCTCACAGCTCTATTTGAAGAAGAGCAGGGGAGTTCTTCCTAGTGTCAGACTGGAGTGTGACTTGAACCCACAAATTTCTGACTTAGAGGTGAGAGTGCTGTCAACTGACCCACAACTTCCAACTAAATAAAGCTATTTGACACCATATAAGGTTGCTTTGTTTCTGGCTTGTGCAGCAGATTGGAGACAGAAAGTCCCATCTAGATATCCAGAGCTTTCAAGTTTACAGCACTGCAGACTGTCATTGATCTTGAACCACATTCCAGTGTCAATTGCCATGGAAAATACTAATGGTGCCAATATTAACCAGGAACACAGTGACTAAGGCTAACACTGACTGAACAAAGTATTTCCTTTAAACTCCCATCAACAACGACCTTCAGGAAACCTTTAGCGAGCAACATGACTGACTTCAGATAGCCAAGATCTACAAAGTCAAAGCATGCAGTGTGCATCAGTCGTACACAATATCCTCACATCAACTACTTCAATACACAGCACAGTTATTCATCTCTGAGGACCATAACCCTAGCCGATGCCTTGGTCACGGGTCGTGATCAGATGAATGATGTGGGGGTTTCACTCCCCACACTGAGCTCCTGGTCATTGCTATTCAATCACTGGGTGTAGCTCAGTGGTGAACACTCTCTTCCTGGCAGCTGAAGATTGTAGGTTCAAGTCCCCCACCTGACTTGAGTGCAAAAGTCTATGCTGGTACTACCAGTGAGGGAGTGCTACACTGTTGAGGTGCTGTCTTTTGGATGAGACATTAAACCAAGGTCCCATCTGCTCTCTCAGGTGGCCATGAAAGATCACGTGGCACAGTTTTGAAGAAGAGCAGTACCCTGGCCCATATTTATACCACATCCAGCATCGCTAAAAACAAATGATCTGTTCATTATTTGCTGTTTGTGGGAGCTTGCTGTGCACAAACTGACTGCCATTTTTCCTACATTACAACAGCGACTTCACTTCAAAAGTACTTCATTGGCTGTGAAACACATGAAAGGCGCTAGAGAAATGCAAAGTGTTCTTTCACAGGAAGTGAAAAAGAAAACTGACTTGAAAAGATGCCTTAAATCTGCATTCTGGAAGGTGGACTAATCCTGCCTCAACATTCACCTTTTTCTCCTGGAGACCATGAAAAGCAACAGGAACAGCAACTAAATTCCTACTCCTTCCCTTCAACTCCCTCTCTTCTCGGAACTATCTCCGGCCAGCCTTTCAGTCATTTTGCCTAACCTCTCCCTCTCTGGCTCAATAATGATTTCCCGATACTCATTTGTGATGTGTCTTTGGTCACTTGGCTTTTAATGTGTTTTGGGGATGTGGCTATGCTGGCAAGATCATCATTTATTACAAAGAATTAAATAGAGATTACAGCACAGAAACAGGCCATTCGGCCCAACAGGTCCATGTCAGTGCCTATACTCCACATGAGCCTCCCCTCTCATCCCTCTTCATCTCACCCTATCAGCATCTCCTTCTATTCCTTTCTCCCTCGTGTGTTTATCCAGCTTCCCCCTAAATGTATCGATACTATTCACCTCAACCACTCCCCGTGGTAGTGAGTCCCACATTCTCACCACTCTCTGGGTAAAGAAGTTTCTCTTGAATTCCCTATTGGATTTATCAGTGACTTTCTTATTTTTATGATCCCTAGTTTTGGATTCTCCCACAATTTTTTCTCGTGCCTAAAGAGTTTAATGAACCAGTTAGGGTGTTATGACAATCCAGCGGCTTTCACAGAAACTTTGCCAAATTAATTGAATATGATGGGTTTTTTAAAAATTCAATTAGGGGATGTGGTCATCACTGGCAAGGTAGACATTTATTGCCATCACTTGATCCCTCGAGAAAGTGGCAGTGAGACACCTTCTGCACTGCTGTAGTTCTATGTGGTGAGCAGTTTGATACAATTGAGCAGCTTGCTTGGCCCTTTCACAGGACGGTTAAGAGTGGGTCTGGGGATTTATATAGGCCCAGATCAGGTAAGGGTGGCAGATTTGCTTCCCTACAGGACGTGATTGAACCAGTCGAAGCTGGTAGCTTCACGCTCACCATTACTGATGTAACAGTGGCACCCCAAACCCCACACGGTAACCCACCACAAACCCCACACACCGTGCCCCACCCCAAACTCCACCCACCGTACCCCACCCCAAACTCCACACCGTAACCCACCCCAAACCCCACACCGTACCCCACCCTAAACCCCACACACCGTCCCCCCCCCAAACTCCACACCATACCCCACCCCAAACTCCACCCACCGTACCCCACCCCAAACCCCACACGGTAACCCACCCCAAACCCCACACCGTACCCCACCCCAAACCCCACACGGTAACCCACCCCAAACCCCACACCGTACCCCACCCCAAACCCCACACCGTACCCCACCCCAAACTCCACACCGTACCCCCCCTCAAACCCCACACACCATACCCCACCACAAACCTCACACTGTACCCCACCCCAAACCCCACACCATACCCCACCCCAAACCCCACACACCGTTCCCCACCCCAAACACCACACACCCTACCCCACCCCAAACCCCACACCGTACCCCACCCGAAACCCCACACACCGGACCCCACCCAAAACCTCACACCGTACCCACCCCAAACCCCACACACCGTACCCCATCCTAAACCCCACACACCGTTCCCCACCCCAAACCCCACACACCGTACCCCACCCCAAACCCCACACTGGACCCCACCCCAAACCCCACACCGTACCCCACCCCAAACCCCACACACCGTCCCCCCCCCTCAAACCCCACACACCATACCCCACCCCAAACCTCACACTGTACCCCACCCCAAACCCCACACCATACCCCACCCCAAACCCCACACACCGTTCCCCACCCCAAACACCACACACCGTACCCCATCCCAAACCCCACACCGTACCCCACACCAAACACCCCACACCGTACCCCACCCCAAACACCACACCGTACCCACCCCAAACCCCACACCGTACCCCACCCAAACCCCAAACCGTACCCCACCCCAAACCCCACACACCGTACCCCACCCCAAACCCCACACACCGTACCCCACCCTAAACCCCCCACACCGTACCCCACCCCAAATCTCACACACCGTCCCCCACCCTAAACCCCCCACACCATACCCCACCCCAAACCCCACACACCATACCCCACCCCAAACCCCACACACCGTACCCCACACTAAAACCCACACACCGTACCCCACCCTAAACCCCCCACACCGTACCCCACCCCAAACCCCACACCATACCCCACCCCAAACCCCACACACCGTTCCCCACCCCAAACCCCACACCGTACCCCACCCCAAACCCCACACCGTACCCCACCCTCAACCTCACACACTGTACCCCACCCCAAACCCCACACACTGTACTCCACCCCAAACCCCGCACATTGTACCCCACTCTAAACCCCACACACTGTACCCCACCCCAAACATCACACACTGTACCCCACCCTAAACCCCACACACTGTATCCCACCCTAAACCTCACACACCATACCCCACCCCAAACCCCACTCACTGTACCCCACAAAAAACACCACACACCGTACCCCACCCCAAACCCCACACACTGTACCCCACCCTAAACCCCACACACCGTACCCCACCCTAAACCCCACACACTGTACCCCACCCTAAACCCCACACACCGTACCCCACCCTAAACCCCACACACCGTACCCCACCCCAAACCCCACACACCGAACCCCACACCAAACCCCACCCCAAACACCACACACCGTACCCCACCCCAAACACCACACACCGTACCCCACCCCAAACCTCACACACCGTACCCCACCCCAAACCTCACACACCATACCCCACCCCAAACCCCACACACTGTACCCCACCCCAAACCCCACACCATACCCCACCCTAAACCCCACACACTGTACCCCACCCCAAACCCCACACCATACCCCACCCTAAACCCCACACACCGTACCCCACCCCAAACCCCACACACCGTACCCCACCCCAAACCCGACACACCATACCCCACCCCAAACCCCACACACCATACCCCACCCCAAACCCCACACCATACCCCACCCTATACCCCACACACTGCACCCCACCCCAAACCCCACACCATACCCCACCCTAAACCCCACACACTGTACCCCAGCCCAAACCCCTCACCATACCCCACCCTAAACCCCACACATCGTACCCCACCCCAAACCCCTCACACCATACCCCACCCCAAACCCCACAGCATACCCCACCCTCAACCTCACACACTGTACCCCACCCCAAACCCCACACACTGTACTCCACCCCAAACCCCGCACACTGTACCCCACTCTAAACCCCACACACTGTACCCCACCCCAAACCTCACACACTGTACCCCACCCTAAACCCCACACACTGTACCCCACTCTAAACCCCACACACTGTACCCCACCCCAAACCTAACACACTGTACCCCACCCTAAACCCCACACACTGCACCCCACCCCAAACCCCACACCATACCCCACCCTAAACCCCACACACTGTACCCCAGCCCAAACCCCTCACCATACCCCACCCTAAACCCCACACATCGTACCCCACCCCAAACCCCACACACCGTACCCCACCCCAAACCCCACAGCATACCCCACCCTCAACCTCACACACTGTACCCCACCCCAAACCCCACACACTGTACTCCACCCCAAACCCCGCACACTGTACCCCACTCTAAACCCCACACACTGTACCACACCCCAAACCTCACACACTGTACCCCACCCTAAACCCCACACACTGTATCCCACCCTAAACCTCACACACCATACCCCACCCCAAACCTCACACACTGTACCCCACAAAAAACACCACACACCGTACCCCACCCTAAACCCCACACACTGTACCCCACCCTAAACCCCACACACCGTACCCCACCCTAAACCCCACACACTGTACCCCACCCTAAACCCCACACACCGTACCCCACCCTAAACCCCACACACCGTACCCCACCCCAAACCCCACACACCGAACCCCACCCCAAACCCCACACCAAACCCCACCCCAAACACCACACACCGTACCCCACCCCAAACACCACACACCGTACCCCACCCCAAACCTCACACACCATACCCCAACCCAAACCCCACACACTGTACCCCACCCCAAACCCCACACCATACCCCACCCTAAACCCCACACACTGTACCCCACCCCAAACCCCACACCATACCCCACCCTAAACCCCACACACTGTACCCCACACCAAACCCCACACCATACCCCACCCTAAACCCCACACACTGTACCCCACCCCAAACCCCACACACCGTACCCCACCCCAAACCCCACACACAATACCCCACCCCAAACCCCACACACCATACCCCACCCCAAACCCCACACCATACCCCACCCTATACCCCACACACTGCACCCCACTCCAAACCCCACACCATACCCCACACTAAACCCCACACATCGTACCCCACCCCAAACCCCTCACACCATACCCCACCCCAAACCCCACACACCGTACCCCACCCCAAACCCCACACACCGTACCCCACCCCAAACCCCACACACCATACCCCACCCTAAACCCCACACACTGTACCCCACCCCAAACCCCACACACCATACCCCACCCTAAACCGCACACACCATACACCACCCCAAACCCCACACACCATACCCCATCCCAAACCCCACACCATACCCCACCCTAAACCCCACACACTGTACCCCACCCCAAACCCCACACCATACCCCACCCTAAACCCCACACACTGTACCCCACCCCAAACCCCACACACTGTACCCCACCCCAAACCCCACACACTGTACCCCACCCCAAACCCACACACTGTACCCCACCCGAAACCCCACACACTGTACCCCACCCTAAGCCCCACACTGTACCCCACCCCAAACCCCACACCATACCCCACCCTAAACCCCACACACCATACCCCACCCAAAACCCCACACACCGTACCCGACCCCAAACCTGACACACTGTACCCCACCCTAAACCCCACACACCGTACCCCACCCAAAACCCCACACACTGTACCCCACCCCAAACCTCACACACTGTACCCCACCCTAAACCCCACACACCGTACCCCACCCTAAACCCCACACACTGTACCCCACCCTAAACCTCACACACTGTACCCCACCCTAAACCCCACACACTGTACCCCACCCTAAACCTAACACACTGAACACCACCCCAAACCCCACACACCGTCCCCCACCCCAAACTCCACACACTGTAACCCCACCCTAAACCCCACACACCGTACCCCACCCTAGACCCCACACACTGTACCCCACCCCAAACCCCACACCATACCTCACCCCAAACCCGACACCATACCGCACCCTAAACCTCACACACCATACCCCACCCGAAACCCCACACTGTACCCCACCCCAAACCCCACACACCGTACCCCACCCTAAACCCCACACACTGTACCCCACCCTAAACCTCACACACTGTACCCCACCCCAAACCTCACACCATACCCCACCCTAAACCCCACACACTGTACGCCACCCCAAACCCCACACCATACCCCACCCCAAACACCACACCATACCCCACCCTAAACCCCACACACTGTACCCCACCCCAAACCCCACACCATACCCCACCCTAAACCCCACACACCGTACCCCACCCCAAACACCACACACCGTACCCCACCCCAAACCCCACACACAATACCCCACCCCAAACCCCACACACCATACCCCAGCCCAAACCCCACACCATACCCCACCCTAAACCCCACACACTGTACCCCACCCCAAACCCCACACCATACCCCACCCTAAACCCCACACACTGTACCCCAGCCCAAACCCCACACCATATCCCACCCTAAACCCCACACACCGTACCCCACCCCAAACCCCACACACCATACCCCACCCCAAACCCCACACACCATACCCCACCCCAAACCCCACACACCGTACCCCACCCCAAACCTCACACACCATACCCCACCCCAAACCCCACACACCATACACCACCCCAAACCCTACACACCATACCCCACCCCAAACCCCACACACCATACCCCACCCCAAACCCCACACCATACCCCACCCTAAACCCCACACACTGTACCCCACCCCAAACCCCACACCATACCCCACCCTAAACCCCACACACCGTACCCCAACCCAAACCCCACACCGTACCCCACCCCAAACCCCACACCATACCCCACCCCAAACCCCACACCGTACCCCACCCGAAACCTCACACACTGTACCCCACCCCAAACCCCACACCATACCCCACCCTAAACCTCACACACTGTACCCCACCCCAAACCCCACACACTGTACCCCACCCCAAACCCCACACACTGTACCCAACCCTAAACCCCACACACTGTACCCCACCCTAAACCCCACACCGTACCCCACCCCAAACCCCACACCATACCCCACCCTAAACCTCACACACTGTACCCCACCCAAATCCCCACACACTGTACCCCACCCCAAACCTCACACACTGTACCCCACCCTAAACCCCACACACCGTACCCCACCCTAAACCCCACACACCATACCCCACCCTAAACCCCACACACCGTACCCCACCCTAAACCCCACACACTGTACCCCACCCCAAACCCCACACCCCGTACCCCACCCCAAACCCCACACCATACCCCACCCTAAACCCCACACACTGTACCCCACCTCAAACCCCACACACTGTACCCCACCCAACACCACACCTCACACACTGTACCCCACTCCAAACCCCACACCATACCCCACCCTAAACCCCACACACTGTACCCCACCCCAAACCTCACACACTGTACCCCACCCTAAACCCCACACACTGTACCCCACCCTAAACCCCACACACTGAACACCACCCCAAACCCCACACACCATACCCCACCCTAAACCCCATACACTGTAACCCCACCCTAAACCCCACACACCGTACCCCACCCTAAACCCTACACACTGAACACCACCCTAAACCCCACACACCATACCCCACCCTAAACCCCATACACTGTAACCCCACCCTAGACCCCACACACTGTACCCCACCCCAAACCCCACACCATACCCCACCCCAAACCCGACACCATACCCCACCCTAAACCTCACACACTGTACCCCACCCCAAACCCCACACCATACCCCACCCCAAACCCCACACCATACCCCACCCCAAACACCACACCATACCCCACCCTAAACCCCACACACTGTACCCCACCCCAAACCCCACACCATACCCCACCCTAAACCCCACACACTGTACCCCACCCCAAACCCCACACACCGTACCCCACCCTAAACCCCACACACCGTACCCCACCCCAGACCCCACACACCATACCCCAGCCCAAACCCCACAGCATACCCCACCCTAAACCCCACACACTGTACCCCACCCCAAACCCCACACCATACCCCACCCTAAACCCCAGACACTGTAACCCAGCCCAAACCCCACACCATATCCCACCCTAAACCCCACACACCGTACCCCACCCCAAACCCCACACACCATACCCCACCCCAAACCTCACACACCGTACCCCACCCCAAACCCCACACACCATACCCCACCCTAAACCCCACACACTGTACCCCACCCCAAACCCCACACACCATACCCCTCCCCAAACCCCACACCATACCCCACCCTAAACCCCACACACTGTACCCCACCCCAAACCCTACACCATACCCCACCCTAAACCCCACACACCGTACCCCACCCCAAAACCCACACCGTACCCCACCCCAAACCCCACACCATACCCCACCCCAAACCCCACACCGTACCCCACCCTAAACCTCGCACACTGTACCCCACCCCAAACCCCACACACTGTACCCCACCCCAAACCCCACACACTGTACCTCACCCTAAACCCCACACCGTACCCCACCCCAAACCCCACACCATACCCCACCCTAAACTCCACACACCGTACCCGACCCCAAACCTCACACACTGTACCCCACCCTAAACCCCACACACCGTACCCCACCCAAAACCCCACACACTGTACCCCACCCTAAACCCCACACACCGTACCCCACCCTAAACCCCACACACTGTACCCCACCCCAAACCCCACACACCGTACCCGACCCCAAACCTCACACACTGTACCCCACCCCAAACCTCACACACTGTACCCCACTCTAAACCCCACACACCGTACCCCACCCTAAACCCCACACACCGTACCCCACCCTAAACCCCACACACCGTACCCCACCCCAAACCCCACACACCGTACCCGACCCCAAACCTCACACACTGTACCCCACCCTAAACCCCACACACTGTACCCCACTCTAAACCCCACACACCGTACCCCACCCTAAACCCCACACACCGTACCCCACCCTAAACCCCACACACCGTACCCCACCCCAAACCCCACACACCGTACCCGACCCCAAACCTCACACACTGTACCCCACCCCAAACCCCACACACCGTACCCCACCCCAAACCCCACACACCATACCCCACCCCAAACCCCACACACCGTACCCCACCCTAAACCCCACACACTGTACCCCACCCCAAACCCCACACACCGTACCCCACCCTAAACTGCACACACCATACCCCACCCCAAACCCCACACACCATACCCCTCCCCAAACCCCACACCATACCCCACCAAACCCCACACACTGTACCCCACCCCAAACCCCACCCCATACCCCACCCGAAACCCCACACACCGTACCCCACCCCAAACCCCACACCGTACCCCACCCCAAACCCCACACCATACCCCACCCTAAACCCCACACACTGTACCCCACCCCAAACCCCACACACCGTACCCCACCCTAAACTGCACACACCATACCCCACCCCAAACCCCACACACCATACCCCTCCCCAAACCCCACACCATACCCCACCCTAAACCCCACACACTGTACCCCACCCCAAACCCCACACCATACCCCACCCTAAACCCCACACACCGTACCCCACCCCAAACCCCACACCGTACCCCACCCCAAACCCCACACCATACCCCACCCCAAACCCCACACCGTACCCCACCCTAAACCTCACACACTGTACCCCACCCCAAACCCCACACACAGTACCCCACCCCAAACCCCACACACTGTACCCCACCCTAAACCCCACACCGTACCCCACCCCAAACCCCACACCATACCCCACCCTAAACCCCACACACCGTACCCCACCCAAAACCCCACACACTGTACCCCACCCCAAACCTCACACACTGTACCCCACCCTAAACCCCACAGCGTACCCCACCCCAAACCCCACACACCGTACCCCACCCTAAACCCCACACACCGTACCCCACCCTAAACCCCACACACTGTACCCCACCCCAAACCCCGCACACCGTACCCCACCCCAAACCCCACACCATACCCCACCCTAAACCCCACACACTGTAGCCCACCTCAAACCCCACACACTGTACCCCACTCCAAACCCCACCCTAAACCCCACACACCATACCCCACCCGAAACCCCACACACCGTCCCCGACCCCAAACCTCACACACTGTACCCCACCCCAAACCCCACACACTGTACCCCACCCCAAACCCCACACCGTACCCCACCCCAAACCCCACACACCATACCCCACCCTAAACCCCACCCCACCCCAAACCCCACACCGTACCTCACCCCAAACCCAAACCCTACACCGTACCCCACCCTAAACCCCACACACTGTACCCCACCCCAAACCCCACACCATACCCCACCCTAAACCCCAGACACTGTACCCCAGCCCAAACCCCACACCATATCCCACCCTAAACCCCACACACTGTACCCCACCCCAAACCCCACACACCATACCCCACCCCAAACCCAAACCCTACACACCGTACCCCACCCCAAACCCCACACACCATACCCCACCCCAAACCCCACACACCGTACCCCACCCCAAACCCCACACACCATACCCCACCCCAAACCCCACACACCATACCCCACCCTAAACCGCACACACTGTACCCCACCCTAAACCCCACACACTGTACCCCACCCCAAACCCCACACACCGTACCCCACCCTAAACTGCACACACCATACCCCACCCCAAACCCCACACTCCATACCCCTCCCCAAACCCCACACCATACCCCACCCTAAACCCCACACACTGTACCCCACCCCAAACCCCACACCATACCCCACCCTAAACCCCACACACCGTACCCCACCCCAAACCCCACACCGTACCCCACCCCAAACCCCACACCATACCCCACCCCAAACCCCACACCGTACCCCACCCTAAACCTCACACACTGTACTCCACCCCAAACCCCACACCATACCCCACCCTAAACCTCACACACTGTACCCCACCCCAAACCCCACACACAGTACCCCACCCCAAACCCCACACACTGTACCCCACCCTAAACCCCACACCGTACCCCACCCCAAACCCCACACACCGTACCCCACCCCAAACCCTACACACCATACCCCACCCTAAACCCCACACACTGTACCCCACCCCAAAATCCACACCATACACCACCCCAAACCCCACAGCGTACCCCACCCCAAACCCCACACACTGTACCCCACCCTAAACCCCACACCGTACCCCACCCCAAACCCCACACACCGTACCCCACCCCAAACCCTACACACCATACCCCACCCTAAACCCCACACACTGTACCCCACCCCAAAATCCACACCATACACCACCCCAAACCCCACACCGTACCCCACCCCAACCCCCACACACCGTACCCCACCCCAAACCCCACACTATACCCCACCCTAAACTCCACACACCGTACCCGACCCCAAATCCCACACCTCAGGATGCTGGGCTCCGAAAACAATAGTCCTCTGCATGAAATTAGCACTGGATTAGGGATAGGGAGAGGCAGCGCTGGGGCCTGTGGGAGGGGGGAGCACTGAAGGACACCTTGGGGAGTTATAGGTTAATAATCAAACTTCCTCCTTTCTTGGAACAACGGGAATTCTTGGATAAACAGGAAAGCAGTGGGATACACTGAGAAAGGTATGACTTAGCATCTGTTCTGAATGTCTGAGCATTAATTACCAAGAAATGTTTGTGCAAGGAAACATGTGAGTGGGATGACGTTAACTATGTGACTAAAGAATAACTCGTGGCCAGGCTTATAAAAATCGGGACAGTGAACCATTAGCTATAGTCATAGGAAGGTCAGCTGAGAATAAAACTATTCTTCAAAGTATTCAAGATCAGATAGTTGAGGAAATCTTGTCTGACTGTTTATGGAAATGGACAGTCCTCATGGATTCAGTAACAAATATACCCTGAGGTCTAATATGTGGCATGTACCTTTAATGTAGGCAAACTGAGGATAAAGGAGCATGATTTTCAACAGTTTCTGAGAAAGTGCCAAAGATAGAGAAACTGAAAAGCCACTCTCAAAAACAATTAGATTGCTCACCTATACTAGATATCAATAAAGTCTGTTTTGTATTCTGCACCGTCGACTGTCTTGTGTTTGTTCAAAGTGCATCATTGAGAATCAGAGGAGGATGGAAGTTGATAAGATCTCTGATCCACCAAGAACTCCTTCGCCTCCTGATCCACAAGGATTTCACACAAAATTCTTTTTTGAAAACTTACTTTGGCTTCTCTTGGCCAGTTGGGGGTCTCTGGCTGTGGTTTGGCCAATAAGTTTACAAAGCTGGGTCTCGCCAAGATGCAGAAAACCATTGACAATGTAGCACTGATTATGTTGCTCTATGGCAGCGAGGCCTGGACAACGTATGTCAGCCAAGAGCGACGTCTCAATTCATTCCATCTTCGCTGCCTCCGGAGAATCCTTGGCATCAGGTGGCAGGACCGTATCTCCAACACAGAAGTCCTCGAGGCGGCCAACATCCCCAGCTTATACACACTACTGAGTCAGCGGCGCTTGAGATGGCTTGGCCATGTGAGCCGCATGGAAGATGCCAGGATCCCCAAAGACACATTGTACAGAGAGCTCGCCACTGGTATCAGACCCACCGGCTGTCCATGTCTCCGCTTTAAAGACGTCTGCAAACGCGACATGAAATCCTGTGACATTGATCACAAGTCGTGGGAGTCAGTTGCCAGCGATCGCCAGAGCTGGCGGGCAGCCATAAAGGCGGGGCTAAAGTGTGGCGAGTCGAAGAGACTTAGCAGTTGGCAGGAAAAAAGACAGAAGCGCAAGGAGAGAGCCAACTGTGTAACAGCCCCGACAACCAATTTTATCTGCAGCGCCTGTGGAACAGTCTGTCGCTCTAGAATTGGCCTTTATAGCCACTCCAGGCGCTGCTTCACAAACCACTGACCACCTCCAGGCGCTTACCCATTGTCTCTCGAGACCAGGAGGCCAAAGAAGAAGAAGAGAAGAAGAAGAAGATGTCACATTGAGTGAAGATAAAAAAAACTGTCAGGCGGGAATCATACGGCCTGGGGTCGGTCAGTAGACTTAACCTGGACTTAACCTCCCCTCATGAAGCATTCTCACTGGGTGAGGGGGGTTAAAATGAAGGCCACTATCAGTTCAAGCTGTCACTCTCCTTTCTCTCAAAGCACCATGCCAGCTTTCTCCCCACCTTCTCCCCGAGGCTCAGTATTTCTGGTTTCAGCCTTTGTCCCTCCCCATTTCCTCTCCCCTCAACACAGCTTCTACCTATTTCCAGTGATTCCAGTTGTTGACGTTGGTTGGGGGAGTGAATACTGACCAGGACACCTGAGCAGGCAGAGGGGCTCAGTTTAATGAATCTTCTCAAACACAGCACCTCTGACAGTGCAGCACTCCCTCAGTACTACGCTGGAGCATCAGCCTAGATTATGTGCTGCAGTCTCTGGAGAGGGGACTTGACCCCATGCTACTCACTGAGGCAAGGCTGATACTTCAGTGCATTACTGAGGGCTGAAATTCTCTTTTGTCCCCTATTCCATTTCACAAAAGCCAGATGGACTAATACAATAAACTGCATTTCCAGGGAAAGATTTCTCATCCCTGCTCCTTCTTACTGAAGGCGAACTGCCAACTTGGCAAAGTACCTTAAGTGAATCACATTTGTTCTCATTCAGGGAGCAGCTGGATGGAGCCTTTAGTTTGAATGATTGTCAAAGCATAAGGAAGTTTCCCAACTCGAACCAGCTGGAGCCATTTACAGTTGTCGTGGTTATGTGACTGGATCAGGACTCCAGAGAAACTGTAAGTTTGGATTCCATGAAGGCAGTTTAAAAATATGAACTGAGGTCACCAAAGATGGTTTGAATAAAGCTGTTATGAAGATGTCAGTTTGCCATCAAATCCCAACTGGTTCACCAATGACCGTTTAGAGAGGGAAAGGTTTTTTTTAATTCATTCATGGGATGTGGGCGACGCTGGCCAGGCCAGCATTTATTGCCTATCCCTAATTGCCCTTGAGAAGGTGGTGGTGAGCTGCCTTCTTGAACCGCTGCAGTCCATTTGGGGTAGGTATACCCACAGTGCTGTTAGGAAGGGAGTTCTAGGATTTTGACCCAGCGACAGTGAAGGAACGGTGATATAGTTCCAAGTCAGGATGGTGTGTGACTTGGAGGGGAACTTGCAGGTGGTGGTGTTCCCATGTATTTGCTGCCCTTGTCCTTCTAGTTGGTAGAGGTCGCGGGTTTGGAAGGTGCTGTCTAAGGAGCCTTGGTGCATTGCTGCAGTGCATCTTGTAGATGGTACACACTGCTGTCACTGTGGGTCGGCGGTGCAGGGAGTGAATGTTTGTGGATGGTGTGCCAATCAAGCGGGCTGCTTTGTCCTGGACGGTGTCGAGCTTCTTGAGTGTTGTTGGAGCTGCACCCATCCAGGCAAGTGGAGAGTATTCCATCACACTCCTGACTTGTGCCTTGTAGATGGTGGACAGGCTTTGGGGAGTCAGGAGGTGAGTTACTCACAGCAGGATTCCTAGCCTCTGACCTGCTCTTGTAGCCATGGTATTTATATGGCTACTCCAGTTCAGTTTCTGGTCAATGGTAGGATGTTGATAGTGGGAGATTCAGTGATGGTAATGCTGTTGAATGTCAAGGGGAGATGGTTAGATTCTCTCTTGTTGGAGATGGTCATTGCCTGGTACTTGTGTGGCGCGAATGTTACTTGCCACTTATCAGGCCAAGCCTGGATATTGTCCAGGTCTTGCTGCATTTCTACACGGACTGCTTCAGTATTTGAGGAGTCGCGAATGGTGCTGAACATTGTGCAATCATCAGCAAACGTCCCCACTTCTGACCTTATGATTGAAGGAAGGTCTTTGATGAAGCAGCTGAAGATGGTTGGGCCCAGGACACTACCCTGAGGAACTCCTGCAGTGATGTCCTGGAGCTCAGATGTTTGACCTCCAACAACCACAACCATCGTCCTTTGTGCTAGGTATGACTCCAACCAGCGGAGGGTTTTCCCCGATTCCCATTGACCTCAGTTTTGCTAAGGCTCCTTGATGCCATACTCAGTCAAATGCTGCCTTGATGTCAAGGGCAGTAACTCTCACCTCACCTCTTGAATTCAGCTCTTTTGTCCATGTTTGATCCAAGGCTGTAATGAGGTCAGGAGCTGAGTGGCCCTGGCGGAACCCAAACTGAGCATCACTGAGCAGGTTATTGCTAAGCAAGTGCCGCTTGATGGCACTGTTGATGACACCTTCCATCACTTTACTGATGATTGGGAGTAAGCTGTTGGGGCGACAATTGGCCGGGTTGGACTTGTCCTGCCACCCTTTACCCGCACAGGGCCTACACGTGATTCCATTCCCACACCAATGTGGATGACACCGCCAACTGAAGTAGCCCAGCAAGTGATGGGAGAGAGGGAGGGTGGGAACATTGGGTAGGGGCTGGGGGTGGGAGGAAATGTCAGCCAGGATTCTCTCTCTCCTGATTGCTATCTGGCAGCCTCGATGGCAACTTGTGCACCTGGAGTTAGTCTGGCAGCGATTCCTTCTCTAGAGGAATAGTCCAAGAAAACTCATGATCCAAGTTGACAGGTGCAGAATGGCCAAGAACCGGGAGGCGCTAACTGAGATCCACATATAAACTGGCCCATTATAGAGGATATATAAATCAGTGGAAATGGGGGAATCCGCTGGGATATTTAACATCACCAGAATGCGAGAGATTCTTGACCAGGGACAACTACATGTATTAATCTGGAACAGTGCCAGTAAACTAGAATCAGACTTTAAGCAAACTCAGCTGCCCAAAATCGAAAAGTTTCGATTCACGATTGAACAAATCCATTAACATCAATCAACAGAGAACATTGCCAAAAGTGAAGCCCAGCTTAAATAATAACTACAATCGGGGTTAAAATCGCCGTTTGGAGCCAAATCAATTTGTAGCATGCACGGAAATGCGCAAGGGAGAGACAGAAAGTTCTAACCTTTCTGGCATATCAGCTGAACAAGTTACTGGTTAACTTTTGAGGATCGCGCGTAAGTGTTAGAGAAAATAGTGTTGTATTACTGCGGACTCACCGTCTCAGATTGTGTGTGGAGGAATTCTCCCTCCCTCTTTCCGTGTCTGTGGTCCCGGGTTACTGGTGTGAATTTAAATGTCTGAGAAACTGACACGCCTCCTTCCTTCACACTGAGAGACAGAAAGGGAGGGAGTGGGTTGGAGAACAGTCAAGAAAATCAGATTTCTCATCCGATGATATGGTTCTTGATGTTTGCAGGTTGGACTGTTAGCTGTGACTCAGTGAGCAGCAATCTCCCTGGCCTCAGGTCCCAGTCCAGAAACTTGAGCACAAAATCTAGACGAACACTGCCGTGCAGTACTGACGGGAGTGCTGCACTATCAGAGGAGCTGTGTTATCAAACTAAGACCCTGTCAGGTGGACGTGAAAGATTTCATGATGTTATCTTGAAGAGCAGGAGATTTATCTCTGGTGTCAACATCACCATAAACAGATTATTTGGTCATTATCACCTTGCTGTTAGTGGGATCTTGCTGTGTGCAAATTGGCTGCCCTGCTATATCTACATTGCAACAGTGACTACACTTCAAAAGTACTTCAATAGCTGTAAAGCACTTTGGGATGTCCTAAGGTGGTGAAAGGCACTATAGAAATGCAAATCTTACTTTTTTTGATGGCAAACTTGAGACTTCTTTCTCTTCCTTAATTGGAAAAACAGCTTGCCAATAATTAGTTCCTAACCTTTAGCTTAATCCCTAGCTTGCCTCAGTTGTGCTTTATTCTATTCCAGAAAGCCTTCAGAAAGGTGAAGGATAGAACTGCAGCCAATCTTTACACACTTGTAAACATTTATTTACAGAGCTACATATTACAAGCATACACCTCCTAACCCAACAACCACAGTTTCAGTCTGTGTCTACATATAGGGGCATAAGTGAATCTTCAGTTAATGCCCACCAGCTACATAGGAGTAAACATAATTAATATACAACTAACATACTGTGGGGGCCCTGTTGCTGCTTAAATGTGTTGTGGATGCAGAGAGAAGCAAAAAGGAGGAACCTTTGCTCTTTCCTCAGAAGGAGGAAAGGAAGGGAAGATAACAGGAGTCAGTGACAGAATCTAAGTGAGCTTGGGTGGAGGTGTAGAACTGAGCAGAATGGCGTGGCACTATGCTTAATGGGAAATGTAGCCAAGTTAGGAATAGTAGCTTTGCTGAGCTTTGATAGTATGATTTTAAGTGGCAGAAACCACAATGAAATAGTTAAAAGTAAAGGCTGAGAGTGTGAGATTGTAAAGACTAGCCGACACTGGTAATTGCAAGGATATCTGTTCTTTTATGGCCTGATTGTGTGACTCCCTGTGGTTTGGAAGAAATGGACTCCTGTGAAACATGCTGTCCATCCCTGTGTGAATGATAAGGAATGAAGGGCCCCTCTTATCTTAGTGTACGGCCATGGCTTGATGTGACTGCAGACTGTATGAAGCACTCAGGAATGCAAAATTGATAAGACAGCAGGATGCACCGCAATTACCTGTCACAAGGTAGAGACAGAACTCATGATAAATGTAAGGAGTGAGACCAGAGTGTTTATTGTAGATTCCTCTAGTTCCTGCTAATTTATCTTGCTTGTCTGCTTTCTTTTATCTTGCTGGTGCAAAACAATATTATGTTAGTAACAAGTATGTATTGAGAATGGAATGTATTGTTAACCTCAGTAACAGATGTACTGCACGTTACCACGTGGTTGAAGTTGAATTGTACTGCACTGATTGGTTAAACAAGGAGGTGTAGCATGGATCTTAATGTATAAACAGTAGAATCTGTATCACAAACGGTCACTTACTCTGGTGGACCCGACAGACTCTGTTGGAGTCAGTGCCGCTGTGTCAGAGTAAGTCCGCCGGCTAAATGCGCAAATAAAGTAATTGATTTTACCTACACATCCGACTCGGTATATTTACTGAACCAGACTGAAGGCAAAAAGAAATCAGATTTACAGAGGTGAGTAGGAGAGCTGAAAACATGAAAATCAGGAGCAAATGAGTTGTGCAAAATAAAGTTGACTTTAACAGTAATGTTCATGGTTAACATGGGAAGCCCTTAGGAACAGCACTGGAGGCTGTTAGATGTGCGGAGCAGTTCACGGTAATAGGCTTCCCTGGTGCAGAGTGATGGAGGAGGCCCATTTTAATTAGATAAATGTGGGTGGTGTTACATTACTTGGTGTCACTTGGGAGAAGTCAGCCCCACAAGTGCTTCTTTACAATAATCTAACACTCAAAGATGTTTAAAATAAAGCAACAAAGTCCCATTTCAACAAAACTCAAAGGAACCTTAATCAATAACAGGACCACATTTGGAGAACTGTGCATTGTGCTGGTCTCCATATTATAAAAAAAGGTATAAAATCCCTGGAGAAAGAGCAGAAATGGAGAGATTTATAACTATTAGGAAAGACTGAATAAGCTGGGGCTGTTTTCTCTGGAAAAGAGAAGGCTGGAGGGGTGACCTGATAGAGGTCTTGAATATTATTATGGGCTTTGATAGGGTAGATGTAGAGAAGATGTTTCCATTTGTGGGGGAGACCAGAAATCGGGGCCATCAATATAAGACAGTCACTAATAAATTCAACAGGGAATTCAGGAGGAACTTCTTTAGCCAGGGAGTTGTGAGAATGTGGAACTCGCTGATGTTGATGTGAATAGTATCGATACATTTAAGGGGAAGTTAGACAAACAGATGAGGGAGAAAGGAATAGAAGGACATGCTGATAGGGTGAGATGAAGAGGGGTAGGAGGAGGTTTGTGTGGAGCAAAAGCACCAGCATAGACCAGTTGGGCCGAATGGCTTGTTTCTGTATGCTGTACATTCTATGTAATTTTATGCAATTAAATTATATTATTATTTCTCGGGTCATAGAAATATTACCAGGCACTAGCTTGCTCCTAGGAGTTGGCCTTTGGTGAGTTGGGTGACTTTGAGAAGGTGGTTGGATTTCCACTCCCCATCCTATCTTATTCCTTTCCTATACTCTAAGGCTCAGCTACTCTCTGCATAAACTCACTGAACCCAGAGGGGAACTTGGCCCCTTTCTGTCAAGGTCTGTTGTTCTAGCTCGAGCAAAAATATTTACCTATATATCAAAAGTCAGCTCCAATATATATGCTCGAAAATGCACAAAATAAACTGTCAAAAATTAACATTTTCTGGAGGGTCTTTATCCTTAGTCTGATGATTTCTCTTTTAAAATAATTTATTTTACACAGCGAGTTGTTGTGATCTGGAACGCGCTGCCTGAAAGGGTGGTAGAAGCAGATTCAATAGTAACTTTCGAAAGGGAATTGGATAAATACATAAAGGGGCAATTGTGCAGGGCTAATGGGAAAACAGCAGGGGGGTGGTACTGATTAGATAACTGTTTTAAAGAATTGGTACAGGCATGATGGGTCGAATGACCTCCTTCTGTGCCGTAAATGACCTATGATTCTATGACTCTATAGATGGTTCACCACACGCGGTATCACATGCAAATGTATGTGAAACACTGAAACAAAAACCCTAGACTGACCCACATTTGATCTGAGTGCTTGCTTAGCTTGAATGGTTTCCAAATGATCCGAAGGCAGCAGAGAAATTACCTCTAAATCAAATATCACATTTAGAAAAGACACATACTCATAATTTATAAAACATTGAGCCTTTCATGTTCTTAATATGTCATAAAGAGTATTGCAACTAATGCATGACCTTTTACGTGCAGACGGAGTGGTGAGAATTTGGATCTCACTACCACGGAGGGGTTGCTTTGAATAGTATCGATACATTTAAGGGGAAGCTGGATAAACACGAGGGAGAAAGGAATAGAAGGAGATGCTGATAGGGTGAGATAAAGAGGGATGGGAGGAGGTTTGTGTGGAGTAGGCAATTAGGCAATTTGTGTACAGTAAACTCCCACAAACAGCAATGAGATTAATAACCAGTTCAGCTGGTTTTGATTTATAAAAACCAATTGACCTTTAACTGACCACAGGATCAGTGTAAGATCAGTTAGCCTCCAGCCTACAAATGACCAGATGTATTCAATTCAATTTCCAACTGGGCATTTGACCTCAACGTTGCTGGATTGTTAGTTCAGTATCATTACCAATAGGCTAACGTACCCATCAGCTTCCAGTCTCCCCCATTCTCTCGACGCCTGCATTGCCCCTGGTTTTGTTACGCTGTTTGTCTGACATCCAGTACTAGATGAGCAGAAACTTCCTTCAATTAAATATTGGGAAGACTGAAGCCATTCTCTTCGGTCCCTGCCACAAACTCTGTACCCTAGCTACCAACTCCATCCCTCCACCTGGCCACTCTCAAAGGTTGAAACAGACTCCCTT
This sequence comes from Heterodontus francisci, assembly GCF_036365525.1. Lineage (NCBI taxonomy): Eukaryota > Metazoa > Chordata > Chondrichthyes > Heterodontiformes > Heterodontidae > Heterodontus > Heterodontus francisci. The sequence goes on along the minus strand of NC_090410.1, from coordinate 4,505,016 downwards.
GCCATCAGCTTTGACCCTGAGCTGAGATTCTGACCCCATCTCCTCTCTATCACCAAGACCACCGACTTTCAAATCCATAACCTTGGCTGTCTCCACGCCTGCCTCAGCTCATCTTCTGCTGAAACCCTCACTTGTCCCTTTCTTACCTTCTTCTTTGACCTCCTTGTCTCAGGAGACAATGGGTAAGCGCCTGGAGGTGGTCAGTGGTTTGTGGAGCAGCGCCTGGAGTGGCTATAAAGGCCAATACTAGAGTGACAGACTCTTCCACAGGCGCTGCAGATAAAATTGGTTGTCGGGGCTGTTACACAGTTGGCTCTCTCCTTGCACGTCTATCTTTTTTCCTGCCAACTGCTAAGTCTCTTCGACTCGCCACTCTTTAGCCCCGCCTTTATGGCTGTCCGCCAGCTCTGGCGATCACTGGCAACTGACTCCCACGACTTGTGGTCAATGTCACAGGACTTCATGTCGCATTTGCAGACGTCTTTAAAGCAGAGACATGGACGGCAAATGTGTCTTTGGGGATCCTGCCATCTTCCATGCGGCTCACATGGCCAAACCATCTCAAGCGCTGCTGGCTTAGTAGGTTGTATAAGCTGGGGATGTTGGCCACCTCGAGAACTTCTGTGTTGGAGATATGGTCCTGCCACCTGATGCCGAGGATTCTCTGGAGGCAGCGAAGATGGAATGAATTGAGACGTCGCTCTTGGCTGACATACGTTGTCCAGGCCTCGCTGCCATACAGCAAGGTACTGAGGACACAGGCTTGATACACTCGGACTTTTGTGTTCCGTGACAGTGCGCCATTTTCCCACACTCTCTTGGCCAGTCTGGACATAGCAGTGGAAGCCTTTCCCATGCGCTTGTTGATTTCTGCATCGAGAGACAAGTTACTGGTGATAGTTGAGCCTAGGTAGGTGAACTCTTGAACCACTTCCAGAACGTGGTCGCCGATATTGATGGATGGAGCATTTCTGACGTCCTGTCCCATGATGTTCATTTTCTTGAGGATGATGGTTAGGCCAAATTCGTTGCAGGCAGCCGCAATCCTGTCGATGAGTCTCTGCAGACACTCTTCAGTGTGAGATGTTAAAGCAGCATCGTCAGCAAAGAGGAGTTCCCTGATGAGGACTTTCCATACTTTGGTCTTTGCTCTAAGACGGGCAAGGTTGAACAACCTGCCACCTGATCTTGTGTGGAGGAAAATTCCTTTTTCTGAAGACTTGAACGCATGTGAAAGCAGCAGGGAGAAGATCCCAAACAGTGTAGGTGCGAGAACACAGCCCTGTTTCACACCACTCAGGATAGGAAAGGGGTCTGATGAGGCACCGTTTGCTGAATTGTGCCTTTCATATTGTCATGGAATGAGGTGATGATACTTAATAGCTTTGGTGGACATCCGATCTTTGCTAGACCTTTGAAGAGACCACGTCTGCTGCCGAGGTCAAAGGTTTTGGTGAGATCAATGAAAGCAACGTAGAGGGGCATCTGTTGTTCACGGCATTTCTCCTGTATCTGACGAAGGGAGAACCGCATGTCAATGGTCGATCTCTCTGCTCGAAAGCCACACTGTGCCTCAGGGTAGACACGCTCAGCCATCTTCTGGAGGCTGTTTAAAGCGACTCGAGTGAAGGCTTTCCCCACTATACTGAGCAGGGAGATTCCACGGTAGTTGTTGTAGTCACCGCAGTCTTATAGAGGGTGACGATATTGGCATCGCGCATGTCCTGAGGTACTGCACCCTCGTCCCAGCACAGGCAAAGCAGTTCATGGAATGCTGAGAGTATAGCAGGCTTGGCACTCTTGATTATTTCAGGGGTAATGCCGTCCTTCCCAGGGGCTTTTCCGCTGGCTAGAGAATCAATGGCATCACTGAGTTCCGATTTTGTTGGCTGTACGTCCAGCTCATCCATGACTGGCAGAGACTGGGCTGCATTGAGGGCGGTCTCAGTGACAACATTTTCCCTGGAGTACAGTTCTAGGTAGTGCTCCACCCAGCGGTCCATTTGCTTGCTTTGGTCAGTGATCGTTTCCCCTGATTTAGATTTGAGGGGGGCGATCTTCTTGATGGTTGGCCCAAAAGCTCTCTTCATGCCATCATACATTCCTCTGATGTTTCCGGTGTTGGAGGCCAGCTGAATATGACTGCATAGGTGTTTCCAGTAGTCATTTGCGCAGCGTCTGCCTGTTCTTTGTGCAGTGCTTCTGGCTACTTTAAGTGTTACGGATGTTAACTCACTGGGGGCTTTCTTGTAGTTCATCAGTGCAATGTGCTTAGCGGCTATGACAGGTTCCAGCTCTTCAAAGTGAGATTGAAACCAGTCTGCATTCTGCTTCACACGTTTGCCAAAGGTGGTCATTGCTGAGTCACAGATGGCGTCTCTGATGTGGGCCCACTTGGTCTCTGCATCCCCTGCAGGAGTGTTTTGAAGGGATTTTTCAAGTGAATTTAGAAACTTATATAACAGCTGTGGATGAGTAATTCTGTTAGTGTTGATGCGCGGGCGGCCCTTCTGCTTAGAGTGATGTAGCTTCTTTGGTTTGAGTCTAACTTTGCTGCACACCAGGGAGTGGTCGGTGTCGCAGTCCGCACTGTGGAAGCTGTGTGTGATTTGGACTCTGTTTATAGAGGCTCGCCTTGTGACTCAACTATTCCATTGCTCTCTCAGCTGCCCTTCCACCTTCAGTTCATTTAAAACTCCTTTGCCTGTATCCTAACTTAAACAAAGTCCTGTTCACCCATCATTCCTGTGCTCTCTGACCTGCATTGACTCCTGGTCTGGCATTTCAAAATTCTCATTCCTCTTTTTAAATCCCTCCAAGGCCTCACCACTCCCTACTTCTGTAATCCCCTCCATCCCCACAACCCTCTGAGATATCTGCGCATCTCTCATTTTGGTCTCTTGTGCATTTCTGATTTTAATCGCTCCACCATTGGTGTTCCTACCTTCAGCTGCCTGGGCTCTAGGCTCTGGAATTCCCTCCCTAACCCTCTCTGCCTCTCTAACTCTCTCCCTCCTCTAAGACGTTGCTTAAAACCTACTTCTGCCCGAATGTGGTCCAGTGTCAAATTTGAAAATCATCTTATCAACTATTACACTGTGGTAGCTTTCGTTACTGTTTGCAAAACTATATTATCAATAGCAAGCCCTTCAACACAGAGCCATGCCCACGCAGTACCATAGAGACAAACTTTTTTTTAACCTTTTAGGAAGACAAACCCTTTTGTAAATTTTTTAACCTCTTATTCATAAGAAAATAACTCTTTTAACCTTATAACCCCTCATTATAGCCGGATTCCTTCACAATTTTCCCCTCAGTTGCTTATCTAATTCTCTTTTGAAAGCCACAACTGAATCTGCCACCACAACACACTCAGGAAGTGCATTCCAGATCCTAACCACTTGCTGTGTAAAAAGATTTTTTCTCATGCTGCTTTTGGTTCTTTTGCCAATCACTTTAAATCTGTGTCCTCTGGTTCTCAATCCTTCCACCAATGGGAACAGTTTCTCTCTATTTACTCTGTCCAGACCCTTCATGATTTTGAACACCTCGATCAAATCTCCTCTTAACCTTCTCTTTTCTAAGGAAAACAACATCAGCTTCTCCAATCTATTAATGTAACTGAAGTCCCTCATCCCTGACACCATACTCGTAAATCTTTTCTGCACCCTCACTATAGAAACCTTTATAGTCAGGAATAGTGGTGCCATTGTGTGTAGCCAACATATTGGGCTCATGTGATGGCCATCATGGTTAAATAGTTTCTCAAATCTCACATGAGTAATGATCCCGAGGGATTGACTTTTTGGCCAGGAAACTCACCAGTCCTACCTTGTTGACCCCAGATCCGCAGTATGAGGTACTTTACAGCCTCTGGTGAAACTGTACCCAGGTAAAGAATGAGCATCTTCAAACGTTAGAAAACTGGCACAAAAATATATTTGGAGCTTTTTTTAAGGCAGAGAGCCGACATGGGTTTGATGGGCCAAATGGCCCCCTTTTGTGCTGCGACCCTGCTATGATTCTAGAATGAAGATGATTAGGTAATTCCCCTGTCAATCACTGCTGTTAGTGACTGGGATTTGATATTACACACAAAATTTATGCAACTTTCCTCCACTTACTGCATTTTGCTGGAGAGGTACCAGTGCTGTTATCAGAAAAGGTTGCTGCAGTTTCGGTCAGGCAGAATTCTGCGTGTAGACACTCTTTGCTTTCCTGTTGTACTGAGTAAATAAACTTTTTTACTTTGTTTTGTGCTCTCAAACACACTTGTTTGTTGTCAGCTTTGCATGCAATTCATTGGGCGATGCAGTGCTGTCAGGTGACACCACACAATAGGGTCTTCATTTGACAGTCAATCCAGTCACAAGCAGGAGCAACAAGATCTGCTCCAACCATAAGCAAATACTAGCATTTCAAATGGGAGATTGCAGGTTTGATAATTATTATGCATTAAAGAAATATGGTTATTCAAAATAGCTCCTTATGCACACAATATTCAGATATCCAGAACATTTCAAAGTTACTGAGATAAAGTAACATGAGGAAAAACTCTATTTATGCAACGAGTGGTTAGGACTTGGAAAGCAGATACAGATTCAATAGAAGCCTTCAAAGAAGCCGGATAAATATTTGAAGAAAAAATTGCAGGGATCTGGGGAAAGAGCAGGAAGCGGGACGAACTAGACTGTTCTTCGAGAGATCCAGTGCAGAACTGATGGGCAGAATAGCCTCCTTCTATACTGTCCTCTTCTATGATTCTATGATGTTTAACAAGCTGGTCAACAATCGTTCTTTCCTGAGTCTAAGCTTGCCAAGTAAAACTTGTTTGGATTAATCACAATACCAGTGAGAATTAACTGTTTATTTAATCTGATTCGTTAACCTGCCAGAACTTTCCGGAATTGGCAGAATCATAAAGATTTATTTGCTTATGCTGAAGGGTACTACAACAAACACATCCCATAATACTGCTGCTGCATTTGTTTGTTTTGGCTCTGAAGTAAGAATTGATTGATTCGCTCCCAAGTAAGCAGCATATTTTTTACATTCCAACTTTATTACTTGGGCCCAAGTGTTGAGGCACAGAAACATTTGCATTTACTTCGAATCACACCCCATCATAACAAAATATCTCAAAGATGAACAGCGACTGTTGTTATGTGAAAGAGGGTCTTGCATTTCTATAGCGTCTGTTGCGACCTTAGGACATCCCAAAGTGCTTTACAGCCGATGACGTATTTTTAAGTGTAATCACTGTTGAAATGCAGGAAATGTAACAACTAATACAGCAAGCTCCCTCAAACAGCGATGAGATAAATGACCAGATCGTGCACTTTTAATTGATCAGTAAATATTGGGGAGGGAGAATTAGCGATCGTGGGACATTTTTGGTCCATCTTAAAGGGCAGAAGGGACAATGGGTTAATGTCTCAAAGAAGAGTGCTACCTGGTGTATGGACCAGATTTTCCACTCTCCCAAACATTGAGCTGCCTACAGGCTGGCAATTCACCTCTTGCAACCATGAAAACCGATCAGGCATCCTGTTAATGTCCTCTACCAACTGGCAATCCAGGAAACCCACCCCCTGCCTGTCCCCATTCTACGTTTTATATGCAAATCATCCCAGAGTCTCAAGGTTAGTGCTCATTTTATTTTATCTTATGTCAAATCTGGCATTTTAACTGGCAAATAGATGTTAGAGGGTGTCTTGCGCAAGTTACCTTTTGAAGAGGTTGCATCCCCCCCACAAAAAACTTTTAAACTCATAGTGTGAGTGAAATTGCTCCGTTGGTGTTTTGCACTTGCCAGCTATTACAATAAAATTGCTGACAGTTTCACTCACAAACTCCCTCTAAAGACAGGAGGAGTTTCTCATCTGGAACTTTGGTTTGGGGTTTGACAGAAGGTCAATTCTTTAAAAAAAAACTTGTTTGGCAGAGAATATAGGTTCACAGGAACAGGAGGAGGCCATTCAGCCCATCGAGCCTGTTCCACCATTCCATTAGATCATGGTTGATCTGCATCCAACTTCACCCACCTGCTTTCACTATCCCTTAATGCCTTTACCCAACAAAAATTTATCAATCTCAGTTTTGAAATTTTCAATTGACTCCCAGTATCAACAGCTTTTTGAGAGTCAAATTTCTACCAACCTTTGTGTGAAGAAGTGCTTCCTGATATCACCCCTGAACAACCTAGCTCTAATTTTAAGGTAATGTCCCCTTGTTCTGGACTCTTGCACTCACTCTATACCCTAAAAAAGATCTTTTAATCATCTTAAACACCTTGATTAAATAACCCCTTAATTGTCTATGTTGAAACATTTATAAAGTTGGAATTTTCAATCTTAAATCCTAACTTGTTTCCCATGACTGCTTCTAGTGTAATACAATTCGGCTGCTGTAAAGCTTGGCCTTAGATATCAGTGTGTAAAGAGGCTGCTAATGAAGATAGAAAATAGGATTGCAGATAATTATTTAAACAAGCTCGTGATATTAATCTGCCCAGTCAATTCATTTTGGCTCACTTTCTTCATGTTCCATTCATGTTAATAAGGTCATTTCTTGTTATGTAAAAGCACCATTGGCAGTACAGCCCCTTTTACTAAACAGAATGTTTCCTGCTACTCATTTGCAAAGCAGAATCTGGTTTTATTTTTTTCTTTACATAAATCTGCCAAGTCAGAATGATGATTAATTGCTTGGGTCTAAAATGTTAACATGCTGCGCAAATGGTAGCATGAATGATGGCACTGCCCAGTGTACAACAGAGACTTGAGCACATAATCCAGTCTGATGCTGCAGGGCAGTACTGCAGGAGTGCTGCTCTGTTGGAGGTGCCATCTTTCAGATGAGGTGTAAAACATCTCATGAACTGGGAATTGTGGTCAATATTTATCCCTTCATCAACTTCACTAAAAGATTATCCATAGGGCTTCATTCAAACAGAAGATTTCTGCTGAATTACATGATTCACTAAACCAGGTCTTTAAATCAATGAAGGACTGTAATAGGTCCGTAAAAAGGAAACATTTGGTTAAGACAAATGTGGGTCCATTACAGGCAGTCAGGAGAATTTATAATGGGGAATAGAGAAATGGCAGAGAAGCTAAATGATTACTTTGTGTCTGTCTTCACTGAGGGAGATACAAGAAATCTTCCAGAATTAGAGATCCAAAGGATTAGGGGGAATGAGGAATTGAAGAAAATTAGTATTAGTAAGAAGGTTGTATTGGAGAAATTAATGGGGCTGAAGATTGATAAGTCCCCAGGACCTGATACTCTACATCCCAGAGTGTTGAAAGAGGTAGCTATGGAGCGAGTGGATGCATTGGTGATCATCTTCCAAAATTCTATAGATTCTGGAACAGTTCCTGCAGATTGGAACTCGCAAATGTCACCCCACTATTTAAGAAGGGAGGGAGAGAGAAAACAGGGAATTACAGACCTGTTAGCCTTACATCAGTCATTGGGAAAATGCTAGAATCTATTCTAAAGGATGTGATAAATGGACACTTGGATAATAATGATCTGATTGGGCATAGTCAACATGGATTTATGAATGGGAAATCATGTTTGACGAATCTGTTGGAGTTTTTTGAGGATTTTGCTAACAAAATTGATAAAGGGGAGTTGGTGGATGTAGTATACTTGGATTTTCAGAAGGCTTTTGATGAAGTTCCCCACAGGAGGTTGGTTAGTAAAATTAAAGCACATGGGATAGGAGGTAATATACTGGCATGGATTAAGGATTGGTTCACAGGCAGAAAGCAGACAGTAGGAATAAATGGGTCATTCTCGCATTGGCAGACTGTGACTAGTGGGGTACCTCAGGGATCAGTGCTTGGGCCCCAGCTGTTCACAATATATATCAAATATTTGGATGTGGGGACCAAATGTAATATTTCCAAATTCGTGGATGACACAAAACTAGGGGATTTGGACAGACTTAGTGAGTGGGCAAGAATGTGGCAGGTGGAATATAATGTGGAAAAGTGTGAGGTTATCCATTTTGGTAGGAGGAACAGATGTGCAGAGTATTTCTTAAACGGCAAGAGATTAGAAAGTGTAGATATACAAAAGGACCTGGGTGCCCTTGTCAATAAGTCACTGAAAGCTAACATGCAGATGCAGCAAGCAATTAGGAAGGCTAATTGTATGTTAACCTTTATTGCAAGAGGATTTGAGTACAGGAGTAGTGAAGTCTTGCTTCAATTGTATAGAACCTTGGTTAGACCGCGCCTGGAGTACCGTGTGCAGTTTTGGTCCCCTTACATTAGGAAGGATATTATTGCCAGAGAGGGAGTACAATGAAGGTTCACCAGACTTGTTCCCGGGATGGCAGGACTGTCCTATGAAGAGAGATTGGGGAAACTGGGCCTGTATTGTCTAGAACAAAAACAAGAAATGCTGGAATCACTCAGCAGGTCTGGCAGCATCTGTGGAAAGAGAAGCAGAGTTAACGTTTCGGGTCAGTGACCCTTCTTCGAAACTGACAAATATTAGAAAAGTCACAGATTATAAGCAGGTGAGGTGGGGGTGGGGCAAGAGATAACAAAGGAGAAGGTGCAGATTGGACCTGGCCACATAGCTGACCAAAAGGTCACGGAGCAAAGGCAAACAATATGTTAATGGTGTGTTGAAAGACAAAGCATTAGTACAGATTAGGTGTGAATACACTGAATATTGAACAGCAGCAAGTGCAAACCTAAAAAAAAACCTGAAAAAAACAGTGGGTAAGCAAACTGAACAAACTAAGATGAAATGAAATAAATGCAAAAAAAGATTGTAAAAAATGTAAAAAAGAATGTAAAAAAAAAAGGAAGAAAAAATAACCAAAAATGAAAGTAAAATGGGGGGCTGTCATGCTCTGAAATATTGAACTCAATGTTCAGTCCGGCAGGCTGTAGTGTGCCTAATCGGTAGATGAGATGCTGTTCCTCGAGCTTGCGTTGATGTTCACTGGAACACTGCAGCAGTCCCAGGACAGAGATGTGAGCATGAGAGCAGGGGGGAGTGTTGAAATGGCAAGCAACCGGAAGCTCAGGGTCCTGCTTGCGGACTGAGCGGAGATGTTCCGCAAAGCGGTCACCCAGTCTGCGCTTGGTCTCCCCAATGTAGAGGAGGCCACACTGTGAGCAGCGAATACAGTATACTACATTGAAAGAAGTACAAGTAAATCGCTGCTTCACCTGAAAGGAGTGTTTGGGGCCTGGGATAGTGAGGAGAGAGGAGGTAAATGGGCAGGTATTACACCTCCTGCGATTGCAGGGGGAAGGTGCCCTGGTACGGGGACGAGGTGGTGGGGGTAATGGAGGAGTGGACCAGGGTGTCGCGGAGGGAATGATCCCTTCGGAATGCTGACAGGGGAAGGGAGGGGAAGATGCGACTGGTAGTGGCATCACGCTGGAGGTGGTGAAAATGGCGGAGGATGATCCTTTGGATATGGAGGCTGGTGGGATGAAAAGTGAGGACAAGGGGAACCCTGTCACGGTTCTGGGAGGGAGGGGAAGGGATGAGGGTAGAGGTGCGGGGAATGGGTCGGACACAGTTGAGGGCCCTGTCAACCACAGTGGGGGGAAATCCTCGGTTGAGGGTAAAGGATTGTCTAGAGTTTCGCAGAATGAGAGGTGATCTCATTGAAACCTACAAAATATTTAAAAGGATAGACAGGGTAGATGCAGCTAAGATGTTTCCCCTGGTTGGGGAGTCTAGAGCCAGGGGACGCAATTTCAAAATAAGGAGGAAGCCACTTAGGACAGAGATGAGGAGAAATTTCTTTACTCAGAGGGTTGTGAATCTTTGGAATTCTCTATCCCAGAGGGCTGTGGAAGCTCAGTCATTGAGTATGTTTAAAGCAGAGATTGACAGATTTCTAAATACCAATGACATAAAGGGATGTGTGGAGAGTGTGGGAAAAAGGCATTGAAGTGGATGATCAGCCACGATCTTATTGAATGGCAGGGCAGGCTCGATGGACTGAATGGCCTACTCCTGTTCCTATGTTCCTATGAATTACAATCTGAATGGAATGTTTAAAATGGATGTGCTGGATATGATTTGCATATACTGGACCCAGATCCAGTCACTAATTTTACTTCTCTGCAACTACTTAGCTTAACCTCAAACCTTGCTCTTCCTTTCAAAATTCTAAGCAAAACTTGGTTGGATACAGATGAGTGAGAATTAGCCATGCCAAACAGTACCTTGTCTAATGTCTTCAGGTCATCTTGCCGTGTTTAAAGAAGTTGTTAGCCAGCATTTTCAGATTTGGCAATAATCACACTAACAAGAGTCAGCAGATTAATTTCTCTGTTATTCATTTTGGGGATGTGGGGACTGATTGCCTTCATAAGAATATACGAAACAGCAGCAGGAGGAGGATATTCAGCAAGATCAAGACCGATCATCTACATCAACTCCACTTCCCCACCCGATTCCCAAATCCCTTGATTCCCTCAGTGTCCAAAAATCTATTGATCTTCGTCAGATCTCAATCACTGAGCATCCAGAGCTTTCTGGGATAGCGAATTCCAAAAATTCACAACCATTTGATTGAAAAAATTTGTCCTCATTTCAGTCCTAAATGGCCGTCCCCTTCTAAGACTGCTACTCTTAATTCTAGACTCTCTAGCCAGGGGAAACAGCCTCTCAACATGTACCCTGTCAAGACTTCTCAGAATCTTCAATGAGATCACCTCTCAATCTTCTAAACTCGAGAGAGTATTTGCCCATTCTACTCAACCTCTCCTCATAGGACAACCCTCTCATCCCATGATCAATCAAGTGAACTATCATTGCACCCTCTCTAAGGCTGTGGGCTGTGCGGTGAACCTACTCCTGCAGTGCTGTTAGTTTGGGAGTTGCATGACTCATGAATGAAGGTCCTTTAGACACAGCCAGTTCCTTCCTCTAAGTAACACCCCCTCTTCCCCCCAGCCCTCCTCTCCCTCCCTCTTCTGCCCTCCCCCTTCTCTCCCCTTATTCGCCTCCCCGTCATCGCCTCCCCTGGGATGAGTCAAATACCTTAAGGGGGAGAAAACTGGGTGGTTAAAAATGAGAAACCATCCAATTAAATAAACCAAATGCGTGTCATATTTAATAGATTGATGTTGTGTACAAGATGAGCAATTAATTAGCTTATTGTCGACTGCCAGGAGCAAGTTTAATTTTGCATTGTTTATCTTTTCTCTTTGCAATCGGTGAGGCTGCATTGGTAAAAGTGGCTGGTGTCAGATGCTTGAGGGATAATTAATAACTATACACTTGGTGCAAGCCAAGTCCTCAGCTTTCATCTCCGTCACCCTCACTCCTACTGAACCTTCTGACAATCTAGAAGTTTAGAATTTGGAGTCAGCTGTGGCTCATTGGGTAGCACGCTCTTGCCCCTAAGTCAGAAGGTTCCGGATTCAAGCCCCACTCAAGAGTACTTGGGCACAAAAATTAAGGCTGATAATCCCAGTGCAATGCTGAGGGAGTGCTGGAATGTTGGAGGGGCCATCTTTTGGATGAAATATTAAACTAAGGCCCCATCTACTCTCTAAGGTTAATGTTAAAGGTTCCATGGCACTATTTCGAAGAAGAGCAGGGGAGTTCTCATCAGTGTCCCGGCCAAAATGTATCCCTCAGCCAACATCACGAGCACAGATTATCTGATCATTATCACATTGCTGTTTGTGGGATCTTGCCGTGGTCAAATTAGCTGCCGAGTTTCCTACATTACAATAGTGACTACACTGCAAAAGTACCTCATTGGTTGTGAGGTCCTTTGGGACATCTGAGGCTGTGAAAGGTGCTATAGAAATGGAAGTATTTCATTCCTTTTCTCAACTGGGCAAATCACAGAAGCAAAAATAAATAGGAACCTGTGGAGATTGGGACCCAATGACCAGTGTAACTGCAGGCCAGTGCTGTGGAGGTGCAGGGAGGCAGGATGGAGGGGGTAGGTGTGAGGGTGTGGGGGGTAGGTGTGAGGGTTGTTGGCAGGGGTTACTGTCCAAGATACTGAGGACAACATCCCCCTCTCCTTTAATACTGATACACTCCTCCCCCTGGTTAATACTGAGATGCTCATTGATACATACATTGATACTCAGTAACCTCAAATTTTGAAAACAACATTGAATTATGAAACAAAAACAAGAAATGCTGGAATCACTCAGCAGGTCTGGCAGCATCTGTGGAAAGAGAAGCAGAGTTAACGTTTCAGGTTAGTGACCCTTCTTCGGAACTGACAAATATTAGAAAAGTCACAGATTATAAACAAGTGAGGTGGGGGTGGGGCAAGAGATAACAAAGGAGAAGGTGCAGATTGGACCAGGCCACATAGCTGACCAAAAGGTCAGGGAGCAAAGGCAAACAATATGTTAATGGTGTGTTGAAAGACAAAGCATTAGTACAGATTAGGTGTGAATACACTGAATATTGAACAACAGCAAGTGCAAACCTGAAGAAAAACAACCTGAAAAAAACAGTGGGTAAGCAAACTGAACAAACTAAGATGAAATGAAATAAATGCAAAAAAAATTGTAAAAAATGTAAAAAAGAATGTTAAAAAAAAGGAAGAAAAAACAACTAAAAATGAAAGTAAAATGGGGGGCTGTCATGCTCTGAAATATTGAACTCAATGTTCAGTCCGGCAGGCTGTAGTGTGCCTAATCGGTAGATGAGATCCATTAGATATATTGTCTTAATGGCAGGTCTGGTCAGGGCAAGTTCTTTTTATCCAAGAGAAGTTACAAATCATTTCAAAGGGTTATTCTGAATGAATGTACCTATGATTGAAGCTGAGGGTTGATAGCGCTGGAGAATAGAACACTTTCCTATCTTGATGATCCAGCATTTATATCAAACACTCCCAGACCAGATCAGGTGTATGGAGAGTTTCTGCTGTCCTGCCTCTTTTACCTTGATTAGTCCTGAGGGTTTTCTTTGTTCTTTGGCCTTTCCTGGGAGGTTACATTGGTTGCGGGGTGAGGAACCATTTTGCCCGATGCTTCAACCATCGTGAATGTAGCGTAGGTTCGAAGGTTCAGCTTTTCCTGCCAGCCATTTTCAATTGTTGACACGTTTTCCCAGTAACAGGTCTTTGCCAGCAATACTCCCCCTACCTCCCTCAATCTCTGCTGTGCCAGCATAACATTATTCCCTTTCTCATATTAACCGTCCTGTGTCAAGAGTTAAATTCCCAAGTTAATGTCGAGCTGGAGATCGGTTACGTCATGGCATTCACATGGTCATGGATTGAGATTGCCTGACACTCATTTGACACAGGACTCAGTGATGTGACCCAGACCAGGAGTCTAACTTGAGCAGAAAGGAGCTGATCTTGATCTAGCCTCCAGAGAGCAGAGTAACCTAAGGATGTCTCTCCCTCTCCTTGGGACTTAACCATTCTTGGTTAGTTCTGGAGACCCCAAGATATTAGGGCTGATTCCAGTGGAATTGTCTGAAGATTCTTTTTGTAGTTTATTTTCAGTCCAAGTTGTGAGTTGGGCTGAGCTAATTTCCCTTCAATGCACATTTTTGGGATTACACTTGCAGAAGTCCCGAGCGGAGGTGGAGAATTGTAATCTCAGGCACATGGAGAGTTAGTTGCCCTGGTTATTGCCACTGAACTAATCACAGCTGAGCTCCATCCTATCCAGGAGGAACAGGAACCCTGGCTGATTGAAGTTTATAAGATCCTGAATGTTCTTGACAAGGTGGATGTGGAAAGGATGTTTCATCTTGTGGGTGAGTCCAGAACGAGGGGGCACTGTTTTAAAATTAGGTGTCGCCCTTTTAGGACAGAGATGAGGAGAAATATTTTCTCTCAGAGGGTTGTGCGACTTTGGAACTCTGCCTCAGAAGGTGGTGGAGTCGGGGTCATTGAATAATTTTAAGACAGGGGTAGATAGATTCTTGTTAGGCAAGAGAATCAGCAGTTATTGGGGGTGGATGGGAGTGTGGAATTCGAAACACAGATCAGCCATGATCTTATTCTGATGGAGCAAGCTAGAGGGGCCGAATGGCCTACTTCTGCTCCTAATTCGTATGCTCGTATGATTTCCCTCCCTCCTCCCTAGTCCAGGTCAACTGGCCATTCATCTCAATTGCTGTTTGTGGGATCTTGCTGAGAATCGATTGTCTGCAAGGGTACCCACACTTTCAGATGAAATGGCCGTAAAGTGATGTTTGGCATCTTGAGGATGAGGAAGGTTCTCATATTATCAAGTTAACAGGTCTTTGGAAAGGATCATAACGTATTGCTGTGCATGTACGTAGGAACAGGAGGAGACCATTCAGCCCCTCAAGCCTGTTCCATCATTCAGTTCAATCATGCCTGATCTGTATCTTAGCTCCATCTATCTACCTTGGTTCCATAATCTTTAATATCCTTTACCTAACAAAAATCTATCAATTTCTGTTTTGAAATTTCCAATTGATCCCAGTCTCAACAGCTTTTTAGGGGAGAGAATTCCAGATTTCCACTCCCCTTTGTGTGAAGAAGTGCTTCCTGACATCACCCCTGAACCGCCTGGCTCAGATTTTAAGGTTCTGCTCCCTTGTTCTGGACTCACCCCCCAGAGGAAATAGTTTCTCTCTATTGACCCTATCAAATCCTTTATGTGCAGTTCCTTAAAAATGAATATGATGTCAATTACCTCCCCTTTTGGTATCGTTGACTTTTTTGATTTATCAGTTGCTGAATGATGTATATGTGCAGGTTTTTTGATTGTTATCATGGAGAGACACACATATATGGGGGAATTTTATGCTCTCCCCCACGCCAGGTTTTGAGGCCATCTTCCCGCCTCCGCCAAAATTTAGTCCGGGGTGGGAAGGCCTGTGAATGACCTTCCTGCCCCACTGCCAACTGAGGCCCTTAACTGGGCAATTAATCCCCAATTAAGGGCCCCTTTCTGCTGTCGCCGCAATTAATTGTTGGCGGGCAGCCCTGTTGCCACGAAAAGCCGTCCAGGCTGCTTCCCGGCTCCGGGATGGGGGGAGGGGGTCCCTCATTGAAAGGCACTTAGTGCCTGATCGCGGGACCAGGCATCAGTAAGGGGGGGCCCAATGAGAGACACCCCCCTGCCCTTGTTAGTGACCCCACTATACCCCCCACCCACCCCACAAGACCCCTCCTGCCCTGACCTACCTGTGGCCTGGGTCCAGCACCACTCCTGGGCCTCGGGTAGGTGGTCCTCCGCCTGCATGGTGGCGCTGCTCAGTGGAAGAGTTGCCCACCTCTGATTGGCCAACAGCTCTTGAAGAGTGACTCTGTCTACATAGTTACAATCATACAGAGACGCACAACACATTGATTGATAAACACTGAAAAATAAATCTGATTCCAATACTTTACCCAGTGGAATGATGTGCTGTTCACCAGCAAGGTGAAAATTCACCAAGGTGCATAAATAGAGGCCAATCCAACCTCATCTGTCTAACAATAGCCTGTCAATCCCTGCCATTGTAAATATTCATAGAATTTACAGCACAGAAACAGGCTATTTGGTCCAACAGGTTTATGCTCCACCCTCACCCTATCACCCTATCAGGCTCCACTGCTCTGCTCAATCAATAGAAATTCTGATCACTGTTTGTTTGAAGAACATCCGAACAGTTTGCCTTAAACCAATAATATAAAAGCAAAATACTGCGGATGCTGGAAATCTGAAATAAAAACAAGAAATGCTGGAACCACTCAGCAGGTCTGGCAGCATCTGTGAAAAGAGAAGCAGAGTTAACGATTCGGGTCAGTGACCCTTCTTCGGAACTTTGGTCACTGACCCGAAACGTTAACTCTGCTTCTCTTTTCACAGATGCTGCCAGACCTGCTGAGTGGTTCCAGCATTTCTTGTTTTTATTGCTTTAAACCAATGATGTCCTTGGGCACAGCCCATTGACCGCCCAGACTGACCTTTCAAACCATTAAGAAACATTTTGTGGTGAAACAATCATTTTATTTGTCCATATCAGTGTCACTTCATGCAAAATAAGAGAGAAAGAAAAAGCATAATTACAAGAATAGAAAACATTTGAAGAGAGAGGAATTTCTCATTCGACAAGTACCACAGAATAGACTCTTAGCTTAATGCATTCTCGCCTGTCTCAGCTGAGTGGAGATTCTGTACAGGGGCATCTACGACATAACACATTTCACCCATACAACTTGTACAATGAGGACCCGGATTTGGGCCTGAACAGCTTTGGGATCAGCAGCTGCCCTGCATTTGCACAACATCTTTCATGCCCTCCAAATGAATTACTGCTACCTGCAGGCATTTGATGCACAGCAAGATCCCACAACAGCAATGAAGGAATGACTGGTCAATCTGTTTTGGTGGTGTAGCGAATGCCACCAAGGCTGATGACCATTCTGATGCTCATTCCCTGCCTGGTGGTCTCATACTGCACAGTCAGGTTGTAATCGGTAGCAACAAGATTGATGGGGTGCGAGAGGGCTGGGGTGTCACTGCATTTCAAATCAAACCAAAAAGGGAACAAACTATTTGAGCCAAACTTAAATTTGGATGGTGACAAATTTTAATTCCCATTCCCCCAGCCCCCAACTCAGAAATTGATCCACACAGGCCCATCTAGATTACTCTTCCCTCTCCTCCCATGGCCCAGGTTATTGTGCTTTAGATGACATTCTGATTGGAGTTAGAGATGGATGGAGCTCGCTGCTTTGCGTAGCTGGCTTGGTTAACACCTTTTCGCTGCTCGGCCTCTTGGTATCCTCTCTTCATCATCCTCGTCAAGTAGTCAAACAAAGACTGGAGACAAAAAGGCTGCAGTTAGTGATCAGAGTGAGATTCTCTACCCCTCCCCCTTCCCCCCTCATCCACTACCCCCTCCCTCATCCTCTCACCTCCTCCCCCTCCCTCATTCTCTCATCCCCTCCTCCCCTCCTCCCTCGCACCGACTACCCCTCCCTCCCCCCCTCACCCCTCCCCATCTCTCATCCCCTCACCCCTCTCCTCTTGCTGACTCCCTCCTCCCTCTTACCCCTCAACGCCCTTCACCATCTTCCACTCCCTCACTCCTCTACCCCCTCCTCTCTCTCTCACTCCCTCCCTCTCCCCTCCCTCAACCCATCCTGATTGAGGTGTACAAAATCATGAGAGGTATAGACAGGGTGGATAGCAAGAGGCTTTTTCCCAGAGTGGGGGATTCAATTACTAGAGGACACGAGTTCAAAGTGAAAGGGGAAAAGTTTAGGGGGGATATGCGTGGAAAGTTCTTTACGCAGAGGGTGGTGGGTGCCTGGAACGCGTTGCCAGTGGAGGTGGTAGATGCGGGCACGATGGCGTCTTTTAAGATGTATCTAGACAGATACATGAATGGGCAGGAAGAAAAGAGATACAGACCCTTAGAAAATAGGCGACATGTTTAGATAGAGGATCTGGATCGGCGCAGGCTTGGAGGGCCGAAGGGCCTGTTCCTGTGCTGTAATTTTCTTTGTTTTGTTCACTCCCTCTCCCTCCCTCATCTCTTACACCCCTCCCTCCGCCTTCTGTTTCTCCTGCATTTCATCTGAAATTGTGTGTGAGGCATCGTGGGGGGAGATGAAATATTCCTTGTAAGGAATTGCATCTTCATGAGGAATTATTTGGGGAATATTTATTTTGAGTGATCCAGGGTCTCCATTATCCAACAGGGACTCCATTATCCAATGGCCATTCCATATGTTGTGTGAAGTCCTTTCTGATATGTGTTCTTAGTATTTCCTTTCTGCCAGTTTGGAGCATTGGGGGAATGGAAGAGAAATTTTCTTTGTGTATTTTATAAAAAGCAGGTTCTAGGTTTTGCTGAGGACACCCTTGCTCGAGGAGTTGGCCATCTTCTACAGCAAAGACGCCTTGAGGAATGAAATGAGGTGAACAATGAAAGCTGAGGGAGGTGTTAAAGTTAAACATCTCTGGATCGGGGCACTATCTGGGAGCCTGAAGTGTGTGTTCATTTGTTGTAATGCTTGTAGGTCTTGGGCTTTGGTTGCTGAAGAGTTTCCAGTTAAAGCAGCTCTGTTTTAGTTCTTGGCAGGTGAGAACCAGGAATGTTTCCAGTTTACACACCAGGAAAGACTCCGGATTGCTGCCAGCAACAGATAAAAAGTTATTTTAAAAATGTGGACATTTCCCAGATCTCTTTCCAAGTGTCTGCTGGGCTCACTGTGTAACACTCTCGCCTCTGAGCCAGAAGATTTTTGGGTTCCTGTTCAGGCCAGGGCTTGAGTTCGAACTCCAGGCTGATACTCCCAGTCCTGCACTGTCGATCAGCGGAGACATTGAACTGAGGCTCCGTCTGCCCTCTCAGCTGAAGTAAAAGATCCCACGGCACTATCGGAAGATGAGCACTTGAGGTTCTGGCCAATATTTGTCCCTCAATCAACATCACTAAAAACAGATCATCTGGCCATTACAAACTGAACCAAGAGCACACACACCAGTACTCACTGTCTTGGCCTGTGTTTGCAAGCCAAATAATGCTGGGAACTCAATGATGAGTTTGGAAGCTGTTATGACAGTTCATTTGAAGCCATTGGATCATGTCTTTGCATCAATGTAATTGTTTCATATCACAGAATTAAAACTGTGATATTTTGTGGTACTTACAGTGATATTATGAGCTGTCAGATTTCAGTGAAAGCAACAAACAACAAATGCACGCACCAATATCATTCACCAAGAATACGTGTCTTCTGGCGTAAACTGGATTAGCACTAAAGTGGTTTCCATGGAAAAGCATTTTGTTCCTTGTTGAAAAGAGTAGTGGGAGAAGGGTCTCTTAGATACAAAACTGATGACTACAAGAAGAAGCAAAACTAAATCCTTTTGGTCACCTTCCAACTCAATTATTCCAATTCTCTCTTCACTGAGCTTTCTTCTTCCATCTTCCGTAGCTTTCAACTTGTCCAAGCCACCTCTGCCTGATGGTGTCAGTGAAAAAAGAGCTCATTACACCTCTTGTTGGGGGTGTGCATGGAGAGGGCAGGGGCTGAAGGTAATGGTTGTGGGTGGAGAAAAGCAGTCAAGGGTTACCTTTGCTCTCCTCAATGAACCTGGATTAGTGAGTGGATTTGAAAGCACAAGGTGCAGCCTGGTGATGGATTCCAAAATCAACCATGTGGGCCACTCCTTGGACCTGAGGGACCAAAGAATTACTCATGGGAAAGAGTAGGAGCATAGGGACGGCCATTCAGCCCCTCGAGTCTGTTCTGCCATTCAATTAGAACATGATCTGTATCTCAACTCTAACTGTAACCCTTACCTAAAAAAATTCGATTAATCTCGGTTTTAAAACTTTCAATTGAATCCCCAGCCTCAACAGCTTTTGGGGGAGAGAGTTCCAGATTTCCCCTATGCTATGTGTGAAAAAGTGTTTCAAAAGGTTGAGGAGGAGAGCTGCAAATCAAGTGGCAGAAGTAGCATGATGAATGGACAGCCAAAGACGCCAGCTGAAGTGACTGAGGGAGGAGAAGGTATGAGAGGAGTGGGATGGATGGGGGGGGGGGGGTGGAGGGGAAGCGACAAAGGTATGATTTGGTGATAAGAGCCACACTACCACCGCAGTGGTCTTGGCATGACAGGTGGTACAAAGTGCTGCCACTAAGGGGCAAGGTGTTGCCAACTGTAGCCATGTTTCCATCAAAGCCAGGACACCAGTAAGGTGGATGGCAAGGACCTTGTCCGCGAGTGAACGTAATGGATTTCAGGGCCTAGAAGCTCGTTTTCAATTATTGGGATGTGATTGGCGGCAAGACAGATTTCCCTGGTCATGGGGTGTTACAGGCGTTGTAAACTTAGCATCAGCCTTGACTCAGTGGGTAGCATTCTTGCCTCAGAGGAGTCAGAAGCTTGTGGGTTCATAGTCCCACTCTAGAGCCTTGAGCACAGAAACCAGGCTGATATTTATCCCTAACCAACAACACTAAAAACAGATGATCTGGTCATAATTACTTTGCTATTTGTGGAAGGTTGCAAAAACTGTGTGAAAACTGGCTGCCGTATTTTCTACATTACAACAGTGACAAGATTTCAAAAGTACTTCATTGGCTGTAAAACGTCTTGGCACATCCTGAGACTGTGAAAGGCGCTCCCTAAATGCAAGTTTTTAATTCCAGTTTAAAGCAGAATGGTGGTCTCTGGTCCATTCCTAATGAACTCATAATCAGAAGAAATCTCCTTGCAAATTTTCCCTTTGCTATTCTTTCTCTAAGCCTCTCCTCTTTCCATCCTGCAAAAGAACCAGCAGAGAGATGTGGAGAACTTTTCTTACGCAGCCAGTTGTTGTGATCTGGAACGCGCGGCCTGAAAGGGCGGTGGAAGCAAATTCAATAGTAACTTTCAAAAGGGAATTGGATAAATACTTGAAAAGGAAAAATTACACAGTGATGACACAGTGGCGCAGTGGTTAGCACTGCAGCCTCACAGCTCCAGCGACCCGGGTTCAATTCTGGGTACTGCCTGTGTGGAGTTTGCAAGTTCTGCCTGTGTCTGCGTGGGTTTCCTCCGGGTGCTCCGGTTTCCTCCCACATGCCAAAGACTTGCAGGTTGATAGGTAAATTGGCCATTAGCAATTACCCCTAGTATAGGTAGGTGGTAGGGAAATATAGGGACAGGTGGGGATGTGGTAGGAATATGGAATTAGTGTAGGATTAGTATAAATGGGTGGTTGATGGTCGGCACAGACTCGGTGGGCCGAAGGGCCTGTTTCAGTGCTGTATCTCTAAACTAAACTAAACTAAACTACAGGGCTATGGGGAAAAGCAGGAAATGAGCTGACATAGGCAAGATAGGCTGAATGTCCAACATCTGTCGTGTCACATTCTATGATTCCACCATTCAAAATATCCTCAAAAAATCCAACTCCTCAACTAAGCTTTCATTCACCACCCACAAACTCTCCCTCCTTAACTCAGTGTACTGCTTCCTCGCGCTTAAAGTACTTGGACTATTTCGCCAGTAAAGAGCCAATACAGATATGATGGGCAGAATGGCCACCTACTGTTCTATGGTTTATCGTCAATTGAATGGGATTGAACATCCAATATTCAGTGCTGAACTCCCTACCTTCCATGCTTCTTCCACATCTGGTGTCCATTTCTCTTTCAAGATCGGTTTCACCACATCAATGAACTGCAGTCCAACATACTGTAGAGAAACATGCAATACTATCATTATTACATGTCTTCTACTCATAACCATTGTCTACACATCTTCTGATGCATACTGACCAAGACAAATATTCTAGCAAAAGCTGACCAAGAGCTTCGAAATAAAACTGATGCAGGCATTAAAAAGAAAGCTCATGGCTTAAAAACAACCCTGGGACATGTGAAAACAAGTAACTATACTGAAAGTGTTGTGGGATATCGACTTGTAACATGAGCTGTAGATAAACCCAACATTTATTCGCTCATATTAGAGACAAAACACCACTAACCTCAATTTTATGTGGTCCCACTTTAGATATGGATCCTCACTATGGGCACATGAGCCTTGTAAAACTCAAAGAAAGATAAAGTTTGTGACTGGCATTTCTGATAAACAAGAGGAGGCTGCACTGTTGGCAACCGCAAACCCTCATTTGCATGGAATAATTATTTAATTAGTTTTTCGTGAGTTGCAACATGTTCACCCAAAATATTGTTCCTCATGTTCTTCTTGGCTCACTTTGACACTAAATATGCAATTTCCCTTGAAATAAAAGGAGGAAC
The DNA here is from genome assembly GCF_036365525.1 of Heterodontus francisci. Taxonomy (NCBI): domain Eukaryota; kingdom Metazoa; phylum Chordata; class Chondrichthyes; order Heterodontiformes; family Heterodontidae; genus Heterodontus; species Heterodontus francisci. Next base: position 4,483,304 of record NC_090410.1, on the reverse strand, counting down.
CCTTTAAGTGCTGCTGCTGCTCTAGATTTCCCCCTCTCCCTTCCCCCAGCTGGCCAGCCTTTCTGCACCCAGTTCTCCTGGTAAGATTCCGCAAGGCCAACTCTCCTCACTCTTGGCCCAGGCCGGGAACTTGGGCAGGTGCCATTTTGTTGCCCTCATAATGCCAATCGAGCCCCCTGATCACCCCTCACCAACCCAAATATTTTTAATGAGGCACAGATAAAGGACACATCTTGTTTGTCCTGACCCAACATACAGATTGTGCGCAATTCCTGCACGCCATTTTAGTAGGCCGTGTCATGCCTGAAGAAAAAGGGCGCTACATTGTCCAATTGCCAGGCCACCATTTCTCCTACTGTTTTCAATCTTGGGTGGTATGAGCCTTGGCTCCCCAATTAATAAAGACTCAAGTCAAATAAGTACTTACTTTACAAGAACAACTTTCATTTATATAGTGCCTTTAACGTAATAAAACATCCCAAGTCACTTCACCGGGCATTATAAAGCAAAATATGACAGCAAGCCACATAAGGAGATATTAGGGCTGATGCCCAAAAGCCTGGTCAAAGAAGCAGGTTTTAAGGAGCATCTTAAAAGAGGAGAGAGAGATAGAGAGGTGGAGGGGTTTAAGGAGGGAAGTCCGGAATTTGGAATTCAGCCAGCTGAAGGCAATGGTGGAGTGATTAAAATCGGGGAAGCTCAAGAGGCCAGAATTGGAGGAGCGCAGAGTCTGAGAGGATTGTAGGGCTGAAGGGGATTACAGAGATGGGGAGAGATAAGGCTATGGAGAGATTTGAAAACAGGGATAAGAATTTTAAAATTGAGGTGTTGCTTAACCGGGAGCCAATGTGGGGCAGCGAGCACAGGGTCAATGGGCAAATGGGCCTAGGTGCTGGTTAGAACATGGGCAGAAGAGTTTTGGATGACCTCAGGTTTACAGAGGGTAGAATGAGGGAGGCTGGCCAGGAGTGCATAGTCAAGCCTAGGGGTAACAAAGGCATGGAAGAGGGATGCAGCAGCAGATAAGCTGAGTTATAAAGGTGGAAAAAGCCAGTCTTGGTGACAGGGTGAATATGGTCACAAGCTCCACTCAGGGTCAAATATGACACTATGGTTGTGGTTCATCCTCAGACAGGGAGAGGGGTGGAGTCCGCACAGCTAGGGGTTATCCTGAGCATTATCCTGAAGTTTGCAAGAATTGAAGATTAATCTCCTGGGCACTGCTGTTGTGGGAAAAACCAGGAGAAAAACTAAAGATATTTGTCTTGGAAATACTGGAGATGGGGGTGGGTTGAGGGGGAGTGAAACGGCTGTTTGATGTGAGGTGGTGTAATCGGAACTGAGGGGGCTTATGTGATGAAACCTGCAGGAATATGTTCAACTAGAGATAGTAATCCAAGCTACAACATGGCATTAGTTCCGAGAAGCAAACAAAATACTGACCACGGAACACGTACAAGAGAGGGAGTTGGGCAAAGGCGGGTGGAATTCAGTCTTCTGTATAATTATCCTGTTCAACTTGCCTTCCAAGCCAGCTATCAAACTTTAGAACAGCTGCCAAAGTGGGAGCAGAAGATGCCAAGAATAGAAAAATTCGGACTGATGGCAAGACAAATATATAATTTCTGATTCAAAACAACCAATTTAACATCTATCATAAAGGTCAGAAGTGGGAATGTTGGCTGATTGTACGATGCTCAGTACCATTCGCAACTCCTCAGATACTGAGGCAGCCCGTGTCCATATGCAGCAAAAGCTGGACGACATTCAGGCTTAGGCTGGTAAGTGGCAAGTAATATTAACGCCACAAAAGTGCCAGGCAATGACCATCTGCAATAAGAGAAAATCTAATCATCTCCCTTGACATTCAATGGCATTACCATCACTGAATCCCCCACTATCAACATCCTGGGAGTTACTATTGACCAGAAAGTGAACTGGAGTAGCCATATAAATACTGTGCTTACAAGAGCAGGCCAGAGGCTGGGAGTTCTGTGGCGAGTAACTCACTTCCTGACTCCCCAATGCCTGTCCACCATCTACAAGGCACAAGTCAGGAGTATGATGGAATACTCTCCATTTGCCTGGATGGGTGCAGCTCCAACAACACTCAAGAAGCTCGACACCATCCAGGACAAAGCAGCCCGCTTGATTGGCACACCATTCACAAACATTCACTCCCTTCACCACCGATGCACAGTGGCAGCAGTGTGTACCATCTACAAGATGCACTGCAGCAACGCACCAAGGCTCCTTAGACAGCACCTTTCACAGCCTCGAGTGATCCCAAAGTGTTCTACAGCCGTTTCTTGAAGTATAATCACTGTTATAACATAGGGAAATGTTAGAGACTGAAATGCTAGAAATGCAACTTCTGATTAGGGTAATCGCAGAATCATAGAATGATACACTATTGACGGAGGCCATTCGTCCCTGCTCCATGGCAGAGGTTTCCAATTAATCCCGTACCCTGCTCTTTCCCCAAGCTCGGGTCCTGCTCTTCTCGACTTCGGGATCCTGATTCCCACAGTAAAGCTTAGGCTTTGGTGTCTGATTTCCATTTTGGGGAATGCTGCATCTCCTTGCTCCCAAATTATCCCAAACTTCGAATGGAAAGCACCGATCACAGTAAACAGCTAATGGTTCCAGGTCAGTGGAGGGAGGAGTTATTTATAAAATGTTTGTTGCTGATTATCTTCCAACCAGCTTCAAGCACAGCCACAAAGAGTGCCCAAGTTACACTACTTTAGGAAACTAAGTTGAAAGGTCAAAGGCGATGGTGCAGAAAGCAGCAAGGTTGGAAAGAGTAGAGGATGTCAGATCGATAAAGTGATGGAGATTAGGGGATGTCAAACTTAGGATTTCTAAGAGCCTGCAGCCTGTAAAAGGGAGCGAAGGCTGAGGGAGGTGAGGGGTCCCACATTTCTGATCTCCTGAGCACGAATGAGTAGGAAAAATAATTAGACAAAGAGCTAAGTAACAGAAAAAGGGAAAGAGGAAAATGGAAGATACGATAAAAGCTCTCGGCCATGATTACAGTATGAGACAAATGGAATGGAGCTGAGGGAAAGAGACAGAGTTTAAAAAGCTCCTTGTATAATGTAGTATCCAGTACTTTGGAATACTTGTACATGAATGCTTAATCTATTGGAACAAGATACCTTTCTTCTCTATTTTAACTAGAAGTGTTAACAAATTTAAAATAAACCAGATAACAGATTTGGTAAAATGGAGGAGGAAGGAATTTCTTAAGCACTACGCATAATGTCAAGGTGTATGAGTGATGTTTGTAGCACTTCCCCTAGCTAACTACCTTCAGAACATTGAGAGAACTTGGCAGAGTGCAAGTCCCCTTTAATTCAGCAACAACAAAAAAAACATACAAAATTCAGCAGATGCTGCTTATTACTCACCCTCCGAGAAATATTGGGCGGGTATTAACATGTACAAACATATGAAAATGTTGGACAGGAAAAGGCCAACCTCTCCATCTAACATGTCCCATGCAGTTGTGATGCTTTATACAAGGAACTAGGAATTTAACCCACTGAGCAACAACTAGTAGACTGGTTAGGTGGCTTGCACCAGGTTTAATAGAGATCTTACCTCGTAATATTTGGGTGGAGCATTGTATCTATAATGGCTTCGGCCTAGTTCAAAAGCCAACTGTTCCAATTTGTCTTCCTGCGCTAATCTTGCCACACTTTTCTCAATGAAGGACATCACACTGAAAGAAACATGTGATCCATTACAACTGGAAAGTTACAGTCATCTATTGGTTTTGCAGCTCAACACATTTGTTGGTTGACATTTTTCAACGCAAGCCAATGGGTTATTGGAATTGGGGAATACAAAGCATTCGCAGGGAGAATGCAAAAACTAACAGGTCACAAGAACTGATCCAAGCTCATCCATCCATTATTAAAAGAATATATAGCTCCTCAATGTCTTCTTCAATGATTCCACATTTTCCTCAAGGTAGAGTGGTTATATTATAGACTAGTAATCCAGAGAACATGAGCTCAAATCTCACTATGGCAGTTTTGAGAATTTGAATTTAGTTAGTGTAGGAAATTGGGCCTCAGACACAAGGACAGAGTGATTATACGAACATACGAATTGGGAGCAGGAGTAGGCCACTCGGCCCTTTGAGCCTGCTCCGTCATTCAATTGATCATGGCTGAACTGATTACTCCACATTCCCGCCTACCTCTGATAACCTCCCATCCCCTTGCTTATCAAGAATCTATCACCTCTGCCTTAAAAATATTCAAAGACTCTGCTTCCACCGCCTTTTAGAACATAGAACAGTACAGCACAGTACAGGCCCTTCGGCCCACGATGTTGTGCCGAACCTTTAACCTACTCTAAGATCTAAGTAACTACCTACCCTTCATTCTACTATCATCCATGTACCTATCCAAGAGTCTCTTAAATGCCCCTAATGTACCTGCTTCTACTACCACTGCTGGCAGCGCATTCCACACACCCACCAGAGGAAGAGAATTCCAAAGACTCACGACCCTCTGAGAGAAAAGATTTCTCCTCATCTCTGTCTTAAATGGGCGACCCATTATTTTTAAACAGTGACCGCCAGTTCTAGATTCTGCCACAAGGGGAAACATCCTTTCCACATCCACCCTGTCAAGACCCCTCAGGATCTTATATGTTTCAATCAAGTTGCCTCTTACTCTTCTACATTCTAGCGGATACAAGCCTAGCATGTCCAATCTTTCCTCATAAGACAGCCCACCCATTCCAGGTGGGAGATGAGATCTGAGACACACAGAGGGGGTGAGTATGAATGTGTATCTTCTGGTTGCCATCATTTAAGTATAGTGTGACATCAGTCATCCCAGAATAGCCTCAGTGGCCTCCACTAATCATTTCCACGCACCTATCCCACAGAGCAAGCTCTCTCCAATTACTTTCCAGTCCTAAAGCAACTTCAATCTAACGAACTCATTTTCCATTACTTCTACGAGCCTCAATCTTCTTTATAGATATCAAACTTTCTGAAATGCTGATTGAAAAATTCAAGGAGATTGGAGTTACACTGGTCAATGAGTACAAAGAAGCTCAGAGAATCCTAGCAGATAGATATCATGGCCATCGAGCTCTCTGCACCTACACTGACTGCTCCTCATGACTTCTGTATGCTTTGCATGAGAAATGCTCTCAACTCTTTTCTCCATCACAGCTACTGGAAGAACAGGTGTCTTGTTCAAATCTCACTCCCTCATTGAATATTAGGATAACATTTGCTGAGCACAAATGGGAGGCTATGTTTGCCACATAACAGTCAACACTCCAAAAGAAATGCATTGCTATGAAGCACATCCTGAGGACATGATAAGGTCCGATATTAATGGACAGAGTCAGGGATTACATGTGCAGGATTCCCCCTACCCTAGTTGGGAGGGTTCAAGTCCAGATAGAACATTTTATTTCTGGAGCACATGTCTGACCCTGGAGACATTTTACAGATTCTGGAGTAAAAATAAATTGATGTGGAATTTTTTCCTGTCTTGTCTTGTGAAGAATCCATTTGGCATGTCTGCCATTATCCTGACTCTCTGAAATAGCTTCACCACATGCTGCATTTTGCAAACCTACATGGACTTTTATCTAATGCCTCTAAATAGAGGAGCTTGAAAGAAATAGGATTCTCACAATCTGTCTTTCTATAATTGTCCTGTTTTTTCTTCTATTCAACTGAATTATTAGCTAACCTTTGTGTGATTCCCTAGCCTTATGGTCTTTTTGTTCCTTTTGTATATCTGAAAATATGTCTTTCCAACATTTAATGTTCTGATGTTTGTATTCAGTGGCAGTGATGTGGGTTTGGGCTTTGTTCTCAAGAGGTGGATGGCACTGGCAAGGTTGCACTTGTTGTCCATCCCTTGTTGCCCTGAGAAAGTGGTGATTGGGGTCCTCCTTGAACTGTTGCAGTCCTGGTGGTGTTGGTGCTGTTTTGATGGTGTTAGGCAGGACAATTCAAGGTATTGACTCAGTGAGATGAAGGTACAACAATATGGCCTGGAAAGTAGGGTACAATCCATGTGCCTGGACAGTGAGGCTCCAGGCCCCTCCACCCTCCCGATATTAGGCTTTGGGCCTCATTGCCATCATGCCCCGAATGGCCATTCTACATGTGCGAGCCTCGACAGGGGAGTCCAATCTTTTGCTTGGGGGCACAAGTTTCTTGTCTGTTGAAATAAAAGCTGGGCATCGTGGGCTGGTGCGAGCAACAAAATCCAACCCGAGCCTGACTGGCAATTGGTCATTTACCAGTGACCATTGGAACCAAACCCGATCCTCTACTTGCTTGAAGTTCACAGTAAGAAAGAAAGAATTGCATTTCTATAGTGCCTTCCACAACCTCAGAATGTCCCAAAGTGCTTTACAGACAATGAAGTAATTGTGAAGTATATTCACTTACTGTAATGTAGGCCATGTGCCAAACAGTTTGTGCACAGCAAGCTCCCACAAACAGCTTTGTGACAATGACCAGATAATCTGGTTTTAGTGATGTTGGTTGAAGGATTAATATTGGCCTCAGGACACCAGGGAGAACACGTCCCTGTTCTTTATCAAACAGTGCTGTAGGGTTTTTTTATATCAATCAACATCACATAACCAGATGATCTGGTCATTATCACATTGCTGGGAGCTTGCTGTGCGCAAATTGGCTGCCGTGTTTGCTACATTACTACAGTGACTACACTTCAAAAGTACTTTATTGGCTAGAGAGGATGTTGAGACGTCTGGAAGACACTATAGAAATGCAAGTCTTTCTTTCTATTTGCAGTTAGCTAACTGAGGTCACAGCATAGAACAACAGCAGAGGCATCTCTGACTGTCAAGGTTCAGGTCTCTGAGCTATTGACAAGCACAGTGACCTGTTTTATAAGTGACTTTTGTAACACACACGAGTAAACGAAAGGTAATGTTTGCTAAAGGCATTTCCCCCTCTCTTCCCCACCCACGAGGCTCCTGCCCCTTTAAAACACAGTCAGCAGTTTAACACTAAAATAAAAGCAAAATACTGCGGATGCTGGAAATCTGAAATAAAAACAAGAAATGCTGGAAACACTCAGCACTTCCGAAGAAGGGTCACTGACCCGAACCGTTAACTCTGCTTCTCTTTCCACAGATGCTGCCAGACCTGCTGAGTGGTTCCAGCATTTCTTGTTTTTATTACAGCAGTTTAACACTCTCTACTTCACACCGTTATGTTAAAGTTACTGACCGGAGTCCGTGCGATTGCAGCTCCTTGCTCATCTTCAGCTGCTGAAGATCGTCTATGTCACGGAAGAGGAAGAAGACATCCTTGCATTCGGGGTGCGTTTCAAACAGCCTGAAAGAGAGCAACACCTTTCAGAGTCAACGTGTCCAACTCCTTTGGCATTGCTCATAGTTGGCCAGGTGATATTAGTATGATTCTGCTGCAGGACAATCTTTGTATTTCGGACTGTCTCGTTAAGGCCACAAAGTTTCATTTGCTGTGAATAGATACATCTTGAAGACAATTCAAGGGTAGATTGCAAATCCCCAACTTCAATACTTTTTTGGATATTTGGAAGTGTGACAAACACTCATTAGATGCAGAACCATATCCGTATTTATACATGCACAGACTTGCAACCCCCTCTCACGGCATTGCTCATGTTAAGTCAGTGCATGAGTTGGTTAGCTAAAGGATCATTACAAACGACAATGTGTTATCCTGCTGCTAACTTGTAAGTTAATGTTCCTTTAAAAGGCTACGACATATAATTCACCCCATGTCAACACTGGGCGAGTTTGTGTGAAGATCAATTAAAAGTCTCTAAATATTGTGTCTCTGGTACTTTCTGCTCCTGAAATGTTTTTTTGTACGTAGAAAATGACTTCTTCTTTTCTTCGTGATTTGGTTTTAAGGAGTGGCACAGAAATTTGCATTAAATACTGTTTGATATCTGAATAGGAAGGTGCATCAACATAAACTGTAAATATATAGGTTCATAGATTATCTTGAGCACTGTCATGGAAGACCCTACTCACACCCAAAACCTCTAACATTTCCTTCTCTCTTACTTTTACTCCACTCTTACCTCAGAATCAGGAGGTTGAGGGTTCAAACCCCAATCTAGGGAGCTCGGCACATAATCCAGGCTGCCGCTCCCACTGCTGTACTGAGGGAGTGCTGCACTGTCAGAGGTGCTGTCTTTACGATGAGATGTTAAACTGAGGCCCTGTCAGGTGTACATAAAAATTCTGATGGTTCTATTTCAAAGAAGAGCAGGGGATTTCTCCCCAGTGTCCTGGCCAATATTTATCCCTCAACCAACATCATCAAAAAATAGATTATCCTATAATTATCACAGTGCTGTTTGTGGGATCGTGCTGTGCTCAAATTGGCTGCCATGTTTCCTGCATTAGAACAGAGAGTACACTTCAAAAGTATTTCATTGCTTGTAGTGCTTTTGGACATCCTAAGGTCGAAAAAGGTGCTATATAAATGTGTCTTTCTTGTTTTATCCTGACTATTTGCTTCCTGCAAGAGTTTCAAAAAGGGAATTATAAGAGTCTACAGAAGATGGTTTCTTTAGAGCATTAAAAGTTAAGAGGGGTCCGGATGGAAGGATTAAAAACTCAGAGGTAAATGAGAAGAAACTATTTTCATAGGCTGGTGAACTGCTATAAATTTAAAGATTAGCACCAAAAAATAAACTGAAGCGAGAGGTTTCAGGGAGTGTTCACCCAGAAACAATGAAGGAGCCAAAGATCATAGAAGCATAGCAAGGTCCAGCACAGGAGATGGTCATGTGCTGGGTCTTTGAAAGAGCTCTCCTACTTAGTCCCACACGTTGGGTTTTTTGTCCGTAACTCGAAGTTTCTCTTCGTCAAGTACCTGCCCAACTCTCTTTTTAAATTATTTTGAGCTGGAATCAGTTTCCACCATCTTTTCAGGTTGAAAGTTCCAGATCCCAACAGTCCTCGGAGTGAAACCATTTCTCCTCATCTCCCTCGAGATCTTTTGCCAATGATTTTGAATCTATGCTCTCTGGTTATTGACTCATTCTACAGATGGAATAGTTTTTCTCGATTTGCCCTGTCAAAACCCCTCATCTTAAAAACCTCAATTCACCTCTTAACCTTCTGTGTTCCATGGAGGACAGTCCTAACATTTCCAACTGCTCCTCCTAACCCAAGTCCCTCATCCCTAGGAGAATCCTGGTAGACCTCCCCTGTTTCTGAACTGCCCAGACTTGTCCACAATACTCCAGCTGAGGCCTAACCAGTGATATATCAGAAAAAAATCCATAATATCTTTTAAAAAGAGAAATAGATAAATATTAGAAAAAGAAAAAAAATTAAACCTGGGGTGGGGTGTTGGGGGGATAGGCAGAGGGCGAGGGGTGGGAGTGAGATTCAGAGCTGACACAAGGGGTTATTGGTGAGATGGCCTCTGACACTACTGTAAAACATGGGGTAGATTTTTGTTCAACTTCATTCCACAAGGGCACTGAAATGTGCAGTGACTGGCTTCACCAACTTACGCCGCAGGCATTGGAGATAAAGACATACCACCCATGATTCAAAAATAATTAGTGCAGTTTTAAAGAGGTGGAGCTTGATGGTGAGGTTCCCCTATAAATCTGGATGTAGCTGTGACTGTAACATTGAATAAACTCTGATTAAATTGTGTCCTTGCTTTGCTCATAAAATTTGCCAGTATTGGTCCACACATGTATCTACACATTGGTCCTGCCGTTAGTGAGTCAGTGACAGTGTTTCGATGAAAGAAATGATCAAATCCATCAACATGTCAATGGTGATGCAATGGGATATCAAACGACAGTGCCTCAATTCTTCTTTGAATGTTATTGAGCTGTCAATCTCTCAATAACAACTATGTATTTCTCCCACGGCCTGCACTTCAAGTGATAATCCCCCAATTATTGCTCTGTCAACACCTTCCATACAGTTTCGCATGGAGGGTTTGAGCTGCCAAATTCAACTTGGCTCTGCTTCCAGGAAAATAGCAAGCAGGAGAATGCAACAGTGAGTGATATATCAGAAAAAATCTAGTCCAAATCTAGTCCCTCTCCACAGGCCGTGTCTAGCCCCATTCCCTTATCTCCACTCCCCAGGCCCAATCTAGCCCCATTCCCCTATCTCCTCTCCCAAGGCCAGTCAATCTCCACTCCCAGGCCCAGTCAATCTCCACTCCCAGGCCCAGTCTATCTCCACTCCCCAGGCCCAGCATATCTCCACTCCCCAGGCCCAGTCTATCTCCACTCCCAGGCCCAGTCTATCTCCACTCCCCAGGCCCAGCATATCTCCACTCCCCAGGCCCAGCATATCTCCACTCCCCAGGCCCAGCATATCTCCACTCCCCAGGCCCAGCATATCTCCACTCCCCAGGCCCAGCATATCTCCACTCCCCAGGCCCAGTCTATCTCCACTCCCAGGCCCAGTCTATCTCCACTCCCCAGGCCCAGCATATGTCCACTAGCCAGGCCAAGCCTATCTCCACTCCCCAGGCCCAGTCTAGCCCCATTCACCTATCTCCACTCCCCAGGCCCAGTCTAGCCCCATTCCCCTATCTCCACTCCCCAGGCCCAGCCTATCTCCACTCCCCAGGCCCAGCCAATCTCCACTCCCAAAGCCGAGCCTATCTCCACTCCCCAGGCCCAGTCTAGCCCCATTCCCCTATCTCCACTACCCAGGCCCAGTCTATCTCCACTCCCCAGGCCCAACCTACCTCCACTCCCCAAGACCAACCTATCTCCACTACCCAGGCCCAGCCAATCTCCACTCCCCAGGCCCAGTCTAGCCCCATTCCCCTATCTCCACTCCCCAGGCCCAGTCCCTCTACTCCCCAAGCCCAGTCTATCTCCACTCCCCAGGCCCAGTCTAGCCCCATTCCCCGATCTCCACTCCCCAGGCGCAGTCTATCTCCACTCCCCAGGCCCAACCTATCACACTCCCCAAGCCCAACCTATCTCCACTCCCCAGGCCCAACCTATCTCCACTCCCCAGGCCCAGTCTATCTCCACTCCCCAGGCCCAACCTATCTCCACAGGCCCAGTCTATCTCCACTCCCCAGGCCCAACCTATCTCGACTCCCCAGGCCCCGTCTATCTCCACTCCCCAGGCCCAACCTATCTCCACTCCCCAGACCCAGTCAAGCCCCATTCCCCTATCTCCACTCCCTAAGCCCAACCTATTTCCACTCCCCAGGCCCAGTCTAGCCCCATTCCCCTATCTCCACTCCCCAGGCCCAGCCTATCTCCACTCCCCAGGCCCAGTCTAGCCCCATTCCCCTATCTCCACCCCAGGCCCAGTCTATCTCCACTCCCATGCCCAGTCTATCTCCACTCCCCAGGCCCAACCTATCTCCACTCCCCAGGCCCAGCATATCTCCACTCCCCAGGCCCAGCCTATCTCCACTCCCCAGGCCCAGCCTATCTCCACTCCCCAGGCCCAGTCTAGCCCCATTCCCCTATCTCCACTCCCCAGGCCCAGTCTAGCCCCATTCCCCTATCTCCACTCCCCAGGCCCAGCCTTTCTCCACTCCCCAGGCCCAGCCAATCTCCACTCCCCAAGCCCAACCTATCTCCACTCCCCGGGCCGAGCCAATTTCCACTCCCCAGGCCCAGCCTATCTCCACTCCCAAGGCCCAGTCGAGCCCCATTCCCCTATCTCCACTCCCCAGGCCCAGTCTATCTCCACTCCCCAGGCCCAACCTATCTCCACTCCCCAAGCCCAACCTATCTCCACTCCCCAGGCCCAGCCAATCTCCACTCCCCAGGACCAGTCTAGCCCCATTCCCCTATCTCCACTCCCCAGGCCCAGTCTATCTCCACTCCCCAAGCCCAACCTATCTCCACTCCCCAGGCTCAACCTATCTCCACTCCCCAGGCCCAGTCTATCTCCACTCCCCAGGCCCAACCTATCTCCACTCCACAGGCCCAGTCTATCTCCACTCCCCAGGCCCAACCTATCTCCACTCCCCAGGCCCAACCTATCTCCACTCCACAGGCCCAGTCTATCTCCACTCCCCAGGCCCAAACTATCTCCACTCCCCAGGCCCAGTCTATCTCCACTCCCCAGGCCCAACCTATCTCCACTCCCCAGGCCCAGTCTATCTCCACTCCCCAAGCCCAACCTATCTCCACTCCCCAGGCCCAGTCCAGCCCCATTCCCCTATCTCCACTCCCCAGGCCCAGTCTATCTCCACTCCCCAGGCCCAGCCTATCTCCACTCCCCAGGCCCAGTCTAGCCCCATTCCCCTATCTCCACTCCCCAGGCCCAGTCGAGCCCCATTCCCCTATCTCCACTCCCCAGGCCCAGTCTATCTCCACTCCCCAGGCACAACCTATCTCCACTCCGCAAGCCCAACCTATCTCCACTCCCCAGGCCCAGCCAATCTCCACTCCCCAGGCCCAGTCTAGCCCCATTCCCCTATCTCCACTCCCCAGGCCCAGTCTATCTCCACTCCCCAAGCCCAACCTATCTCCACTCCCCAGGCTCAACCTATCTCCACTCCCCAGGCCCAGTCTATCTCCACTCCCCAGGCCCAACCTATCTCCACTCCACAGGCCCAGTCTATCTCCACTCCCCAGGCCCAACCTATCTCCACTCCCCAGGCCCAACCTATCTCCACTCCCCAGGCCCAACCTATCTCCACTCCACAGGCCCAGTCTATCTCCACTCCCCAGGCCCAAACTATCTCCACTCCCCAGGCCCAGTCTATCTCCACTCCCCAGGCCCAACCTATCTCCACTCCCCAGGCCCAGTCTATCTCCACTCCCCAAGCCCAACCTATCTCCACTCCCCAGGCCCAGTCCAGCCCCATTCCCCTATCTCCACTCCCCAGGCCCAGTCTATCTCCACTCCCCAGACCCAACCTATCTCCACTCCACAGGCCCAGTCTATCTCCACTCCCCAGGCCCAACCTATCTCAACTCCCCAGGCCCAACCTATCTCAACTCCCCAGGCCCAACCTATCTCCACTCCACAGGCCCAGTCTATCTCCACTCCCCAGGCCCAGTCTATCTCCACTCCCCAGGCCCAACCTATCTCCACTCCCCAGGCCCAGTCTATCTCCACTCCCCAAGCCCAACCTATCTCCACTCCCCAGGCCCAGTCCAGCCCCATTCCCCTATCTCCACTCCCCAGGCACAGTCTATCTCCACTCCCCAGGCCCAACCTATCTCCACTCCCCAAGCCCAACCTATATCCACTCCCCAGGCCCAGTCTATCTCCACTCCCCAGGCCCAGCCAATCTCCACTCTCCAAGCCCAGTCTATCTCCACTCCCGAGGCCCAGTCTATCCCCATTCCCCTATCTCCACTCCCCAGGCCCAGTCTAGCCCCATTCCCCTATCTCCACTCCCCAAGCCCAGTCTATCTCCACTCCCCAGGCCCAGTCTATCCCCATTCGCCTATCTCCACTCCCCAAGCCCAGTCTATCTCCACTCTCCAAGCCCAGTCTATCTCCACTCCCCAGTCCCAGTCTAGCCCCATCCCACTATCTCCACTCCACAGGCCCCGTCTTGCCCCATTCCCCTATCTCCAGTCCCCAGGCCCAGTCTAGCCGCATCCCCCTATCTCCACTCCCCAAGCCCAGTCTATCTCCACTCCCCAGGCCCAGTCTATCCCCATTCGCTTATCTCCACTCCACAGGCCCCGTCTAGCCCCATTCTCCTATCTCCACTCCCCAGGCCCAGTCTATCTCCACTCCCCAGTCCCAGTCTAGCCCCATCCCCCTATCTCCACTCCCCAAGCCCAGTCTATCTCCACTCCCCAGGCCCAGTCTATCTCCACTCCCCAGTCCCAGTCTAGCCCCATTCCCCTATCTCCACTCCACAGGCCCCGTCTAGCCCCATTCCTCTATCTCCACTCCACAGGCCCCGTCTTACCCCATTCCCCTATCTCCACTCCCCAGGCCCAGTCTAGCCGCATCCCCCTATCTCCACTCCACAAGCCCAGTCTATCTCCACTCCCCAGGCCCAGTCTATCCCCATTTGCTCATCTCCACTCCACAGGCCCCGTCTAGCCCCAATCTCCTATCTCCACTCCCCAGGCCCAGTCTATCTCCACTCCCCAGTCCCAGTCTAGCCCCATCCCCCTACCTCCACTCCCCAAGCCCAGTCTATCTCCACTCCCCAGGCTCAACCTATCTCCACTCCCCAGGCCCAGTCTATCTCCACTCCCCAGGCCCAACCTATCTCCACTCCACAGGCCCAGTCTATCTCCACTCCCCAGGCCCAACCTATCTCCACTCCCCAGGCCCAACCTATCTCCACTCCACAGGCCCAGTCTATCTCCACTCCCCAGGCCCAAACTATCTCCACTCCCCAGGCCCAGTCTATCTCCACTCCCCAGGCCCAACCTATCTCCACTCCCCAGGCCCAGTCTATCTCCACTCCCCAAGCCCAACCTATCTCCACTCCCCAGGCCCAGTCCAGCCCCATTCCCCTATCTCCACTCCCCAGGCCCAGTCTATCTCCACTCCCCAGGCCCAGCCTATCTCCACTCCCCAGGCCCAGTCTAGCCCCATTCCCCTATCTCCACTCCCCAGGCCCAGTCGAGCCCCATTCCCCTATCTCCACTCCCCAGGCCCAGTCTATCTCCACTCCCCAGGCACAACCTATCTCCACTCCGCAAGCCCAACCTATCTCCACTCCCCAGGCCCAGCCAATCTCCACTCCCCAGGCCCAGTCTAGCCCCATTCCCCTATCTCCACTCCCCAGGCCCAGTCTATCTCCACTCCCCAAGCCCAACCTATCTCCACTCCCCAGGCTCAACCTATCTCCACTCCCCAGGCCCAGTCTATCTCCACTCCCCAGGCCCAACCTATCTCCACTCCACAGGCCCAGTCTATCTCCACTCCCCAGGCCCAACCTATCTCCACTCCCCAGGCCCAACCTATCTCCACTCCCCAGGCCCAACCTATCTCCACTCCACAGGCCCAGTCTATCTCCACTCCCCAGGCCCAAACTATCTCCACTCCCCAGGCCCAGTCTATCTCCACTCCCCAGGCCCAACCTATCTCCACTCCCCAGGCCCAGTCTATCTCCACTCCCCAAGCCCAACCTATCTCCACTCCCCAGGCCCAGTCCAGCCCCATTCCCCTATCTCCACTCCCCAGGCCCAGTCTATCTCCACTCCCCAGACCCAACCTATCTCCACTCCACAGGCCCAGTCTATCTCCACTCCCCAGGCCCAACCTATCTCAACTCCCCAGGCCCAACCTATCTCAACTCCCCAGGCCCAACCTATCTCCACTCCACAGGCCCAGTCTATCTCCACTCCCCAGGCCCAGTCTATCTCCACTCCCCAGGCCCAACCTATCTCCACTCCCCAGGCCCAGTCTATCTCCACTCCCCAAGCCCAACCTATCTCCACTCCCCAGGCCCAGTCCAGCCCCATTCCCCTATCTCCACTCCCCAGGCACAGTCTATCTCCACTCCCCAGGCCCAACCTATCTCCACTCCCCAAGCCCAACCTATATCCACTCCCCAGGCCCAGTCTATCTCCACTCCCCAGGCCCAGCCAATCTCCACTCTCCAAGCCCAGTCTATCTCCACTCCCGAGGCCCAGTCTATCCCCATTCCCCTATCTCCACTCCCCAGGCCCAGTCTAGCCCCATTCCCCTATCTCCACTCCCCAAGCCCAGTCTATCTCCACTCCCCAGGCCCAGTCTATCCCCATTCGCCTATCTCCACTCCCCAAGCCCAGTCTATCTCCACTCTCCAAGCCCAGTCTATCTCCACTCCCCAGTCCCAGTCTAGCCCCATCCCACTATCTCCACTCCACAGGCCCCGTCTTGCCCCATTCCCCTATCTCCAGTCCCCAGGCCCAGTCTAGCCGCATCCCCCTATCTCCACTCCCCAAGCCCAGTCTATCTCCACTCCCCAGGCCCAGTCTATCCCCATTCGCTTATCTCCACTCCACAGGCCCCGTCTAGCCCCATTCTCCTATCTCCACTCCCCAGGCCCAGTCTATCTCCACTCCCCAGTCCCAGTCTAGCCCCATCCCCCTATCTCCACTCCCCAAGCCCAGTCTATCTCCACTCCCCAGGCCCAGTCTATCTCCACTCCCCAGTCCCAGTCTAGCCCCATTCCCCTATCTCCACTCCACAGGCCCCGTCTAGCCCCATTCCCCTATCTCCACTCCACAGGCCCCGTCTTACCCCATTCCCCTATCTCCACTCCCCAGGCCCAGTCTAGCCGCATCCCCCTATCTCCACTCCACAAGCCCAGTCTATCTCCACTCCCCAGGCCCAGTCTATCCCCATTTGCTCATCTCCACTCCACAGGCCCCGTCTAGCCCCAATCTCCTATCTCCACTCCCCAGGCCCAGTCTATCTCCACTCCCCAGTCCCAGTCTAGCCCCATCCCCCTACCTCCACTCCCCAAGCCCAGTCTATCTCCACTCCCCAGGCCCAGTCTTGCCCCATTCCCCTATCTCCACTCCACAGGCCCCGTCTAGCCCCATTCCCCTATCTCCACTCCCCAGGCCCAGTCTAGCCCCATTCCCCTATCTCCATTCCCCAGGCCCAGCCAATCTCCACTCCCCAGGCCCAGCCAATCTCCACTCCCCAGGCCCAGGCTATCTCCACTCCCCAGGCCCAGCCTATCTCCACTCCCCAGTCCCAGCCTATCTCCACTCCCCAGGCCCAGCCAATCTCTACTCCCCAGGCCCAGTCTATCTCCACTCCCCAGGCCCAGCCTATCTCCACTCCCCAGGCCCAGTCTATCTCCACTCGCCAGGCCCAGCCAATCCCAACTCCCCAGGCCCAGTCTATCTCCACTCCCCAGGCCCAGTCTATCTCCACTCCCCAGGCCCAGTCTCGCCCCATTCGCCTATCTCCACTCCACAGTGCCCGTCTAGCCCCATTCCCCTACCTCCACTCCCCAGGCCCAGTCTATCTCCACTCCCCAGGCCCAGGCAATCTCCACTCCCCAGGACCAGTCTATCTCCACTCCCCAGGCCCAGTCTATCTCCACTCCCCAGGCCCAGTCTATCCCCATTCCCCAGGCCCAGTCTATCTCCACTCCCCAGGCCCCGTCTATTTCCACTCCACAGGCCCCGTCTAGCCCCATTCCCCTATCTCCACTCCCCAGGCCCTGTCTATCTCCACTCCCCAGGCCCAGCCAATCTCCACACTCCAGGCCCAGTCTATCTCCACTCCCCTGGCCCAGTCTATCTCCACTCCCCAGGCCCAGTCTATCCCCATTCCCCTATCTCCACTCCCCAAGCCCAGTCTATCTCCACTCCCCAGGCCCAGTCTATCCCCATTCCCCTATCTCCACTCCCCTAGCCCAGTCTATCTCGACTCCCCAAGCCCAGTCTATCTCCGCTCCCCAAGCCCAGTCTATCTCCACTCCCCAGGCCCAGTCTATCCCCATTCCCCTATCTCCACTCCCCAGGCCCAGTCTATCTCCACTCCCCAGGCCCAGTCTAGCCCCATTCCCCTATCTCCACTCCCCAAGCCCAGTCCATCTCCACTCCCCAGGCCCAGTCTATCCCCATTCGCCTATCTCCACTCCCCAAGCCCAGTCTATCTCCACTCCCCAAGCCCTGTCTATCTCCACTCCCCAGTCCCAGTCTAGCCCCATCCCCCTATCTCCACTCTCCAAGCCCAGTCTATCTCCACTCCCCAGGCCCAGTCTAGCCCCATTCCCCTATCTCCACTCCACAGGCCCCGTCTAGCCCCATTCCCCTATCTCCACTCCCCAGGCCCTGTCTATCTCCACTCCCCAGGCCCAGCCAATCTCCACACTCCAGGCCCAGTCTATCTCCACTCCCCAGGCCCAGTCTATCTCCACTCCCCAGGCCCAGTCTATCCCCATTCCCCTATCTCCACTCCCCAAGCCCAGTCTATCTCCACTCCCCAGGCCCATTCTATCCCCATTCCCCTATCTCCACTCACCTAGCCCAGTCTATCTCGACTCCCCAAGCCCAGTCTATCTCCGCTCCCCAAGCCCAGTCTATCTCCACTCCCCAGGCCCAGTCTATCCCCATTCCCCTATCTCCACTCCCCAGGCCCAGTCTATCTCCACTCCCCAGGCCCAGTCTAGCCCCATTCCCCTATCTCCACTCCCCAAGCCCAGTCCATCTCCACTCCCCAGGCCCAGTCTATCCCCATTCGCCTATCTCCACTCCCCAGGCCCAGTCTATCTCCACTCCCCAAGCCCTGTCTATCTCCACTCCCCAGTCCCAGTCTAGCCCCATCCCCCTATCTCCACTCTCCAGGCCCAGTCTATCTCCACTCCCCAGGCCCAGTCTAGCCCCATTCCCCTATCTCCACTCCACAGGCCCCGTCTAGCCCCATTCCCCTATCTCCACTCCCCAGGCCCTGTCTATCTCCACTCCCCAGGCCCAGCCAATCTCCACACTCCAGGCCCAGTCTATCTCCACTCCCCAGGCCCAGTCTATCTCCACTCCCCTAGCCCAGTCTATCTCGACTCCCCAAGCCCAGTCTATCTCCGCTCCCCAAGCCCAGTCTAGCCCCATCCCCCTATCTCCACTCCCCTGGCCCAGTCTATCTCCACTCCCCAGGCCCAGTCTATCCCCATTCCCCCATCTCCACTCCCCAGGCCCAGTCTATCTCCACTCCCCAGGCCCAGTCTAGCCCCATTCCCCTATCACCACTCCCCAAGCCCAGTCTATCTCCAATCCCCAGGCCCAGTCTATCCCCATTCGCCTATCTCCACTCCCCAAGCCCAGTCGATCTCCACTCCCCAAGCCCAGTCTATCTCCACTCCCCAGTCCCAGTCTAGCCCCATCCCCCTATCTCCACTCCCCAGGCCCAGTCTATCTCCACTCCCCAGGCCCAGTCTAGCCCCATTCCCCTATCTCCACTCCACAGGCCCCGTCTAGCCCCATTCCCCTATCTCCTCTCCCCAGGCCCAGTCAAGCCCCATTCCCCTATCACCACTCCCCAGGCCCAGGCTATCTCCTCTCCCCAGGCCCAGCCTATCTCCACTCCCCAAGCCCAACCTATCTCCACTCCCCAGGCCCAGTCTATCTCCACTCCCCAGGCCCAGCCAATCTCCACTCTCCAAGCCCAGTCTATCTCCACTCCCGAGGCCCAGTCTATCTCCACTCCCCAGGCCCAACCTATCTCCACTCCCCAAGCCCAACCTATCTCCACTCCCCAAGCCCAACCTATCTCCAATCTCCAAGCCCAACCTATCTCCACTCCACAGGCCCAGTCTATCTCCACTCCCCAGGCCCAGTCTATCTCCACTCCCCAGGCCCAAACTATCTCCACTCCCCAGGCCCAGTCTATCTCCACTCCCTAGGCCCAACCTATCTCCACTCCCCAGGCCCAGTCCAGCCCCATTCCCCTATCTCCACTCCCCAGGCACAGTCTATCTCCACTCCCCAGGCCCAACCTATCTCCACTCCCCAAGCCCAACCTATCTCCACTCCCCAGGCCCAGTCTATCTCCACTCCCCAGGCCCAGCCAATCTCCACTCTCCAAGCCCAGTCTATCTCCACTCCCGAGGCCCAGTCTATCTCCACTCCCCAGGCCCAACCTATCTCCACTCCCCAAGCCCAACCTATCTCCAATCTCCAAGCCCAACCTATCTCCACTCCCCAGGCCCAACCTATCTCCACTCCCCAAGCAAAACATATCTCCACTCCCCAGGCCCAGTCTATCTCCACTCCCCAGGCCCAGTCTATCTCCACTCCCCAGGCACAGTCTATCTCCACTCCCCAGGCCCAACCTATCTCCACTCCCCAAGCCCAACCTATCTCCACTCCCCAAGCCCAACCTATCTCCACTCCCCAGGCCCAGTCTATCTCCACTCCCCAGGCCCAGCCAATCTCCACTCTCCAAGCCTAGTTTATGTCCACTCCCGTGGCCCAGTCTATCTCCACTCCCCAGGCCCAACCTATCTCCACTCCCCAAGCCCAACCTATCTCCAATCTCCAAGCCCAACCTATCTCCACTCCCCAGGCCCAGTCTATCTCCACTCCCCAGGCCCAGTCTATCTCCACTCCCCAGGCCCAGTCTATCTACACTCCCCAGGCCCAGTCTACCTCCATTCCCAGGCCCAACCTATCTCCACTCCCCAGGCCCACCCTATCTCCACTCCCCAAGCAAAACATATCTCCACTCCCCAGGCCCAGTCTATCTCCACTCCCCAGGCCCAGTCTAGCCCCATTCCCCTATCTCCACTCCACAGGCCCCGTCTAGCCCATTCCCCTATCTCCACTCCCCAGGCCCAGTCTATCTCCACTCCCCAGGCCCTGTCTAGCCCCATTCCCTTATCTCCACTCCACAGGCCCCGTCTAGCCCCATTCCCCTATCTCCACTCCCCAGGCCCAGTCTATCTCCAATCCCCAGGCCCAGTCTAGCCCCATCCCCCTATCTCCACTCCCCAAGCCCACTCTATCTCCACTCCCCAGGCCCAGTCTATCCCCATTCCCCTATCTCCACTCCCCAGGCCCAGTCTAGCCCCATTCCCCTATCTTCACTCCCCAAGCCCAGTCTATCTCCACTCCCCAGGCCCAGTCTATCCCCATTCGCCTATCTCCACTCCCCAAGCCCAGTCTATCTCCACTCTCCAAGCCCAGTCTATCTCCACTCCCCAGTCCCAGTCTAGCCCCATCCCCCTATCTCCACTCCACAGGCCCCGTCTTGCCCCATTCCCCTATCTCCAGTCCCCAGGCCCAGTCTAGCCGCATCCCCCTATCTCCACTCCCCAAGCCCAGTCTATCTCCACTCCCCAGGCCCAGTCTATCCCCATTCGCTTATCTCCACTCCACAGGCCCCGTCTAGCCCCATTCTCCTATCTCCACTCCCCAGGCCCAGTCGATCTCCACTCCCCAGTCCCAGTCTAGCCACATCCCCCTATCTCCACTCCCCAGGCCCAGTCTATCTCCACTCCCCAGTCCCACTCTAGCCCCATCCCCCTACCTCCACTCCCCAAGCCCAGTCTATCTCCACTCCCCAGGCCCAGTCTAGCCCCATTCCCCTATCTCCACTCCACAGGCCCCGTCTAGCCCCATTCCCCTATCTCCACTCCCCAGGCCCAGTCTAGCCCCATTCCCCTATCTCCATTCCCCAGGCCCAGCCAATCTCCACTCCCCAGGCCCAGCCAATCTCCACTCCCCAGGCCCAGGCTATCTCCACTCCCCAGGCCCAGCCTATCTCCACTCCCCAGTCCCAGCCTATCTCCACTCCCCAGGCCCAGCCAATCTCTACTCCCCAGGCCCAGTCTATCTCCACTCCCCAGGCCCAGCCTATCTCCACTCCCCAGGCCCAGTCTATCTCCACTCGCCAGGCCCAGCCAATCCCAACTCCCCAGGTCCAGTCTATCTCCACTCCCCAGGCCCAGTCTATCTCCACTCCCCAGGCCCAGTCTCGCCCCATTCGCCTATCTCCACTCCACAGTGCCCGTCTAGCCCCATTCCCCTACCTCCACTCCCCAGGCCCAGTCTATCTCCACTCCCCAGGCCCAGGCAATCTCCACTCCCCAGGACCAGTCTATCTCCACTCCCCAGGCCCAGTCTATCTCCACTCCCCAGGCCCAGTCTATCCCCATTCCCCAGGCCCAGTCTATCTCCACTCCCCAGGCCCCGTCTATTTCCACTCCACAGGCCCCGTCTAGCCCCATTCCCCTATCTCCACTCCCCAGGCCCTGTCTATCTCCACTCCCCAGGCCCAGCCAATCTCCACACTCCAGGCCCAGTCTATCTCCACTCCCCAGGCCCAGTCTATCTCCACTCCCCAGGCCCAGTCTATCCCCATTCCCCTATCTCCACTCCCCAAGCCCAGTCTATCTCCACTCCCCAGGCCCAGTCTATCCCCATTCCCCTATCTCCACTCCCCTAGCCCAGTCTATCTCGACTCCCCAAGCCCAGTCTATCTCCGCTCCCCAAGCCCAGTCTATCTCCACTCCCCAGGCCCAGTCTATCCCCATTCCCCTATCTCCACTCCCCAGGCCCAGTCTATCTCCACTCCCCAGGCCCAGTCTAGCCCCATTCCCCTATCTCCACTCCCCAAGCCCAGTCCATCTCCACTCCCCAGGCCCAGTCTATCCCCATTCGCCTATCTCCACTCCCCAAGCCCAGTCTATCTCCACTCCCCAAGCCCTGTCTATCTCCACTCCCCAGTCCCAGTCTAGCCCCATCCCCCTATCTCCACTCTCCAAGCCCAGTCTATCTCCACTCCCCAGGCCCCGTCTAGCCCCATTCCCCTATCTCCACTCCCCAGGCCCTGTCTATCACCACTCCCCAGGCCCAGCCAATCTCCACACTCCAGGCCCAGTCTATCTCCACTCCCCAGGCCCAGTCTATCTCCACTCCCCAGGCCCAGTCTATCCCCATTCCCCTATCTCCACTCCCCAAGCCCAGTCTATCTCCACTCCCCAGGCCCAGTCTATCCCCATTCCCCTATCTCCACTCCCCAAGCCCAGACTATCTCCACTCCCCAGGCCCAGTCTATCCCCATTCCCCTATCTCCACTCCCCAGGCCCAGTCTATCTCCACTCCCCAGGCCCAGTCTAGCCCCATTCCCCTATCTCCACTCCCCAAGCCCAGTCCATCTCCACTCCCCAAGCCCTGTCTATCTCCACTCCCCAGTCCCAGTCTAGCCCCATCCCCCTATCTCCACTCCCCTGGCCCAGTCTATCTCCACTCCCCAGGCCCAGTCTAGCCCCATTCCCCTATCACCACTCCCCAAGCCCAGTCTATCTCCAATCCCCAGGCCCAGTCTATCCCCATTCGCCTATCTCCACTCCCCAAGCCCAGTCGATCTCCACTCCCCAAGCCCAGTCTATCTCCACTCCCCAGTCCCAGTCTAGCCCCATCCCCCTATCTCCACTCCCCAGGCCCAGTCTATCTCCACTCCCCAGGCCCAGTCTAGCCCCATTCCCCTATCTCCACTCCACAGGCCCCGTCTAGCCCCATTCCCCTATCTCCTCTCCCCAGGCCCAGTCAAGCCCCATTCCCCTATCACCACTCCCCAGGCCCAGGCTATCTCCTCTCCCCAGGCCCAGCCTATCTCCACTCCCCAAGCCCAACCTATCTCCACTCCCCAGGCCCAGTCTATCTCCACTCCCCAGGCCCAGCCAATCTCCACTCTCCAAGCCCAGTCTATCTCCACTCCCGAGGCCCAGTCTATCTCCACTCCCCAGGCCCAACCTATCTCCACTCCCCAAGCCCAACCTATCTCCACTCCCCAAGCCCAACCTATCTCCAATCTCCAAGCCCAACCTATCTCCACTCCACAGGCCCAGTCTATCTCCACTCCCCAGGCCCAGTCTATCTCCACTCCCCAGGCCCAAACTATCTCCACTCCCCAGGCCCAGTCTATCTCCACTCCCCAGGCCCAACCTATCTCCACTCCCCAGGCCCAACCTATCTCCACTCCCCAAGCCCAACCTATCTCCACTCCCCAGGCCCAGTCTATCTCCACTCCCCAGGCCCAGCCAATCTCCACTCTCCAAGCCCAGTCTATCTCCACTCCCGAGGCCCAGTCTATCTCCACTCCCCAGGCCCAACCTATCTCCACTCCCCAAGCCCAACCTATCTCCAATCTCCAAGCCCAACCTATCTCCACTCCCCAGGCCCAACCTATCTCCACTCCCCAAGCAAAACATATCTCCACTCCCCAGGCCCAGTCTATCTCCACTCCCCAGGCCCAGACTATCTCCACTCCCCAGGCACAGTCTATCTCCACTCCCCAGGCCCAACCTATCTCCACTCCCCAAGCCCAACCTATCTCCACTCCCCAGGCCCAGTCTATCTCCACTCCCCAGGCCCAGCCAATCTCCACTCTCCAAGCCTAGATTATGTCCACTCCCGTGGCCCAGTCTATCTCCACTCCCCAGGCCCAACCTATCTCCACTCCCCAAGCCCAACCTATCTCCAATCTCCAAGCCCAACCTATCTCCACTCCCCAGGCCCAGTCTATCTCCACTCCCCAGGCCCAGTCTATCTCCACTCCCCAGGCCCAGTCTATCTACACTCCCCAGGCCCAGTCTACCTCCATTCCCAGGCCCAACCTATCTCCACTCCCCAGGCCCACCCTATCTCCACTCCCCAAGCAAAACATATCTCCACTCCCCAGGCCCAGTCTATCTCCACTCCCCAGGCCCAGTCTAGCCCCATTCCCCTATCTCCACTCCACAGGCCCCGTCTAGCCCATTCCCCTATCTCCACTCCCCAGGCCCAGTCTATCTCCACTCCCCAGGCCCTGTCTAGCCCCATTCCCTTATCTCCACTCCACAGGCCCCGTCTAGCCCCATTCCCTTATCTCCACTCCACAGGCCCCGTCTAGCCCCATTCCCCTATCTCCACTCCCCAGGCCCAGTCTATCTCCAATCCCCAGGCCCAGTCTAGCCCCATCCCCCTATCTCCACTCCCCAAGCCCACTCTATCTCCACTCCCCAGGCCCAGTCTATCCCCATTCCCCTATCTCCACTCCCCAGGCCCAGTCTAGCCCCATTCCCCTATCTTCACTCCCCAAGCCCAGTCTATCTCCACTCCCCAGGCCCAGTCTATCCCCATTCGCCTATCTCCACTCCCCAAGCCCAGTCTATCTCCACTCTCCAAGCCCAGTCTATCTCCACTCCCCAGTCCCAGTCTAGCCCCATCCCCCTATCTCCACTCCACAGGCCCCGTCTTGCCCCATTCCCCTATCTCCAGTCCCCAGGCCCAGTCTAGCCGCATCCCCCTATCTCCACTCCCCAAGCCCAGTCTATCTCCACTCCCCAGGCCCAGTCTATCCCCATTCGCTTATCTCCACTCCACAGGCCCCGTCTAGCCCCATTCTCCTATCTCCACTCCCCAGGCCCAGTCGATCTCCACTCCCCAGTCCCAGTCTAGCCCCATCCCCCTATCTCCACTCCCCAAGCCCAGTCTATCTCCACTCCCTAGGCCCAGTCTAGCCCCATTCACCTATCTCCACTCCACAGGCCCCGTCTAGCCCCATTCCTCTATCTCCACTCCACAGGCCCCGTCTTACCCCATTCCCCTATCTCCACTCCCCAGGCCCAGTCTAGCCGCATCCCCCTATCTCCACTCCACAAGCCCAGTCTATCTCCACTCCCCAGGCCCAGTCTATCCCCATTTGCTCATCTCCACTCCACAGGCCCCGTCTAGCCCCAATCTCCTATCTCCACTCCCCAAGCCCAGTCTATCTCCACTCCCCAGTCCCAGTCTAGCCCCATCCCCCTATCTCCACTCCCCAAGCCCAGTCTATCTCCACTCCCCAGGCCCAGTCTAGCCCCATTCCCCTATCTCCACTCCACAGGCCCCGTCTAGCCCCATTCCCCTATCTCCACTCCCCAGGCCCAGTCCAGCCCCATTCCCCTATCTCCATTCCCCAGGCCCAGCCAATCTCCACTCCCCAGGCCCAGCCAATCTCCACTCACCAGGCCCAGCCTATCTCCACTCCCCAGTCCCAGCCTATCTCCACTCCCCAGGCCCAGCCAATCTCTACTCCCCAGGCCCAGTCTATCTCCACTCCCCAGGCCCAGCCTATCTCCACTCCCCAGGCCCAGTCTATCTCCACTCCCCAGGCCCAGTCTATCTCCACTCCCCAGGCCCAGCCAATCCCAACTCCCCAGGCCCAGTCTATCTCCACTCCCCAGGCCCAGTCTATCTCCACTCCCCAGGCCCAGTCTCGCCCCATTCGCCTATCTCCACTCCACAGTGCCCGTCTAGCCCCATTCCCCTACCTCCACTCCCCAGGCCCAGTCTATCTCCACTCCCCAGGCCCAGGCAATCTCCACTCCCCAGGACCAGTCTATCTCCACTCCCCAGGCCCAGTCTATCCCCATTCCCCAGGCCCAGTCTATCTCCACTCCCCAGGCCCCGTCTATTTCCACTCCACAGGCCCCGTCTAGCCCCATTCCCCTATCTCCACTCCCCAGGCCCTGTCTATCTCCACTCCCCAGGCCCAGCCAATCTCCACACTCCAGGCCCAGTCTATCTCCACTCCCCAGGCCCAGTCTATCTCCACTCCCCAGGCCCAGTCTATCCCCATTCCCCTATCTCCACTCCCCAAGCCCAGTCTATCTCCACTCCCCAAGCCCAGTCTATCCCCATTCCCCTATCTCCACTCCCCTAGCCCAGTCTATCTCGACTCCCCAAGCCCAGTCTATCTCCGCTCCCCAAGCCCAGTCTATCTCCACTCCCCAGGCCCAGTCTATCCCCATTCCCCTATCTCCACTCCCCAGGCCCAGTCTATCTCCACTCCCCAGGCCCAGTCTAGCCCCATTCCCCTATCTCCACTCCCCAAGCCCAGTCCATCTCCACTCCCCAGGCCCAGTCTATCCCCATTCGCCTATCTCCACTCCCCAAGCCCAGTCTATCTCCACTCCCCAAGCCCTGTCTATCTCCACTCCCCAGTCCCAGTCTAGCCCCATCCCCCTATCTCCACTCTCCAAGCCCAGTCTATCTCCACTCCCCAGGCCCAGTCTAGCCCCATTCCCCTATCTCCACTCCACAGGCCTCGTCTAGCCCCATTCCCCTATCTCCACTCCCCAGGCCCTGTCTATCTCCACTCCCCAGGCCCAGCCAATCTCCACACTCAAGGCCCAGTCTATCTCCACTCCCCAGGCCCAGTCTATCTCCACTCCCCAGGCCCAGTCTATCCCCATTCCCCTATCTCCACTCCCCAAGCCCAGTCTATCTCCACTCCCCAGGCCCAGTCTATCCCCATTCCCCTATCTCCACTCACCTAGCCCAGTCTATCTCGACTCCCCAAGCCCAGTCTATCTCCGCTCCCCAAGCCCAGTCTATCTCCACTCCCCAGGCCCAGTCTATCCCCATTCCCCTATCTCCACTCCCCAGGCCCAGTCTATCTCCACTCCCCAGGCCCAGTCTAGCCCCATTCCCCTATCTCCACTCCCCAAGCCCAGTCCATCTCCACTCCCCAAGCCCTGTCTATCTCCACTCCCCAGTCCCAGGCTAGCCCCATCCCCCTATCTCCACTCCCCTGGCCCAGTCTATCTCCACTCCCCAGGCCCAGTCTAGCCCCATTCCCCTATCTCCACTCCACAGGCCCCGTCTAGCCCCATTCCCCTAACTCCACTCCCCAGGCCCAGTCTATCTCCACTCCCCAGGCCCAGTCTAGCCCCATTCCCCTATCACCACTCCCCAAGCCCAGTCTATCTCCAGTCCCCAGGCCCAGTCTATCCCCATTCGCCTATCTCCACTCCCCAAGCCCAGTCTATCTCCACTCCCCAAGCCCAGTCTATCTCCACTCCCCAGTCCCAGTCTAGCCCCATCCCCCTATCTCCACTCCACAGGCCCAGTCTATCTCCACTCCCCAGGCCCAGTCTAGCCGCATTCCCCTATCTCCACTCCACAGGCCCCGTCTAGCCACATTCCCCTATCTCCACTCCCCAGGCCCTGTCTATCTCCACTCCCCATGCCCAGCCAATCTCCACACTCCAGGCCCAGTCTATCTCCACTCCCCAGGCCCAGTCTATCTCCACTCCCCAGGCCCAGTCTATCCCCATTCCCCTATCTCCACTCCCCAAGCCCAGTCTATCTCCACTCCCCAGGCCCAGTCTATCCCCATCCCCTATCTCCACTCCCCAGGCCCAGTCTATCTCCACTCCCCAGGCCCAGTCTCGCCCCATTCCCCTATCTCCACTCCCCAAGCCCAGTCCATCTCCACTCCCCAAGCCCTGTCTATCTCCACTCCCCAGTCCCAGTCTAGCCCCATCCCCCTATCTCCACTCCCCTGGCGCAGTCTATCTCCACTCCCCAGGCCCAGTCTATCCCCATTCCCCCATCTCCACTCCCCAGGCCCAGTCTATCTCCACTCCCCAGGCCCAGTCTAGCCCCATTCCCCTATCACCACTCCCCAAGCCCAGTCTATCTCCACTCCCCAGGCCCAGTCTATCCCCATTCGCCTATCTCCACTCCCCAAGCCCAGTCTATCTCCACTCCCCAAGCCCAGTCTATCTCCACTCCCCAGTCCCAGTCTAGCCCCATCCCCCTATCTCCACTCCCCAGGCCCAGTCTCTCTCCACTCCCCAGGCCCAGTCTAGCCCCATTCCCCTATCTCCACTCCACAGGCCCCGTCTAGCCCCATTCCCCTATCTCCTCTCCCCAGGCCCAGTCAAGCCCCATTCCCCTATCACCACTCCCCAGGCCCAGGCTATCTCCTCTCCCCAGGCCCAGCCTATCTCCACTCCCCAGGCCCAGCCAATCTCCACTCCCCAGGCCCAGGCAATCTCCACTCCCCAGGCCCAGGCAATCTCCACTCCCCAGGCGCAGTCTATCTCCAGTCCCCAGGCCCTGTCTAGCCCCATTCCCTTATCTCCACTCCACAGGCCCCGTCTAGCCCCATTCCCCTATCTCCACTCCACAGGCCCCGTCTAGCCCATTCCCCTATCTCACTCCCCAGGCCCAGTCTATCTCCACTCCCCAGGCCCTGTCTAGCCCCATTCCCTTATCTCCACTCCACAGGCCCCGTCTAGCCCCATTCCCCTATCTCCACTCCCCAGGCCCAGTCTATCTCCAATCCCCAGGCCCAGTCTAGCCCCATCCCCCTATCTCCACTCCCCAAGCCCAGTCTATCTCCACTCCCCAGGCCCAGTCTATCCCCATTCCCCTATCTCCACTCCCCAGGCCCAGTCTAGCCCCATTCCCCTATCTCCACTCCCCAAGCCCAGTCTATCTCCACTCTCCAAGCCCAGTCTATCTCCACTCCCCAGTCCCAGTCTAGCCCCATCCCCCTATCTCCACTCCACAGGCCCCGTCTTGCCCCATTCCCCTATCTCCAGTCCCCAGGCCCAGTCTAGCCGCATCCCCCTATCTCCACTCCCCAAGCCCAGACTATCTCCACTCCCCAGGCCCACTCTATCCCCATTCGCTTATCTCCACTCCCCAGTCCCAGTCTAGCCCCATCCCCCTATCTCCACTCCCCAAGCCCAGTCTATCTCCACTCCCTAGGCCCAGTCTAGCCCCATTCCCCTATCTCCACTCCACAGGCCCCGTCTAGCCCCATTCCCCTATCTCCACTCCACAGGCCCCGTCTAGCCCCATTCCTCTACCTCCACTCCCCAGGCCTAGTCTATCTCCACTCCCCAGGCCCAGGCAATCTCCACTCCCCAGGACCAGTCTATCTCCACTCCCCAGGCCCAGTCTATCCCCATTCCCCAGGCCCAGTCTATCTCCACTCCCCAGGCCCCGTCTATTTCCACTCCACAGGCCCCGTCTAG
The DNA here is from genome assembly GCF_036365525.1 of Heterodontus francisci. Taxonomy (NCBI): domain Eukaryota; kingdom Metazoa; phylum Chordata; class Chondrichthyes; order Heterodontiformes; family Heterodontidae; genus Heterodontus; species Heterodontus francisci. The sequence goes on along the minus strand of NC_090410.1, from coordinate 4,454,101 downwards.
CCCCATTCCCCTAGCTCCACTCCCCAAGCCCAGTCTATCTCCACTCCCCAGGCCCAGTCTATCTCCACTCCCCAGGCCCAGTCTATCTCCACTCCCCAGGCCCAGTCTATCCCCATTCCCCTATCTCCACTCCCCAAGCCCAGTCTATCTCCACTCCCCAGGCCCAGTCTATCCCCATTCCCCTATCTCCACTCCCCTAGCCCAGTCTATCTCGACTCCCCAAGCCCAGTCTATCTCCGCTCCCCAAGCCCAGTCTATCTCCACTCCCCAGGCCCAGTCTATCCCCATTCCCCTATCTCCACTCCCCAGGCCCAGTCTATCTCCACTCCCCAGGCCCAGTCTAGCCCCATTCCCCTATCTCCACTCCCCAAGCCCAGTCCATCTCCACTCCCCGGGCCCAGTCTATCCCCATTCGCCTATCTCCACTCCCCAAGCCCAGTCTATTTCCACTCCCCAGGCCCTGTCTATCTCCACTCCCCAGTCCCAGTCTAGCCCCATCCCCCTATCTCCACACTCCAAGCCCAGTCTATCTCCACTCCCCAGGCCCAGTCTAGCCCCATTCCCCTATCTCCACTCCACAGGCCCCGTCTAGCCCCATTCCCCTATCTCCACTCCCCAGGCCCAGTCAAGCCCCATTCCCCTATCTCCACTCCCCAGGCCCAGTCTATCTCCACTCCCCAGGCCCAGTCTATCCCCATTCCCCCATCTCCACTCCCCAGGCCCAGTCTATCTCCGCTCCCCAGGCCCAGTCTAGCCCCATTCCCCTATCACCACTCCCCAAGCCCAGTCTATCTCCACTCCCCAGGCCCAGTCTATCCCCATTCGCCTATCTCCACTCCCCAAGCCCAGTCTATCTCCACTCCCCAAGCCCAGTATATCTCCACTCCCCAGTCCCAGTCTAGCCCCATCCCCCTATCTCCACTCCCAGGCCCAGTCTATCTCCACTCCCCAGGCCCAGTCTAGCCCCATTCCCCTATCTCCACTCCACAGGCCCCGTCTAGCCCCATTCCCCTATCTCCACTCACCAGGCCCAGTCAAGCCCCATTCCCCTATCACCACTCCCCAGGCCCAGGCTATCTCCTCTCCCCAGGCCCAGCCAATCTCCACTCCCCAGGCCCAGCCAATCTCCACTCCCCAGGCCCAGGCAATCTCCACTCCCCAGGCCCAGCCAATCTCCACTCCCCAGGCCCAGCCAATCTCCACTCCCCAGGACCATTCTATCTCCACTCCCCCGGCCCAGTCTATCTCCACTCCACAGGCCCAGTCTATCCCCATTCCCCAGGCCCAGTCTATCTCCACTCCCCAGGCCCAGTCTATCTCCACTCCACAGGCCCCGTCTAGCCCCATTCCCCTATCACCACTCCCCAATCCCAGTCTATCTCCACTCCCCAGGCCCAGTCTATCCCCATTCGCCTATCACCACTCCCCAGGCCCAGGCTATCTCCTCTCCCCAGGCCCAGCCTATCTCCACTCCCCAGGCCCAGCCAATCTCCACTCCCCAGGCCCAGGCAATCTCCACTCCCCAGGCCCAGCCAATCTCCACTCCCCAGGCCCAGTCTATCTCCAGTCCCCAGGCCCAGCCTATCTCCAGTCCCCAGGCCCAGCCTATCTGCACTCCCCAGGCCCAGCTAATCTCCACTCCACAGGCCCAGTCTATCCCCATTCCCCAGGCCCAGTCTATCTCCACTCCCCAGGCCCAGTCTATCTCCACTCCACAGGCCCCGTCTAGCCCCATTCCCCTATCACCACTCCCCAAGCCCAGTCTATCTCCACTCCCCAGTCCCAGTCTAGCCCCATCCCCCTATCTCCACTCCCCAGGCCCAGTCTATCTCCACTCCCCAGGCCCAGTCTAGCCCCATTCCCCTATCTCCACTCCACAGGCCCCGTCTAGCCCCATTCCCCTATCTCCACTCCCCAGGCCCAGTCAAGCCCCATTCCCCTATCACCACTCCCCAGGCCCAGGTTATCTCCTCTCCCCAGGCCCAGCCTATCTCCACTCCCCAGGCCCAGCCAATCTCCACTCCCCAGGCCCAGGCAATCTCCACTCCCCAGGCCCAGTCTATCTCCAGTCCCCAGGCCTAGCCTATCTCCACTCCCCAGGCCCAGTCTATCTCCACTCCCCAGGCCCAGCCAATCTCCACTCCCCAGGCCCAGCCAATCTCCACTCCCCAGGACCATTCTATCTCCACTCCCCAGGCCCAGTCTATCTCCACTCCACAGGCCCAGTCTATCCCCATTCCCCAGGCCCAGTCTATCTCCACTCCCCAGGCCCAGTCTATCTCCACTCCACAGGCCCCGTCCAGCCCCATTCCCCTATCTCCACTCCCCAGGCCCTGTCTATCTCCACTCCCCAGGCCCAGCCAATCTCCACTCCCCAGGACCATTCTATCTCCACTCCCCAGGCCCAGTCTATCTCCACTCCCCAGGCCCAGTCTATCCCCATTCCCCAGGCCCTGTCTATCTCCACTAGCCAGGCCCAGTCTATCTCCACTCCACAGGCCCCGTCTAGCCCCATTCCCCTATCTCCACTCCCCAGGCCCTGTCTATCTCCACTCCCCAGGCCCAGCCAATCTCCACACCCCAGGACCAGTCTATCTCCACTCCCCAGGCCCAGTTTATCCCCATTCCCCTATCTCCACTCCCCAAGCCCAGTCTATCTCCACTCCCCAGGCCCAGTCTATCCCCATTCCCCTATCTCCACTCCCCAAGCCCAGTCTATCTCCACTCCCCAAGCCCAGTCTATCACCACTCCCCAGGCCCAGTCTATCTCCACTCCCCAGGCCCAGTCTATCCCCATTCCCTTATCTCCACTCCCCAGGCCCAGTCTATCTCCGCTACCCAGGCCCAGTCTAGCCCCATTCCCCTATCTCCACTCCCCAAGCCCAGTCTATCTCCACTCCCCAGGCCCAGTCTATCCCCATTCCCCTATCTCCACTCCCCAAGCCCAGTCTATCTCCACTCCCCAGGCCCAGTCTAGCCCCATTCCCCTATCACCACTCCCCAAGCCCAGCCTATCTCCACTCCCCAGGACCAGTCTATCCCCATTCGCCTATCTCCACTCCCCAAGCCCAGTCTATCTCCACTCCCCAAGCCCAGTCTATCTCCACTCCCCAGTCCCAGTCTAGCCCCATCCCCCTATCTCCACTCCCCAGGCCCAGTCTAGCCCCATTCCCCTATCTCCACTCCACAGGCCCCGTCTAGCCCCATTCCCCTATCTCCACTCCCCAGGCCCAGTCAAGCCCCATTCCCCTATCACCACTCCCCAGGCCCAGGCTATCTCCTCTCCCCAGGCCCAGCCTATCTCCACTCCCCAGGCCCAGCCAATCTCCACTCCCCAGGCCCAGGCAATCTCCACTCCCCAGGCCCAGCCAATCTCCACTCCCCAGGACCATTCTATCTCCACTCCCCCGGCCCAGTCTATCTCCACTCCACAGGCCCAGTCTATCCCCATTCCCCAGGCCCAGTCTATCTCCACTCCCCAGGCCCAGTCTATCTCCACTCCACAGGCCCCGTCTAGCCCCATTCCCCTATCACCACTCCCCAAGCCCAGTCTATCTCCACTCCCCAGGCCCAGTCTATCCCCATTCGCCTATCACCACTCCCCAGGCCCAGGCTATCTCCTCTCCCCAGGCCCAGCCTATCTCCACTCCCCAGGCCCAGCCAATCTCCACTCCCCAGGCCCAGGCAATCTCCACTCCCCAGGCCCAGCCAATCTCCACTCCCCAGGCCCAGTCTATCTCCAGTCCCCAGGCCCAGCCTATCTCCAGTCCCCAGGCCCAGCCTATCTGCACTCCCCAGGCCCAGCTAATCTCCACTCCACAGGCCCAGTCTATCCCCATTCCCCAGGCCCAGTCTATCTCCACTCCCCAGGCCCAGTCTATCTCCACTCCACAGGCCCCGTCTAGCCCCATTCCCCTATCACCACTCCCCAAGCCCAGTCTATCTCCACTCCCCAGTCCCAGTCTAGCCCCATCCCCCTATCTCCACTCCCCAGGCCCAGTCTATCTCCACTCCCCAGGCCCAGTCTAGCCCCATTCCCCTATCTCCACTCCACAGGCCCCGTCTAGCCCCATTCCCCTATCTCCACTCCCCAGGCCCAGTCAAGCCCCATTCCCCTATCACCACTCCCCAGGCCCAGGTTATCTCCTCTCCCCAGGCCCAGCCTATCTCCACTCCCCAGGCCCAGCCAATCTCCACTCCCCAGGCCCAGGCAATCTCCACTCCCCAGGCCCAGTCTATCTCCAGTCCCCAGGCCTAGCCTATCTCCACTCCCCAGGCCCAGTCTATCTCCACTCCCCAGGCCCAGCCAATCTCCACTCCCCAGGCCCAGCCAATCTCCACTCCCCAGGACCATTCTATCTCCACTCCCCAGGCCCAGTCTATCTCCACTCCCCAGGCCCAGTCTATCTCCACTCCACAGGCCCAGTCTATCCCCATTCCCCAGGCCCAGTCTATCTCCACTCCCCAGGCCCAGTCTATCTCCACTCCACAGGCCCCGTCTAGCCCATTCCCCTATCTCCACTCCCCAGGCCCTGTCTATCTCCACTCCCCAGGCCCAGCCAATCTCCACTCCCCAGGACCATTCTATCTCCACTCCCCAGGCCCAGTCTATCTCCACTCCCCAGGCCCAGTCTATCCCCATTCCCCAGGCCCTGTCTATCTCCACTAGCCAGGCCCAGTCTATCTCCACTCCACAGGCCCCGTCTAGCCCCATTCCCCTATCTCCACTCCCCAGGCCCTGTCTATCTCCACTCCCCAGGCCCAGCCAATCTCCACACCCCAGGACCAGTCTATCTCCACTCCCCAGGCCCAGTTTATCCCCATTCCCCTATCTCCACTCCCCAAGCCCAGTCTATCTCCACTCCCCAGGCCCAGTCTATCCCCATTCCCCTATCTCCACTCCCCAAGCCCAGTCTATCTCCACTCCCCAAGCCCAGTCTATCACCACTCCCCAGGCCCAGTCTATCTCCACTCCCCAGGCCCAGTCTATCCCCATTCCCTTATCTCCACTCCCCAGGCCCAGTCTATCTCCGCTACCCAGGCCCAGTCTAGCCCCATTCCCCTATCTCCACTCCCCAAGCCCAGTCTATCTCCACTCCCCAGGCCCAGTCTATCCCCATTCCCCTATCTCCACTCCCCAAGCCCAGTCTATCTCCACTCCCCAGGCCCAGTCTAGCCCCATTCCCCTATCACCACTCCCCAAGCCCAGTCTATCTCCACTCCCCAGGACCAGTCTATCCCCATTCTCCTATCTCCACTCCCCAAGCCCAGTCTATCTCCACTCCCCAAGCCCAGTCTATCTCCACTCCCCAGTCCCAGTCTAGCCCCATCCCCCTATCTCCACTCCCCAGGCCCAGTCTAGCCCCATTCCCCTATCTCCACTCCACAGGCCCCGTCTAGCCCCATTCCCCTATCTCCACTTCCCAGGCCCAGTCTATCCCCATTCCCCTATCTCCACTCCCCAGGCCCAGTCTATCTCCACTCCCCAGGCCCAGTCTAGCCCCATTCCCCTATCTCCACTCCCCAAGCCCAGTCCATCTCCACTCCCCGGGCCCAGTCTATCCCCATTCGCCTATCTCCACTCCCCAAGCCCAGTCTATTTCCACTCCCCAGGCCCTGTCTATCTCCACTCCCCAGTCCCAGTCTAGCCCCATCCCCCTATCTCCACACTCCAAGCCCAGTCTATCTCCACTCCCCAGGCCCAGTCTAGCCCCATTCCCCTATCTCCACTCCACAGGCCCCGTCTAGCCCCATTCCCCTATCTCCACTCCCCAGGCCCAGTCAAGCCCCATTCCCCTATCTCCACTCCCCAGGCCCAGTCTATCTTCACTCCCCAGGCCCAGTCTATCCCCATTCCCCCATCTCCACTCCCCAGGCCCAGTCTATCTCCGCTCCCCAGGCCCAGTCTAGCCCCATTCCCCTATCACCACTCCCCAAGCCCAGTCTATCTCCACTCCCCAGGCCCAGTCTATCCCCATTCGCCTATCTCCACTCCCCAAGCCCAGTCTATCTCCACTCCCCAAGCCCAGTATATCTCCACTCCCCAGTCCCAGTCTAGCCCCATCCCCCTATCTCCACTCCCAGGCCCAGTCTATCTCCACTCCCCAGGCCCAGTCTAGCCCCATTCCCCTATCTCCACTCCACAGGCCCCGTCTAGCCCCATTCCCCTATCTCCACTCACCAGGCCCAGTCAAGCCCCATTCCCCTATCACCACTCCCCAGGCCCAGGCTATCTCCTCTCCCCAGGCCCAGCCTATCTCCACTCCCCAGGCCCAGCCAATCTCCACTCCCCAGGCCCAGGCAATCTCCACTCCCCAGGCCCAGCCAATCTCCACTCCCCAGGCCCAGCCAATCTCCACTCCCCAGGACCATTCTATCTCCACTCCCCCGGCCCAGTCTATCTCCACTCCACAGGCCCAGTCTATCCCCATTCCCCAGGCCCAGTCTATCTCCACTCCCCAGGCCCAGTCTATCTCCACTCCCCAGGCCCAGTCTATCTCCACTCCACAGGCCCCGTCTAGCCCCATTCCCCTATCACCACTCCCCAAGCCCAGTCTATCTCCACTCCCCAGGCCCAGTCTATCCCCATTCGCCTATCACCACTCCCCAGGCCCAGGCTATCTCCTCTCCCCAGGCCCAGCCTATCTCCACTCCCCAGGCCCAGCCAATCTCCACTCCCCAGGCCCAGGCAATCTCCACTCCCCAGGCCCAGCCAATCTCCACTCCCCAGGCCCAGTCTATCTCCAGTCCCCAGGCCCAGCCTATCTCCAGTCCCCAGGCCCAGCCTATCTGCACTCCCCAGGCCCAGCTAATCTCCACTCCACAGGCCCAGTCTATCCCCATTCCCCAGGCCCAGTCTATCTCCACTCCCCAGGCCCAGTCTATCTCCACTCCACAGGCCCCGTCTAGCCCCATTCCCCTATCACCACTCCCCAAGCCCAGTCTATCTCCACTCCCCAGTCCCAGTCTAGCCCCATCCCCCTATCTCCACTCCCCAGGCCCAGTCTATCTCCACTCCCCAGGCCCAGTCTAGCCCCATTCCCCTATCTCCACTCCACAGGCCCCGTCTAGCCCCATTCCCCTATCTCCACTCCCCAGGCCCAGTCAAGCCCCATTCCCCTATCACCACTCCCCAGGCCCAGGTTATCTCCTCTCCCCAGGCCCAGCCTATCTCCACTCCCCAGGCCCAGCCAATCTCCACTCCCCAGGCCCAGGCAATCTCCACTCCCCAGGCCCAGTCTATCTCCAGTCCCCAGGCCTAGCCTATCTCCACTCCCCAGGCCCAGTCTATCTCCACTCCCCAGGCCCAGCCAATCTCCACTCCCCAGGCCCAGCCAATCTCCACTCCCCAGGACCATTCTATCTCCACTCCCCAGGCCCAGTCTATCTCCACTCCACAGGCCCAGTCTATCCCCATTCCCCAGGCCCAGTCTATCTCCACTCCCCAGGCCCAGTCTATCTCCACTCCACAGGCCCCGTCCAGCCCCATTCCCCTATCTCCACTCCCCAGGCCCTGTCTATCTCCACTCCCCAGGCCCAGCCAATCTCCACTCCCCAGGACCATTCTATCTCCACTCCCCAGGCCCAGTCTATCTCCACTCCCCAGGCCCAGTCTATCCCCATTCCCCAGGCCCTGTCTATCTCCACTAGCCAGGCCCAGTCTATCTCCACTCCACAGGCCCCGTCTAGCCCCATTCCCCTATCTCCACTCCCCAGGCCCTGTCTATCTCCACTCCCCAGGCCCAGCCAATCTCCACACCCCAGGACCAGTCGATCTCCACTCCCCAGGCCCAGTTTATCCCCATTCCCCTATCTCCACTCCCCAAGCCCAGTCTATCTCCACTCCCCAGGCCCAGTCTATCCCCATTCCCCTATCTCCACTCCCCAAGCCCAGTCTATCTCCACTCCCCAAGCCCAGTCTATCACCACTCCCCAGGCCCAGTCTATCTCCACTCCCCAGGCCCAGTCTATCCCCATTCCCTTATCTCCACTCCCCAGGCCCAGTCTATCTCCGCTACCCAGGCCCAGTCTAGCCCCATTCCCCTATCTCCACTCCCCAAGCCCAGTCTATCTCCACTCCCCAGGCCCAGTCTATCCCCATTCCCCTATCTCCACTCCCCAAGCCCAGTCTATCTCCACTCCCCAGGCCCAGTCTAGCCCCATTCCCCTATCACCACTCCCCAAGCCCAGCCTATCTCCACTCCCCAGGACCAGTCTATCCCCATTCGCCTATCTCCACTCCCCAAGCCCAGTCTATCTCCACTCCCCAAGCCCAGTCTATCTCCACTCCCCAGTCCCAGTCTAGCCCCATCCCCCTATCTCCACTCCCCAGGCCCAGTCTAGCCCCATTCCCCTATCTCCACTCCACAGGCCCCGTCTAGCCCCATTCCCCTATCTCCACTCCCCAGGCCCAGTCAAGCCCCATTCCCCTATCACCACTCCCCAGGCCCAGGCTATCTCCTCTCCCCAGGCCCAGCCTATCTCCACTCCCCAGGCCCAGCCAATCTCCACTCCCCAGGCCCAGGCAATCTCCACTCCCCAGGCCCAGCCAATCTCCACTCCCCAGGACCATTCTATCTCCACTCCCCCGGCCCAGTCTATCTCCACTCCACAGGCCCAGTCTATCCCCATTCCCCAGGCCCAGTCTATCTCCACTCCCCAGGCCCAGTCTATCTCCACTCCACAGGCCCCGTCTAGCCCCATTCCCCTATCACCACTCCCCAAGCCCAGTCTATCTCCACTCCCCAGGCCCAGTCTATCCCCATTCGCCTATCACCACTCCCCAGGCCCAGGCTATCTCCTCTCCCCAGGCCCAGCCTATCTCCACTCCCCAGGCCCAGCCAATCTCCACTCCCCAGGCCCAGGCAATCTCCACTCCCCAGGCCCAGCCAATCTCCACTCCCCAGGCCCAGTCTATCTCCAGTCCCCAGGCCCAGCCTATCTCCAGTCCCCAGGCCCAGCCTATCTGCACTCCCCAGGCCCAGCTAATCTCCACTCCACAGGCCCAGTCTATCCCCATTCCCCAGGCCCAGTCTATCTCCACTCCCCAGGCCCAGTCTATCTCCACTCCACAGGCCCCGTCTAGCCCCATTCCCCTATCACCACTCCCCAAGCCCAGTCTATCTCCACTCCCCAGTCCCAGTCTAGCCCCATCCCCCTATCTCCACTCCCCAGGCCCAGTCTATCTCCACTCCCCAGGCCCAGTCTAGCCCCATTCCCCTATCTCCACTCCACAGGCCCCGTCTAGCCCCATTCCCCTATCTCCACTCCCCAGGCCCAGTCAAGCCCCATTCCCCTATCACCACTCCCCAGGCCCAGGTTATCTCCTCTCCCCAGGCCCAGCCTATCTCCACTCCCCAGGCCCAGCCAATCTCCACTCCCCAGGCCCAGGCAATCTCCACTCCCCAGGCCCAGTCTATCTCCAGTCCCCAGGCCTAGCCTATCTCTACTCCCCAGGCCCAGTCTATCTCCACTCCCCAGGCCCAGCCAATCTCCACTCCCCAGGCCCAGCCAATCTCCACTCCCCAGGACCATTCTATCTCCACTCCCCAGGCCCAGTCTATCTCCACTCCCCAGGCCCAGTCTATCTCCACTCCCCAGGCCCAGTCTATCTCCACTCCACAGGCCCAGTCTATCCCCATTCCCCAGGCCCAGTCTATCTCCACTCCCCAGGCCCAGTCTATCTCCACTCCACAGGCCCCGTCTAGCCCATTCCCCTATCTCCACTCCCCAGGCCCTGTCTATCTCCACTCCCCAGGCCCAGCCAATCTCCACTCCCCAGGACCATTCTATCTCCACTCCCCAGGCCCAGTCTATCTCCACTCCCCAGGCCCAGTCTATCCCCATTCCCCAGGCCCTGTCTATCTCCACTAGCCAGGCCCAGTCTATCTCCACTCCACAGGCCCCGTCTAGCCCCATTCCCCTATCTCCACTCCCCAGGCCCTGTCTATCTCCACTCCCCAGGCCCAGCCAATCTCCACACCCCAGGACCAGTCTATCTCCACTCCCCAGGCCCAGTTTATCCCCATTCCCCTATCTCCACTCCCCAAGCCCAGTCTATCTCCACTCCCCAGGCCCAGTCTATCCCCATTCCCCTATCTCCACTCCCCAAGCCCAGTCTATCTCCACTCCCCAAGCCCAGTCTATCACCACTCCCCAGGCCCAGTCTATCTCCACTCCCCAGGCCCAGTCTATCCCCATTCCCTTATCTCCACTCCCCAGGCCCAGTCTATCTCCGCTACCCAGGCCCAGTCTAGCCCCATTCCCCTATCTCCACTCCCCAAGCCCAGTCTATCTCCACTCCCCAGGCCCAGTCTATCCCCATTCCCCTATCTCCACTCCCCAAGCCCAGTCTATCTCCACTCCCCAGGCCCAGTCTAGCCCCATTCCCCTATCACCACTCCCCAAGCCCAGTCTATCTCCACTCCCCAGGACCAGTCTATCCCCATTCGCCTATCTCCACTCCCCAAGCCCAGTCTATCTCCACTCCCCAAGCCCAGTCTATCTCCACTCCCCAGTCCCAGTCTAGCCCCATCCCCCTATCTCCACTCCCCAGGCCCAGTCTAGCCCCATTCCCCTATCTCCACTCCACAGGCCCCGTCTAGCCCCATTCCCCTATCTCCACTTCCCAGGCCCAGTCAAGCCCCATTCCCCTATCACCACTCCCCAGGCCCAGGCTATCTCCTCTCCCCAGGCCCAGCCGATCTCCACTCCCCAGGCCCAGCCAATCTCCACTCCCCAGGCCCAGGCAATCTCCACTCCCCAGGCCCAGGCAATCTCCACTCCCCAGGCCCAGCCAATCTCCACTCCCCAGGACCATTCTATCTCCACTCCCCATGCCCACTCTATCTCCGCTCCACAGGCCCAGTCTATCCCCATTCCCCAGGCCCAGTCTATCTCCACTCCCCAGGCCCAGTCTATCTCCACTCCACAGGCCCAGTCTATCCCCATTCGCCTATCACCACTCCCCAGGCCCAGGCTATCTCCTCTCCCCAGGCCCAGTCTATCTCCACTCCCCAGGCCCAGTCTATCTCCACTCCCCAGGCCCAGTCTATCCCCATTCCCCCATCTCCACTCCCCAGGCCCAGTCTATCTCCACTCCCCAGGCCCAGTCTAGCCCCATTCCCCTATCACCACTCCCCAAGCCCAGTCTATCTCCACTCCCCAGGCCCAGTCTATCCCCATTCGCCTATCTCCACTCCCCAAGCCCAGTCTATCTCCACTCCCCAAGCCCAGTCTATCTCCACTCCCCAGTCCCAGTCTAGCCCCATCCCCCTATCTCCACTCCCCAGGCCCAGTCTATCTCCACTCCCCAGGCCCAGTCTATCTCCACTCCCCAGGCCCAGTCTAGCCCCATTCCCCTATCTCCACTCCACAGGCCCCGTCTAGCCCCATTCCCCTATCTCCTCTCCCCAGGCCCAGTCAAGCCCCATTCCCCTATCACCACTCCCCAGGCCCAGGCTATCTCCTCTCCCCAGGCCCAGCCTATCTCCACTCCCCAGTCCCAGCCAATCTCCACTCCCCAGGCCCAGGCAATCCCCACTCCCCAGGCCCAGGCAATCTCCACTCCCCAGGCCCAGGCAATCTCCACTCCCCAGGCCCAGTCTATCTCCAGTCCCCAGGCCCTGTCTAGCCCCATTCCCTTATCTCCACTCCACAGGCCCCGTCTAGCCCCATTCCCCTATCTCCACTCCACAGGCCCCGTCTAGCCCATTCCCCTATCTCCACTCCCCAGGCCAGGTCTATCTCCACTCCCCAGGCCCTGTCTAGCCCCATTCCCTTATCTCCACTCCACGGGCCCCGTCTAGCCCCATTCCCCTATCTCCACTCCCCAGGCCCAGTCTATCTCCAATCCCCAGGCCCAGTCTAGCCCCATCCCCCTATCTCCACTCCCCAAGCCCAGTCTATCTCCACTCCCCAGGCCCAGTCTATCCCCATTCCCCTATCTCCACTCCCCAGGCCCAGTCTAGCCCCATTCCCCTATCTCCACTCCCCAAGCCCAGTCTATCTCCACTCTCCAAGCCCAGTCTATCTCCACTCCCCAGTCCCAGTCTAGCCCCATCCCCCTATCTCCACTCCACAGGCCCCGTCTTGCCCCATTCCCCTATCTCCAGTCCCCAGGCCCAGTCTAGCCGCATCCCCCTATCTCCACTCCCCAGGCCCAGTCTATCTCCACTCCCCAGGCCCAGGCAATCTCCACTCCCCAGGACCAGTCTATCTCCACTCCCCAGGCCCAGTCTATCCCCATTCCCCAGGCCCAGTCTATCTCCACTCCCCAGGCCCCGTCTATTTCCACTCCACAGGCCCCGTCTAGCCCCATTCCCCTAGCTCCACTCCCCAAGCCCAGTCTATCTCCACTCCACAGGCCCAGTCTATCTCCACTCCCCAGGCCCAGTCTATCTCCACTCCCCAGGCCCAGTCTATCCCCATTCCCCTATCTCCACTCCCCAAGCCCAGTCTATCTCCACTCCCCAGGCCCAGTCTATCCCCATTCCCCTATCTCCACTCCCCTAGCCCAGTCTATCTCGACTCCCCAAGCCCAGTCTATCTCCGCTCCCCAAGCCCAGTCTATCTCCACTCCCCAGGCCCAGTCTATCCCCATTCCCCTATCTCCACTCCCCAGGCCCAGTCTATCTCCACTCCCCAGGCCCAGTCTAGCCCCATTCCCCTATCTCCACTCCCCAAGCCCAGTCCATCTCCACTCCCCGGGCCCAGTCTATCCCCATTCGCCTATCTCCACTCCCCAAGCCCAGTCTATTTCCACTCCCCAGGCCCTGTCTATCTCCACTCCCCAGTCCCAGTCTAGCCCCATCCCCCTATCTCCACACTCCAAGCCCAGTCTATCTCCACTCCCCAGGCCCAGTCTAGCCCCATTCCCCTATCTCCACTCCACAGGCCCCGTCTAGCCCCATTCCCCTATCTCCACTCCCCAGGCCCAGTCAAGCCCCATTCCCCTATCTCCACTCCCCAGGCCCAGTCTATCTCCACTCCCCAGGCCCAGTCTATCCCCATTCCCCCATCTCCACTCCCCAGGCCCAGTCTATCTCCGCTCCCCAGGCCCAGTCTAGCCCCATTCCCCTATCACCACTCCCCAAGCCCAGTCTATCTCCACTCCCCAGGCCCAGTCTATCCCCATTCGCCTATCTCCACTCCCCAAGCCCAGTCTATCTCCACTCCCCAAGCCCAGTATATCTCCACTCCCCAGTCCCAGTCTAGCCCCATCCCCCTATCTCCACTCCCCAGGCCCAGTCTATCTCCACTCCCCAGGCCCAGTCTAGCCCCATTCCCCTATCTCCACTCCACAGGCCCCGTCTAGCCCCATTCCCCTATCTCCACTCCCCAGGCCCAGTCAAGCCCCATTCCCCTATCACCACTCCCCAGGCCCAGGCTATCTCCTCTCCCCAGGCCCAGCCTATCTCCACTCCCCAGGCCCAGCCAATCTCCACTCCCCAGGCCCAGGCAATCTCCACTCCCCAGGCCCAGCCAATCTCCACTCCCCAGGCCCAGCCAATCTCCACTCCCCAGGACCATTCTACCTCCACTCCCCCGGCCCAGTCTATCTCCACTCCACAGGCCCAGTCTATCCCCATTCCCCAGGCCCAGTCTATCTCCACTCCCCAGGCCCAGTCTATCTCCACTCCACAGGCCCCGTCTAGCCCCATTCCCCTATCACCACTCCCCAAGCCCAGTCTATCTCCACTCCCCAGGCCCAGTCTATCCCCATTCGCCTATCACCACTCCCCAGGCCCAGGCTATCTCCTCTCCCCAGGCCCAGCCTATCTCCACTCCCCAGGCCCAGCCAATCTCCACTCCCCAGGCCCAGCCAATCTCCACTCCCCAGGCCCAGGCAATCTCCACTCCCCAGGCCCAGGCAATCTCCACTCCCCAGGCCCAGTCTATCTCCAGTCCCCAGGCCCAGCCTATCTCCAGTCCCCAGGCCCAGCCTATCTGCACTCCCCAGGCCCAGCTAATCTCCACTCCACAGGCCCAGTCTATCCCCATTCCCCAGGCCCAGTCTATCTCCACTCCCCAGGCCCAGTCTATCTCCACTCCACAGGCCCCGTCTAGCCCCATTCCCCTATCACCACTCCCCAAGCCCAGTCTATCTCCACTCCCCAGTCCCAGTCTAGCCCCATCCCCCTATCTCCACTCCCCAGGCCCAGTCTATCTCCACTCCCCAGGCCCAGTCTAGCCCCATTCCCCTATCTCCACTCCACAGGCCCCGTCTAGCCCCATTCCCCTATCTCCACTCCCCAGGCCCAGTCAAGCCCCATTCCCCTATCACCACTCCCCAGGCCCAGGTTATCTCCTCTCCCCAGGCCCAGCCTATCTCCACTCCCCAGGCCCAGCCAATCTCCACTCCCCAGGCCCAGGCAATCTCCACTCCCCAGGCCCAGTCTATCTCCAGTCCCCAGGCCTAGCCTATCTCCACTCCCCAGGCCCAGTCTATCTCCACTCCCCAGGCCCAGCCAATCTCCACTCCCCAGGCCCAGCCAATCTCCACTCCCCAGGACCATTCTATCTCCACTCCCCAGGCCCAGTCTATCTCCACTCCACAGGCCCAGTCTATCCCCATTCCCCAGGCCCAGTCTATCTCCACTCCCCAGGCCCAGTCTATCTCCACTCCACAGGCCCCGTCCAGCCCCATTCCCCTATCTCCACTCCCCAGGCCCTGTCTATCTCCACTCCCCAGGCCCAGCCAATCTCCACTCCCCAGGACCATTCTATCTCCACTCCCCAGGCCCAGTCTATCTCCACTCCCCAGGCCCAGTCTATCCCCATTCACCAGGCCCTGTCTATCTCCACTAGCCAGGCCCAGTCTATCTCCACTCCACAGGCCCCGTCTAGCCCCATTCCCCTATCTCCACTCCCCAGGCCCTGTCTATCTCCACTCCCCAGGCCCAGCCAATCTCCACACCCCAGGACCAGTCTATCTCCACTCCCCAGGCCCAGTTTATCCCCATTCCCCTATCTCCACTCCCCAAGCCCAGTCTATCTCCACTCCCCAGGCCCAGTCTATCCCCATTCCCCTATCTCCACTCCCCAAGCCCAGTCTATCTCCACTCCCCAAGCCCAGTCTATCACCACTCCCCAGGCCCAGTCTATCTCCACTCCCCAGGCCCAGTCTATCCCCATTCCCTTATCTCCACTCCCCAGGCCCAGTCTATCTCCGCTACCCAGGCCCAGTCTAGCCCCATTCCCCTATCTCCACTCCCCAAGCCCAGTCTATCTCCACTCCCCAGGCCCAGTCTATCCCCATTCCCCTATCTCCACTCCCCAAGCCCAGTCTATCTCCACTCCCCAGGCCCAGTCTAGCCCCATTCCCCTATCACCACTCCCCAAGCCCAGCCTATCTCCACTCCCCAGGACCAGTCTATCCCCATTCGCCTATCTCCACTCCCCAAGCCCAGTCTATCTCCACTCCCCAAGCCCAGTCTATCTCCACTCCCCAGTCCCAGTCTAGCCCCATCCCCCTATCTCCACTCCCCAGGCCCAGTCTAGCCCCATTCCCCTATCTCCACTCCACAGGCCCCGTCTAGCCCCATTCCCCTATCTCCACTCCCCAGGCCCAGTCAAGCCCCATTCCCCTATCACCACTCCCCAGGCCCAGGCTATCTCCTCTCCCCAGGCCCAGCCTATCTCCACTCCCCAGGCCCAGCCAATCTCCACTCCCCAGGCCCAGGCAATCTCCACTCCCCAGGCCCAGCCAATCTCCACTCCCCAGGACCATTCTATCTCCACTCCCCCGGCCCAGTCTATCTCCACTCCACAGGCCCAGTCTATCCCCATTCCCCAGGCCCAGTCTATCTCCACTCCCCAGGCCCAGTCTATCTCCACTCCACAGGCCCCGTCTAGCCCCATTCCCCTATCACCACTCCCCAAGCCCAGTCTATCTCCACTCCCCAGGCCCAGTCTATCCCCATTCGCCTATCACCACTCCCCAGGCCCAGGCTATCTCCTCTCCCCAGGCCCAGCCTATCTCCACTCCCCAGGCCCAGCCAATCTCCACTCCCCAGGCCCAGGCAATCTCCACTCCCCAGGCCCAGCCAATCTCCACTCCCCAGGCCCAGTCTATCTCCAGTCCCCAGGCCCAGCCTATCTCCAGTCCCCAGGCCCAGCCTATCTGCACTCCCCAGGCCCAGCTAATCTCCACTCCACAGGCCCAGTCTATCCCCATTCCCCAGGCCCAGTCTATCTCCACTCCCCAGGCCCAGTCTATCTCCACTCCACAGGCCCCGTCTAGCCCCATTCCCCTATCACCACTCCCCAAGCCCAGTCTATCTCCACTCCCCAGTCCCAGTCTAGCCCCATCCCCCTATCTCCACTCCCCAGGCCCAGTCTATCTCCACTCCCCAGGCCCAGTCTAGCCCCATTCCCCTATCTCCACTCCACAGGCCCCGTCTAGCCCCATTCCCCTATCTCCACTCCCCAGGCCCAGTCAAGCCCCATTCCCCTATCACCACTCCCCAGGCCCAGGTTATCTCCTCTCCCCAGGCCCAGCCTATCTCCACTCCCCAGGCCCAGCCAATCTCCACTCCCCAGGCCCAGGCAATCTCCACTCCCCAGGCCCAGTCTATCTCCAGTCCCCAGGCCTAGCCTATCTCCACTCCCCAGGCCCAGTCTATCTCCACTCCCCAGGCCCAGCCAATCTCCACTCCCCAGGCCCAGCCAATCTCCACTCCCCAGGACCATTCTATCTCCACTCCCCAGGCCCAGTCTATCTCCACTCCCCAGGCCCAGTCTATCTCCACTCCACAGGCCCAGTCTATCCCCATTCCCCAGGCCCAGTCTATCTCCACTCCCCAGGCCCAGTCTATCTCCACTCCACAGGCCCCGTCCAGCCCCATTCCCCTATCTCCACTCCCCAGGCCCTGTCTATCTCCACTCCCCAGGCCCAGCCAATCTCCACTCCCCAGGACCATTCTATCTCCACTCCCCAGGCCCAGTCTATCTCCACTCCCCAGGCCCAGTCTATCCCCATTCCCCAGGCCCTGTCTATCTCCACTAGCCAGGCCCAGTCTATCTCCACTCCACAGGCCCCGTCTAGCCCCATTCCCCTATCTCCACTCCCCAGGCCCTGTCTATCTCCACTCCCCAGGCCCAGCCAATCTCCACACCCCAGGACCAGTCTATCTCCACTCCCCAGGCCCAGTTTATCCCCATTCCCCTATCTCCACTCCCCAAGCCCAGTCTATCTCCACTCCCCAGGCCCAGTCTATCCCCATTCCCCTATCTCCACTCCCCAAGCCCAGTCTATCTCCACTCCCCAAGCCCAGTCTATCACCACTCCCCAGGCCCAGTCTATCTCCACTCCCCAGGCCCAGTCTATCCCCATTCCCTTATCTCCACTCCCCAGGCCCAGTCTATCTCCGCTACCCAGGCCCAGTCTAGCCCCATTCCCCTATCTCCACTCCCCAAGCCCAGTCTATCTCCACTCCCCAGGCCCAGTCTATCCCCATTCCCCTATCTCCACTCCCCAAGCCCAGTCTATCTCCACTCCCCAGGCCCAGTCTAGCCCCATTCCCCTATCACCACTCCCCAAGCCCAGTCTATCTCCACTCCCCAGGACCAGTCTATCCCCATTCGCCTATCTCCACTCCCCAAGCCCAGTCTATCTCCACTCCCCAAGCCCAGTCTATCTCCACTCCCCAGTCCCAGTCTAGCCCCATCCCCCTATCTCCACTCCCCAGGCCCAGTCTAGCCCCATTCCCCTATCTCCACTCCACAGGCCCCGTCTAGCCCCATTCCCCTATCTCCACTTCCCAGGCCCAGTCAAGCCCCATTCCCCTATCACCACTCCCCAGGCCCAGGCTATCTCCTCTCCCCAGGCCCAGCCGATCTCCACTCCCCAGGCCCAGCCAATCTCCACTCCCCAGGCCCAGGCAATCTCCACTCCCCAGGCCCAGCCAATCTCCACTCCCCAGGACCATTCTATCTCCACTCCCCATGCCCACTCTATCTCCGCTCCACAGGCCCAGTCTATCCCCATTCCCCAGGCCCAGTCTATCTCCACTCCCCAGGCCCAGTCTATCTCCACTCCACAGGCCCAGTCTATCCCCATTCGCCTATCACCACTCCCCAGGCCCAGGCTATCTCCTCTCCCCAGGCCCAGTCTATCTCCACTCCCCAGGCCCAGTCTATCTCCACTCCCCAGGCCCAGTCTATCCCCATTCCCCCATCTCCACTCCCCAGGCCCAGTCTATCTCCACTCCCCAGGCCCAGTCTAGCCCCATTCCCCTATCACCACTCCCCAAGCCCAGTCTATCTCCACTCCCCAGGCCCAGTCTATCCCCATTCGCCTATCTCCACTCCCCAAGCCCAGTCTATCTCCACTCCCCAAGCCCAGTCTATCTCCACTCCCCAGTCCCAGTCTAGCCCCATCCCCCTATCTCCACTCCCCAGGCCCAGTCTATCTCCACTCCCCAGGCCCAGTCTAGCCCCATTCCCCTATCTCCACTCCACAGGCCCCGTCTAGCCCCATTCCCCTATCTCCTCTCCCCAGGCCCAGTCAAGCCCCATTCCCCTATCACCACTCCCCAGGCCCAGGCTATCTCCTCTCCCCAGGCCCAGCCTATCTCCACTCCCCAGTCCCAGCCAATCTCCACTCCCCAGGCCCAGGCAATCTCCACTCCCCAGGCCCAGGCAATCTCCACTCCCCAGGCCCAGGCAATCTCCACTCCCCAGGCCCAGTCTATCTCCAGTCCCCAGGCCCTGTCTAGCCCCATTCCCTTATCTCCACTCCACAGGCCCCGTCTAGCCCCATTCCCCTATCTCCACTCCACAGGCCCCGTCTAGCCCATTCCCCTATCTCCACTCCCCAGGCCAGGTCTATCTCCACTCCCCAGGCCCTGTCTAGCCCCATTCCCTTATCTCCACTCCACGGGCCCCGTCTAGCCCCATTCCCCTATCTCCACTCCCCAGGCCCAGTCTATCTCCAATCCCCAGGCCCAGTCTAGCCCCATCCCCCTATCTCCACTCCCCAAGCCCAGTCTATCTCCACTCCCCAGGCCCAGTCTATCCCCATTCCCCTATCTCCACTCCCCAGGCCCAGTCTAGCCCCATTCCCCTATCTCCACTCCCCAAGCCCAGTCTATCTCCACTCTCCAAGCCCAGTCTATCTCCACTCCCCAGTCCCAGTCTAGCCCCATCCCCCTATCTCCACTCCACAGGCCCCGTCTTGCCCCATTCCCCTATCTCCAGTCCCCAGGCCCAGTCTAGCCGCATCCCCCTATCTCCACTCCCCAAGCCCAGTCTATCTCCACTCCCCAGGCCCAGTCTATCCCCATTCGCTTATCTCCACTCCACAGGCCCCGTCTAGCCCCATTCTCCTATCTCCACTCCCCAGGCCCAGTCTATCTCCACTCCCCAGTCCCAGTCTAGCCCCATCCCCCTATCTCCACTCCCCAAGCCCAGTCTATCTCCACTCCCTAGGCCCAGTCTAGCCCCATTCACCTATCTCCACTCCACAGGCCCCGTCTAGCCCCATTCCTCTATCTCCACTCCACAGGCCCCGTCTTACCCCATTCCCCTATCTCCACTCCCCAGGCCCAGTCTAGCCGCATCCCCCTATCTCCACTCCACAAGCCCAGTCTATCTCCACTCCCCAGGCCCAGTCTATCCCCATTTGCTCATCTCCACTCCACAGGCCCCGTCTAGCCCCAATCTCCTATCTCCACTCCCCAGGCCCAGTCTATCTCCACTCCCCAGTCTAGC
This sequence comes from Heterodontus francisci, assembly GCF_036365525.1. Classification (NCBI taxonomy): domain Eukaryota; kingdom Metazoa; phylum Chordata; class Chondrichthyes; order Heterodontiformes; family Heterodontidae; genus Heterodontus; species Heterodontus francisci. The sequence continues at coordinate 4,434,388 of NC_090410.1, read as the reverse complement.
TCCATCCCCCTATCTCCACTCCCCAAGCCCAGTCTATCTCCACTCCCCAGGCCCAGTCTAGCCCCATTCCCCTATCTCCACTCCACAGGCCCCGTCGAGCCCCATTCCCCTATCTCCACTCCCCAGCCCCAGTCCAGCCCCATTCCCCTATCTCCATTCCCCAGGCCCAGCCAATCTCCACTCCCCAGGCCCAGCCAATCTCCACTCCCCAGGCCCAGGCTATCTCCACTCCCCAGGCCCAGCCTATCTCCACTCCCCAGTCCCAGCCTATCTCCACTCCCCAGGCCCAGCCAATCTCTACTCCCCAGGCCCAGCCTATCTCCACTCCCCAGGCCCAGTCTATCTCCACTCCCCAGGCCCAGCCAATCCCAACTCCCCAGGCCCAGTCTATCTCCACTCCCCAGGCCCAGTCTCGCCCCATTCGCCTATCTCCACTCCACAGTGCCCGTCTAGCCCCATTCCCCTACCTCCACTCCCCAGGCCCAGTCTATCTCCACTCCCCAGGCCCAGGCAATCTCCACTCCCCAGGACCAGTATATCTCCAGTCCCCAGGCCCAGTCTATCCCCATTCCCCAGGCCCAGTCTATCTCCACTCCCCAGGCCCCGTCTATTTCCACTCCACAGGCCCCGTCTAGCCCCATTCCCCTATCTCCACTCCCCAAGCCCAGTCTATCTCCACTCCCCAGGCCCAGTCTATCTCCACTCCCCAGGCCCAGTCTATCTCCACTCCCCAGGCCCAGTCTATCCCCATTCCCCTATCTCCACTCCCCAAGCCCAGTCTATCTCCACTCCCCAGGCCCAGTCTATCCCCATTCCCCTATCTCCACTCCCCTAGCCCAGTCTATCTCGACTCCCCAAGCCCAGTCTATCTCCGCTCCCCAAGCCCAGTCTATCTCCACTCCCCAGGCCCAGTCTATCCCCATTCCCCTATCTCCACTCCCCAGGCCCAGTCTATCTCCACTCCCCAGGCCCAGTCTAGCCCCATTCCCCTATCTCCACTCCCCAAGCCCAGTCCATCTCCACTCCCCAGGCCCAGTCTATCCCCATTCCCCTATCTCCACTCCCCAAGCCCAGTCTATCTCCACTCCCCAGGCCCTGTCTATCTCCACTCCCCAGTCCCAGTCTAGCCCCATCCCCCTATCTCCACACTCCAAGCCCAGTCTATCTCCACTCCCCAGGCCCAGTCTAGCCCCATTCCCCTATCTCCACTCCACAGGCCCCGTCTAGCCCCATTCCCCTAACTCCACTCCCCAGGCCCAGTCTATCTCCACTCCCCAGGCCCAGTCTATCCCCATTCCCCCATCTCCACTCCCCAGGCCCAGTCTATCTCCACTCCCCAGGCCCAGTCTAGCCCCATTCCCCTATCACCACTCCCCAAGCCCAGTCTATCTCCACTCCCCAGGCCCAGTCTATCCCCATTCCCCCATCTCCACTCCCCAGGCCCAGTCTATCTCCACTCCCCAGGCCCAGTCTAGCCCCATTCCCCTATCACCACTCCCCAAGCCCAGTCTATCTCCACTCCCCAGGCCCAGTCTATCCCCATTCGCCTATCTCCACTCCCCAAGCCCAGTCTATCTCCACTCCCCAAGCCCAGTCTATCTCCACTCCCCAGTCCCAGTCTAGCCCCATCCCCCTATCTCCACTCCCCAGGCCCAGTCTATCCCCATTCGCCTATCTCCACTCCCCAAGCCCAGTCTATCTCCACTCCCCAAGCCCAGTCTATCTCCACTCCCCAGTCCCAGTCTAGCCCCATCCCCCTATCTCCACTCCCCAGGCCCAGTCTATCTCCACTCCCCAGGCCCAGTCTAGCCCCATTCCCCTATCTCCACTCCCCAGGCCCCGTCTAGCCCCATTCCACTATCTCCACTCCCCAGGCCCAGTCAAGCCCCATTCCCCTATCACTACTCCCCAGGCCCAGGCTATCTCCTCTCCCCAGGCCCAGCCTATCTCCACTCCCCAGGCCCAGCCAATCTCCACTCCCCAGGCCCAGGCAATCTCCACTCCCCAGGCCCAGCCAATCTCCACTCCCCAGGACCATTCTATCTCCACTCCCCAGGCCCAGTCTATCTCCACTCCACAGGCCCAGTCTATCCCCATTCCCCAGGCCCAGTCTATCTCCACTCCCCAGGCCCAGTCTATCTCCACTCCACAGGCCCCGTCTAGCCCCATTCCCCTATCACCACTCCCCAAGCCCAGTCTATCTCCACTCCCCAGGCCCAGTCTATCCCCATTCGCCTATCACCACTCCCCAGGCCCAGGCTATCTCCTCTCCCCAGGCCCAGCCTATCTCCACTCCCCAGGCCCAGCCAATCTCCACTCCCCAGGCCCAGGCAATCTCCACTCCCCAGGCCCTGTCTATCTCCAGACCCCAGGCCCAGCCTATCTCCAGTCCCCAGGCCCAGCCTATCTGCACTCCCCAGGCCCAGCCAATCTCCACTCCACAGGCCCAGTCTATCCCCATTCCCCAGGCCCAGTCAATCTCCACTCCCCAGGCCCAGTCTATCTCCACTCCACAGGCCCCGTCTAGCCCCATTCCCCTATCACCACTCCCCAAGCCCAGTCTATCTCCACTCCCCAGTCCCAGTCTAGCCCCATCCCCCTATCTCCACTCCCCAGGCCCAGTCTATCTCCACTCCCCAGGCCCAGTCTAGCCCCATTCCCCTATCTCCACTCCACAGGCCCCGTCTAGCCCCATTCCCCTATCTCCACTCCCCAGGCCCAGTCAAGCCCCATTCCCCTATCACCACTCCCCAGGCCCAGTCTATCTCCTCTCCCCAGGCCCAGCCAATCTCCACTCCCCAGGCCCAGGCAATCTCCACTCCCCAGGCCCAGTCTATCTCCAGTCCCCAGGCCTAGCCTATCTCCACTCCCCAGGCCCAGTCTATCTCCGCTCCCCAGGCCCAGTCTAGCCCCATTCCCCTATCTCCACTCCCCAAGCCCAGTCTATCTCCACTCCCCAGGCCCAGTCTATCCCCATTCCCCTATCTCCACTCCCCAAGCCCAGTCTATCTCCACTCCCCAGGCCCAGTCTATCCCCATTCCCCTATCACCACTCCCCAAGCCCAGTCTATCTCCACTCCCCAGGCCCAGTCTAGCCCCATTCCGCTATCTCCAGTCCCCCGGCACAGTCTAGCCCCATTCCCCTATCTCCACTCCCCAGGCCCAGTCTATCTCCGTTCCCCACGCGCAGTCTATCCCCATTCCCCTATCTCCACTCCCCAAGCCCAGTCTTTCTCCACTCCCCAGGCCCAGACTAGCCCCATTCCCCTATCTCCACTCCACAGGCCCCGTCTAGCCCCATTCCCCTATCTCCACTCCCCAGGCCCAGTCAAGCCCCATTCCCCTATCTCCACTCCCCAGGCCCAGTCGATCTCCACTCCCCAGGCCCAGTCTTTCCCCATTCCCCCATCTCCACTCCCCAGGCCCAGTCTATCCCCACTCCCCAGGCCCAGTCTAGCCCCATTCCCCTATCACCACTCCCCAAGCCCAGTCTATCTCCACTCCCCAGGACCAGTCTATCCCCATTCGCCTATCTCCACTCCCCAAGCCCAGTCTATCTCCACTCCCCAAGCCCAGTCTATCTCCACTCCCCAGGACCAGTCTATCCCCATTCGCCTATCTCCACTCCCCAAGCCCAGTCTATCTCCACTCCCCAGGCCCAGCCAATCTCCACTCCCCAGGCCCAGCCAATCTCCACTCCCCAGGACCATTCTATCTCCACTCCCCAGGCCCAGTCTATCTCCGCTCCACAGGCCCAGTCTATCCCCATTCCCCAGGCCCAGTCTATCTCCACTCCCCAGGCCCAGTCTATCTCCACTCCACAGGCCCAGTCTATCCCCATTCGCCTATCACCACTCCCCAGGCCCAGTCTATCTCCACTCCCCAGGCCCAGTCTATCTCCACTCCACAGGCCCCGTCTAGCCCCATTCCCCTATCACCACTCCCCAAGCCCAGTCTATCTCCACTCCCCAGGCCCAGTCTATCCCCATTCGCCTATCACCACTCCCCAGGCCCAGGCTATCTCCTCTCCCCAGGCCCAGCCTATCTCCACTCCCCAGGCCCAGCCAATCTCCACTCCCCAGGCCCAGGCAATCTCCACTCCCCAGGCCCAGTCTATCCCCAGTCCCCAGGCCCAGCCTATCTCCACTCCCCAGGCCCAGTCTATCTCCACTCCACAGGCCCCGTCTAGCCCCATTCCCCTATCACCACTCCCCAAGCCCAGTCTATCTCCACTCCCCAGTCCCAGTCTAGCCCCATCCCCCTATCTCCACTCCCCAGGCCCAGTCTATCTCCACTCCCCAGGCCCAGTCTAGCCCCATTCCCCTATCTCCACTCCACAGGCCCCGTCTAGCCCCATTCCCCTATCTCCACTCCCCAGGCCCAGTCAAGCCCCATTCCCCTATCACCACTCCCCAGGCCCAGGCTATCTCCTCTCCCCAGGCCCAGCCTATCTCCACTCCCCAGGCCCAGCCAATCTCCACTCCCCAGGCCTAGGCAATCTCCACTCCCCAGGCCCAGTCTATCTCCAGTCCCCAGGCCTAGCCTATCTCCACTCCCCAGGCCCAGTCTATCTCCACTCCCCAGGCCCAGAAAATCTCCACTCCCCAGGACCATTCTATCTCCACTCCCCAGGCCCAGTCTATCTCCACTCCCCAAGCCCAGTCTATCCCCATTCCCCAGGCCCAGTCTATCTCCACTCCCCAGGCCCAGTCTATCTCCACTCCACAGGCCCCGTCTAGCCCCATTCCCCTATCTCCACTCCCCAGGCCCTGTCTATCTCCACTCCCCAGGCCCAGCCAATCTCCACTCCCCAGGACCAGTCTATCTCCACTCCCCAGGACCAGTCTATCTCCACTCCCCAGGCCCAGTCTATCTCCACTCCCCAGGCCCAGTCTATCCCCATTCCCCAGGCCCTGTCTATCTCCACTAGCCAGGCCCAGTCTATCTCCACTCCACAGGCCCCATCTAGCCCCATTCCCCTATCTCCACTCCCCAGGCCCTGTCTATCTCCACTCCCCAGGCCCAGCCAATCTCCACACCCCAGGACCAGTCTATCTCCACTCCCCAGGCCCAGTTTATCCCCATTCCCCTATCTCCACTCCCCAAGCCCAGTCTATCTCCACTCCCCAGGCCCAGTCTATCCCCATTCCCCTATCTCCACTCCCCAAGCCCAGTCTATCTCCACTCCCCACGCCCAGTCTATCTCCACTCCCCAGGCCCAGTCTATCTCCACTCCCCAGGCCCAGTCTATCCCCATTCCCTTATCTCCACTCCCCAGGCCCAGTCTATCTCCGCTCCCCAGGCCCAGTCTAGCCCCATTCCCCTATCTCCACTCCCCAAGCCCAGTCTATCTCCACTCCCCAGGCCCAGTCTATCCCCATTCCCCTATCTCCACTCCCCAAGCCCAGTCTATCTCCACTCCCCAGGCCCAGTCTATCCCCATTCCCCTATCACCACTCCCCAAGCCCAGTCTATCTCCACTCCCCAGGCCCAGTCTAGCCCTATTCCCCTATCTCCAGTCCCCCGGCACAGTCTAGCCCCATTCCCCTATCTCCACTGCCCAGGCCCAGTCTATCTCCGTTCCCCACGCGCAGTCTATCCCCATTCCCCTATCTCCACTCCCCAGGCCCAGTCTTTCTCCACTCCCCAGGCCCAGACTAGCCCCATTCCCCTATCTCCACTCCACAGGCCCCGTCTAGCCCCATTCCCCTATCTCCACTCCCCAGGCCCAGTCAAGCCCCATTCCCCAGGCCCAGTCTATCCCCATTCCCCAGGCCCAGTCTATCCCCATTCCCCTATCTCCACTCCCCAAGCCCAGTCTATCTCCACTCCCCAAGCCCAGTCTATCTCCACTCCCCAGGCCCAGTCTATCTCCACTCCCCAGGCCCAGTCTATCCCCATTCCCCTATCTCCACTCCCCAAGCCCAGTCTATCTCCACTCCCCAGGCCCAGTCTAGCCCCATTCCCCTATCTCCACTCCCTAGGCCCAGTCTATCTCCACTCCCCAGGCCCAGACTAGCCCCATTCCCCTATCTCCACTCCCCAGGCCCAATCTATCTCCACTCCCCAGGCCCAGTCTAGCCCCATTCCCCTATTTCCACTCCCCCGGCCCAGTCTAGCCCCATTCCCCTATCTCCACTCCCCAAGCCCAGTCTATCTCCACTCCCCAAGCCCAATCTATCTCCACTCCCCAGGCCCAGTCTAGCCCCATTCCCCTATTTCCACTCCCCCGGCCCAGACTAGCCCCATTCCCCTATCTCCACTCCCCAGGCCCAGTCTATCTCCGTTCCCCAGGCGCAGTCTATCCCCATTCCCCTATCTCCACTCCCCAAGCCCAGTCTTTCTCCACTCCCCAGGCCCAGTCTAGCCCCATTCCCCTATCTCCACTCCCCAGGCCCAGTCTAGCCCCATCCCCCTATCTCCACTCCCCAGGCCCAGTCTATCTCCACTCCCCAGGCGCAGTCTATCCCCATTCCCCTATCTCCACTCCCCAAGCCCAGTCTTTCTCCACTCCCCAGGCCCAGTCTAGCCCCATTCCCCTATCTCCACTCCCCAGGCCCAGTCTAGCCCCATCCCCCTATCTCCACTCCCCAAGCCCAGTCTTTCTCCACTCCCCAGGCCCAGTCTAGCCCCATTCCCCTATCTCCACTCCCCAGGCCCAGTCTATCTCCACTCCCCAAGCCCAGTCTTTCTCCACTCCCCAGGCCCAGTCTAGCCCCATTCCCCTATCTCCACTCCCCAGGCCCAGTCAAGCCCCATTCCCCAGGCCCAGTCTATCCCCATTCCCCAGGCCCAGTCTATCCCCATTCCCCTATCTCCACTCCCCAAGCCCAGTCTATCTCCACTCCCCAAGCCCAGTCTATCTCCACTCCCCAGGCCCAGTCTATCCCCATTCCCCTATCTCCACTCCCCAGGCCCAGTCTATCTCCACTCCCCAGGCCCAGTCTAGCCCCATTCCCCTATCTCCACTCCCCAAGCCCAGTCCATCTCCACTCCCCAGGCCCAGTCTATCCCCATTCGCCTATCTCCACTCCCCAAGCCCAGTCTATCTCCACTCCCCAAGCCCTGTCTATCTCCACTCCCCAGTCCCAGTCTAGCCCCATCCCCCTATCTCCACTCTCCAAGCCCAGTCTATCTCCACTCCCCAGGCCCAGTCTAGCCCCATTCCCCTATCTCCACTCCACAGGCCTCGTCTAGCCCCATTCCCCTATCTCCACTCCCCAGGCCCTGTCTATCTCCACTCCCCAGGCCCAGCCAATCTCCACACTCAAGGCCCAGTCTATCTCCACTCCCCAGGCCCAGTCTATCTCCACTCCCCAGGCCCAGTCTATCCCCATTCCCCTATCTCCACTCCCCAAGCCCAGTCTATCTCCACTCCCCAGGCCCAGTCTATCCCCATTCCCCTATCTCCACTCACCTAGCCCAGTCTATCTCGACTCCCCAAGCCCAGTCTATCTCCGCTCCCCAAGCCCAGTCTATCTCCACTCCCCAGGCCCAGTCTATCCCCATTCCCCTATCTCCACTCCCCAGGCCCAGTCTATCTCCACTCCCCAGGCCCAGTCTAGCCCCATTCCCCTATCTCCACTCCCCAAGCCCAGTCCATCTCCACTCCCCAAGCCCTGTCTATCTCCACTCCCCAGTCCCAGGCTAGCCCCATCCCCCTATCTCCACTCCCCTGGCCCAGTCTATCTCCACTCCCCAGGCCCAGTCTAGCCCCATTCCCCTATCTCCACTCCACAGGCCCCGTCTAGCCCCATTCCCCTAACTCCACTCCCCAGGCCCAGTCTATCTCCACTCCCCAGGCCCAGTCTAGCCCCATTCCCCTATCACCACTCCCCAAGCCCAGTCTATCTCCAGTCCCCAGGCCCAGTCTATCCCCATTCGCCTATCTCCACTCCCCAAGCCCAGTCTATCTCCACTCCCCAAGCCCAGTCTATCTCCACTCCCCAGTCCCAGTCTAGCCCCATCCCCCTATCTCCACTCCACAGGCCCAGTCTATCTCCACTCCCCAGGCCCAGTCTAGCCGCATTCCCCTATCTCCACTCCACAGGCCCCGTCTAGCCACATTCCCCTATCTCCACTCCCCAGGCCCTGTCTATCTCCACTCCCCATGCCCAGCCAATCTCCACACTCCAGGCCCAGTCTATCTCCACTCCCCAGGCCCAGTCTATCTCCACTCCCCAGGCCCAGTCTATCCCCATTCCCCTATCTCCACTCCCCAAGCCCAGTCTATCTCCACTCCCCAGGCCCAGTCTATCCCCATCCCCTATCTCCACTCCCCAGGCCCAGTCTATCTCCACTCCCCAGGCCCAGTCTCGCCCCATTCCCCTATCTCCACTCCCCAAGCCCAGTCCATCTCCACTCCCCAAGCCCTGTCTATCTCCACTCCCCAGTCCCAGTCTAGCCCCATCCCCCTATCTCCACTCCCCTGGCGCAGTCTATCTCCACTCCCCAGGCCCAGTCTATCCCCATTCCCCCATCTCCACTCCCCAGGCCCAGTCTATCTCCACTCCTCAGGCCCAGTCTAGCCCCATTCCCCTATCACCACTCCCCAAGCCCAGTCTATCTCCACTCCCCAGGCCCAGTCTATCCCCATTCGCCTATCTCCACTCCCCAAGCCCAGTCTATCTCCACTCCCCAAGCCCAGTCTATCTCCACTCCCCAGTCCCAGTCTAGCCCCATCCCCCTATCTCCACTCCCCAGGCCCAGTCTCTCTCCACTCCCCAGGCCCAGTCTAGCCCCATTCCCCTATCTCCACTCCACAGGCCCCGTCTAGCCCCATTCCCCTATCTCCTCTCCCCAGGCCCAGTCAAGCCCCATTCCCCTATCACCACTCCCCAGGCCCAGGCTATCTCCTCTCCCCAGGCCCAGCCTATCTCCACTCCCCAGGCCCAGCCAATCTCCACTCCCCAGGCCCAGGCAATCTCCACTCCCCAGGCCCAGGCAATCTCCACTCCCCAGGCGCAGTCTATCTCCAGTCCCCAGGCCCTGTCTAGCCCCATTCCCTTATCTCCACTCCACAGGCCCCGTCTAGCCCCATTCCCCTATCTCCACTCCACAGGCCCCGTCTAGCCCATTCCCCTATCTCCACTCCCCAGGCCCAGTCTATCTCCACTCCCCAGGCCCTGTCTAGCCCCATTCCCTTATCTCCACTCCACAGGCCCCATCTAGCCCCATTCCCCTATCTCCACTCCCCAGGCCCAGTCTATCTCCAATCCCCAGGCCCAGTCTAGCCCCATCCCCCTATCTCCACTCCCCAAGCCCAGTCTATCTCCACTCCCCAGGCCCAGTCTATCCCCATTCCCCTATCTCCACTCCCCAGGCCCAGTCTAGCCCCATTCCCCTATCTCCACTCCCCAAGCCCAGTCTATCTCCACTCTCCAAGCCCAGTCTATCTCCACTCCCCAGTCCCAGTCTAGCCCCATCCCCCTATCTCCACTCCACAGGCCCCGTCTTGCCCCATTCCCCTATCTCCAGTCCCCAGGCCCAGTCTAGCCGCATCCCCCTATCTCCACTCCCCAAGCCCAGACTATCTCCACTCCCCAGGCCCACTCTATCCCCATTCGCTTATCTCCACTCCCCAGTCCCAGTCTAGCCCCATCCCCCTATCTCCACTCCCCAAGCCCAGTCTATCTCCACTCCCTAGGCCCAGTCTAGCCCCATTCCCCTATCTCCACTCCACAGGCCCCGTCTAGCCCCATTCCTCTATCTCCACTCCACAGGCCCCGTCTTACCCCATTCCCCTATCTCCACTCCCCAGGCCCAGTCTAGCCGCATCCCCCTATCTCCACTCCACAAGCCCAGTCTATCTCCACTCCCCAGGCCCAGTCTATCCCCATTTGCTCATCTCCACTCCACAGGCCCCGTCTAGCCCCAATCTCCTATCTCCACTCCCCAGGCCCAGTCTATCTCCACTCCCCAGTCCCAGTCTAGCCCCATCCCCCTATCTCCACTCCCCAAGCCCAGTCTATCTCCACTCCCCAGGCCCAGTCTAGCCCCATTCCCCTATCTCCACTCCACAGGCCCCGTCTAGCCCCATTCCCCTATCTCCACTCCCCAGGCCCAGTCCAGCCCCATTCCCCTATCTCCATTCCCCAGGCCCAGCCAATCTCCACTCCCCAGGCCCAGCCAATCTCCACTCCCCAGGCCCAGCCTATCTCCACTCCCCAGGCCCAGCCTATCTCCACTCCCCAGGCCCAGCCTATCTCCACTCCCCAGGCCCAGCCTATCTCCACTCCCCAGTCCCAGCCTATCTCCACTCCCCAGGCCCAGCCAATCTCTACTCCCCAGGCCCAGCCTATCTCCACTCCCCAGGCCCAGTCGATCTCCACTCCCCAGGCCCAGCCAATCCCAACTCCCCAGGCCCAGTCTATCTCCACTCCCCAGGCCCAGTCTCGCCCCATTCGCCTATCTCCACTCCACAGTGCCTGTCTAGCCCCATTCCCCTACCTCCACTCCCCAGGCCCAGTCTATCTCCACTCCCCAGGCCCAGGCAATCTCCACTCCCCAGGACCAGTCTATCTCCACTCCCCAGGCCCAGTCTATCCCCATTCCCCAGGCCCAGTCTATCTCCACTCCCCAGGCCCCGTCTATTTCCACTCCACAGGCCCCGTCTAGCCCCATTCCCCTAGCTCCACTCCCCAAGCCCAGTCTATCTCCACTCCCCAGGCCCAGTCTATCTCCACTCCCCAGGCCCAGTCTATCTCCACTCCCCAGGCCCAGTCTATCCCCATTCCCCTATCTCCACTCCCCAAGCCCAGTCTATCTCCACTCCCCAGGCCCAGTCTATCCCCATTCCCCTATCTCCACTCCCCTAGCCCAGTCTATCTCGACTCCCCAAGCCCAGTCTATCTCCGCTCCCCAAGCCCAGTCTATCTCCACTCCCCAGGCCCAGTCTATCCCCATTCCCCTATCTCCACTCCCCAGGCCCAGTCTATCTCCACTCCCCAGGCCCAGTCTAGCCCCATTCCCCTATCTCCACTCCCCAAGCCCAGTCCATCTCCACTCCCCGGGCCCAGTCTATCCCCATTCGCCTATCTCCACTCCCCAAGCCCAGTCTATCTCCACTCCCCAGGCCCAGTCTATCCCCATTCCCCTATCTCCACTCCCCAGGCCCAGTCTATCTCCACTCCCCAGGCCCAGTCTAGCCCCATTCCCCTATCTCCACTCCCCAAGCCCAGTCCATCTCCACTCCCCAGGCCCAGTCTTTCTCCACTCCCCAGGCCCAGACTAGCCCCATTCCCCTATCTCCACTCCACAGGCCCCGTCTAGCCCCATTCCCCTATCTCCACTCCCCAGGCCCAGTCAAGCCCCATTCCCCAGGCCCAGTCTATCCCCATTCCCCAGGCCCAGTCTATCCCCATTCCCCTATCTCCACTCCCCAAGCCCAGTCTATCTCCACTCCCCAAGCCCAGTCTATCTCCACTCCCCAGGCCCAGTCTATCTCCACTCCCCAGGCCCAGTCTATCCCCATTCCCCTATCTCCACTCCCCAAGCCCAGTCTATCTCCACTCCCCAGGCCCAGTCTAGCCCCATTCCCCTATCTCCACTCCCTAGGCCCAGTCTATCTCCACTCCCCAGGCCCAGACTAGCCCCATTCCCCTATCTCCACTCCCCAGGCCCAATCTATCTCCACTCCCCAGGCCCAGTCTAGCCCCATTCCCCTATTTCCACTCCCCCGGCCCAGTCTAGCCCCATTCCCCTATCTCCACTCCCCAAGCCCAGTCTATCTCCACTCCCCAAGCCCAATCTATCTCCACTCCCCAGGCCCAGTCTAGCCCCATTCCCCTATTTCCACTCCCCCGGCCCAGACTAGCCCCATTCCCCTATCTCCACTCCCCAGGCCCAGTCTATCTCCGTTCCCCAGGCGCAGTCTATCCCCATTCCCCTATCTCCACTCCCCAAGCCCAGTCTTTCTCCACTCCCCAGGCCCAGTCTAGCCCCATTCCCCTATCTCCACTCCCCAGGCCCAGTCTAGCCCCATCCCCCTATCTCCACTCCCCAGGCCCAGTCTATCTCCACTCCCCAGGCGCAGTCTATCCCCATTCCCCTATCTCCACTCCCCAAGCCCAGTCTTTCTCCACTCCCCAGGCCCAGTCTAGCCCCATTCCCCTATCTCCACTCCCCAGGCCCAGTCTAGCCCCATCCCCCTATCTCCACTCCCCAAGCCCAGTCTTTCTCCACTCCCCAGGCCCAGTCTAGCCCCATTCCCCTATCTCCACTCCCCAGGCCCAGTCTATCTCCACTCCCCAAGCCCAGTCTTTCTCCACTCCCCAGGCCCAGTCTAGCCCCATTCCCCTATCTCCACTCCCCAGGCCCAGTCAAGCCCCATTCCCCAGGCCCAGTCTATCCCCATTCCCCAGGCCCAGTCTATCCCCATTCCCCTATCTCCACTCCCCAAGCCCAGTCTATCTCCACTCCCCAAGCCCAGTCTATCTCCACTCCCCAGGCCCAGTCTATCCCCATTCCCCTATCTCCACTCCCCAGGCCCAGTCTATCTCCACTCCCCAGGCCCAGTCTAGCCCCATTCCCCTATCTCCACTCCCCAAGCCCAGTCCATCTCCACTCCCCAGGCCCAGTCTATCCCCATTCGCCTATCTCCACTCCCCAAGCCCAGTCTATCTCCACTCCCCAAGCCCTGTCTATCTCCACTCCCCAGTCCCAGTCTAGCCCCATCCCCCTATCTCCACTCTCCAAGCCCAGTCTATCTCCACTCCCCAGGCCCAGTCTAGCCCCATTCCCCTATCTCCACTCCACAGGCCTCGTCTAGCCCCATTCCCCTATCTCCACTCCCCAGGCCCTGTCTATCTCCACTCCCCAGGCCCAGCCAATCTCCACACTCAAGGCCCAGTCTATCTCCACTCCCCAGGCCCAGTCTATCTCCACTCCCCAGGCCCAGTCTATCCCCATTCCCCTATCTCCACTCCCCAAGCCCAGTCTATCTCCACTCCCCAGGCCCAGTCTATCCCCATTCCCCTATCTCCACTCACCTAGCCCAGTCTATCTCGACTCCCCAAGCCCAGTCTATCTCCGCTCCCCAAGCCCAGTCTATCTCCACTCCCCAGGCCCAGTCTATCCCCATTCCCCTATCTCCACTCCCCAGGCCCAGTCTATCTCCACTCCCCAGGCCCAGTCTAGCCCCATTCCCCTATCTCCACTCCCCAAGCCCAGTCCATCTCCACTCCCCAAGCCCTGTCTATCTCCACTCCCCAGTCCCAGGCTAGCCCCATCCCCCTATCTCCACTCCCCTGGCCCAGTCTATCTCCACTCCCCAGGCCCAGTCTAGCCCCATTCCCCTATCTCCACTCCACAGGCCCCGTCTAGCCCCATTCCCCTAACTCCACTCCCCAGGCCCAGTCTATCTCCACTCCCCAGGCCCAGTCTAGCCCCATTCCCCTATCACCACTCCCCAAGCCCAGTCTATCTCCAGTCCCCAGGCCCAGTCTATCCCCATTCGCCTATCTCCACTCCCCAAGCCCAGTCTATCTCCACTCCCCAAGCCCAGTCTATCTCCACTCCCCAGTCCCAGTCTAGCCCCATCCCCCTATCTCCACTCCACAGGCCCAGTCTATCTCCACTCCCCAGGCCCAGTCTAGCCGCATTCCCCTATCTCCACTCCACAGGCCCCGTCTAGCCACATTCCCCTATCTCCACTCCCCAGGCCCTGTCTATCTCCACTCCCCATGCCCAGCCAATCTCCACACTCCAGGCCCAGTCTATCTCCACTCCCCAGGCCCAGTCTATCTCCACTCCCCAGGCCCAGTCTATCCCCATTCCCCTATCTCCACTCCCCAAGCCCAGTCTATCTCCACTCCCCAGGCCCAGTCTATCCCCATCCCCTATCTCCACTCCCCAGGCCCAGTCTATCTCCACTCCCCAGGCCCAGTCTCGCCCCATTCCCCTATCTCCACTCCCCAAGCCCAGTCCATCTCCACTCCCCAAGCCCTGTCTATCTCCACTCCCCAGTCCCAGTCTAGCCCCATCCCCCTATCTCCACTCCCCTGGCGCAGTCTATCTCCACTCCCCAGGCCCAGTCTATCCCCATTCCCCCATCTCCACTCCCCAGGCCCAGTCTATCTCCACTCCTCAGGCCCAGTCTAGCCCCATTCCCCTATCACCACTCCCCAAGCCCAGTCTATCTCCACTCCCCAGGCCCAGTCTATCCCCATTCGCCTATCTCCACTCCCCAAGCCCAGTCTATCTCCACTCCCCAAGCCCAGTCTATCTCCACTCCCCAGTCCCAGTCTAGCCCCATCCCCCTATCTCCACTCCCCAGGCCCAGTCTCTCTCCACTCCCCAGGCCCAGTCTAGCCCCATTCCCCTATCTCCACTCCACAGGCCCCGTCTAGCCCCATTCCCCTATCTCCTCTCCCCAGGCCCAGTCAAGCCCCATTCCCCTATCACCACTCCCCAGGCCCAGGCTATCTCCTCTCCCCAGGCCCAGCCTATCTCCACTCCCCAGGCCCAGCCAATCTCCACTCCCCAGGCCCAGGCAATCTCCACTCCCCAGGCCCAGGCAATCTCCACTCCCCAGGCGCAGTCTATCTCCAGTCCCCAGGCCCTGTCTAGCCCCATTCCCTTATCTCCACTCCACAGGCCCCGTCTAGCCCCATTCCCCTATCTCCACTCCACAGGCCCCGTCTAGCCCATTCCCCTATCTCCACTCCCCAGGCCCAGTCTATCTCCACTCCCCAGGCCCTGTCTAGCCCCATTCCCTTATCTCCACTCCACAGGCCCCATCTAGCCCCATTCCCCTATCTCCACTCCCCAGGCCCAGTCTATCTCCAATCCCCAGGCCCAGTCTAGCCCCATCCCCCTATCTCCACTCCCCAAGCCCAGTCTATCTCCACTCCCCAGGCCCAGTCTATCCCCATTCCCCTATCTCCACTCCCCAGGCCCAGTCTAGCCCCATTCCCCTATCTCCACTCCCCAAGCCCAGTCTATCTCCACTCTCCAAGCCCAGTCTATCTCCACTCCCCAGTCCCAGTCTAGCCCCATCCCCCTATCTCCACTCCACAGGCCCCGTCTTGCCCCATTCCCCTATCTCCAGTCCCCAGGCCCAGTCTAGCCGCATCCCCCTATCTCCACTCCCCAAGCCCAGACTATCTCCACTCCCCAGGCCCACTCTATCCCCATTCGCTTATCTCCACTCCCCAGTCCCAGTCTAGCCCCATCCCCCTATCTCCACTCCCCAAGCCCAGTCTATCTCCACTCCCTAGGCCCAGTCTAGCCCCATTCCCCTATCTCCACTCCACAGGCCCCGTCTAGCCCCATTCCTCTATCTCCACTCCACAGGCCCCGTCTTACCCCATTCCCCTATCTCCACTCCCCAGGCCCAGTCTAGCCGCATCCCCCTATCTCCACTCCACAAGCCCAGTCTATCTCCACTCCCCAGGCCCAGTCTATCCCCATTTGCTCATCTCCACTCCACAGGCCCCGTCTAGCCCCAATCTCCTATCTCCACTCCCCAGGCCCAGTCTATCTCCACTCCCCAGTCCCAGTCTAGCCCCATCCCCCTATCTCCACTCCCCAAGCCCAGTCTATCTCCACTCCCCAGGCCCAGTCTAGCCCCATTCCCCTATCTCCACTCCACAGGCCCCGTCTAGCCCCATTCCCCTATCTCCACTCCCCAGGCCCAGTCCAGCCCCATTCCCCTATCTCCATTCCCCAGGCCCAGCCAATCTCCACTCCCCAGGCCCAGCCAATCTCCACTCCCCAGGCCCAGCCTATCTCCACTCCCCAGGCCCAGCCTATCTCCACTCCCCAGGCCCAGCCTATCTCCACTCCCCAGGCCCAGCCTATCTCCACTCCCCAGTCCCAGCCTATCTCCACTCCCCAGGCCCAGCCAATCTCTACTCCCCAGGCCCAGCCTATCTCCACTCCCCAGGCCCAGTCGATCTCCACTCCCCAGGCCCAGCCAATCCCAACTCCCCAGGCCCAGTCTATCTCCACTCCCCAGGCCCAGTCTCGCCCCATTCGCCTATCTCCACTCCACAGTGCCTGTCTAGCCCCATTCCCCTACCTCCACTCCCCAGGCCCAGTCTATCTCCACTCCCCAGGCCCAGGCAATCTCCACTCCCCAGGACCAGTCTATCTCCACTCCCCAGGCCCAGTCTATCCCCATTCCCCAGGCCCAGTCTATCTCCACTCCCCAGGCCCCGTCTATTTCCACTCCACAGGCCCCGTCTAGCCCCATTCCCCTAGCTCCACTCCCCAAGCCCAGTCTATCTCCACTCCCCAGGCCCAGTCTATCTCCACTCCCCAGGCCCAGTCTATCTCCACTCCCCAGGCCCAGTCTATCCCCATTCCCCTATCTCCACTCCCCAAGCCCAGTCTATCTCCACTCCCCAGGCCCAGTCTATCCCCATTCCCCTATCTCCACTCCCCTAGCCCAGTCTATCTCGACTCCCCAAGCCCAGTCTATCTCCGCTCCCCAAGCCCAGTCTATCTCCACTCCCCAGGCCCAGTCTATCCCCATTCCCCTATCTCCACTCCCCAGGCCCAGTCTATCTCCACTCCCCAGGCCCAGTCTAGCCCCATTCCCCTATCTCCACTCCCCAAGCCCAGTCCATCTCCACTCCCCGGGCCCAGTCTATCCCCATTCGCCTATCTCCACTCCCCAAGCCCAGTCTATTTCCACTCCCCAGGCCCTGTCTATCTCCACTCCCCAGTCCCAGTCTAGCCCCATCCCCCTATCTCCACACTCCAAGCCCAGTCTATCTCCACTCCCCAGGCCCAGTCTAGCCCCATTCCCCTATCTCCACTCCACAGGCCCCGTCTAGCCCCATTCCCCTATCTCCACTCCTCAGGCCCAGTCAAGCCCCATTCCCCTATCTCCACTCCCCAGGCCCAGTCTATCTCCACTCCCCAGGCCCAGTCTATCCCCATTCCCCCATCTCCACTCCCCAGGCCCAGTCTATCTCCGCTGCCCAGGCCCAGTCTAGCCCCATTCCCCTATCACCACTCCCCAAGCCCAGTCTATCTCCACTCCCCAGGCCCAGTCTATCCCCATTCGCCTATCTCCACTCCCCAAGCCCAGTCTATCTCCACTCCCCAAGCCCAGTATATCTCCACTCCCCAGTCCCAGTCTAGCCCCATCCCCCTATCTCCACTCCCCAGGCCCAGTCTATCTCCACTCCCCAGGCCCAGTCTAGCCCCATTCCCCTATCTCCACTCCACAGGCCCCGTCTAGCCCCATTCCCCTATCTCCACTCCCCAGGCCCAGTCAAGCCCCATTCCCCTATCACCACTCCCCAGGCCCAGGCTATCTCCTCTCCCCAGGCCCAGCCTATCTCCACTCCCCAGGCCCAGCCAATCTCCACTCCCCAGGCCCAGGCAATCTCCACTCCCCAGGCCCAGCCAATCTCCACTCCCCAGGACCATTCTATCTCCACTCCCCCGGCCCAGTCTATCTCCACTCCACAGGCCCAGTCTATCCCCATTCCCCAGGCCCAGTCTATCTCCACTCCCCAGGCCCAGTCTATCTCCACTCCACAGGCCCCGTCTAGCCCCAGTCCCCTATCACCACTCCCCAAGCCCAGTCTATCTCCACTCCCCAGGCCCAGTCTATCCCCATTCGCCTATCACCACTCCCCAGGCCCAGGCTATCTCCTCTCCCCAGGCCCAGCCTATCTCCACTCCCCAGGCCCAGCCAATCTCCACTCCCCAGGCCCAGGCAATCTCCACTCCCCAGGCCCAGGCAATCTCCACTCCCCAGGCCCAGTCTATCTCCAGTCCCCAGGCCCAGCCTATCTCCAGTCCCCAGGCCCAGCCTATCTGCACTCCCCAGGCCCAGCTAATCTCCACTCCACAGGCCCAGTCTATCCCCATTCCCCAGGCCCAGTCTATCTCCACTCCCCAGGCCCAGTCTATCTCCACTCTACAGGCCCCGTCTAGCCCCATTCCCCTATCACCACTCCCCAAGCCCAGTCTATCTCCACTCCCCAAGCCCAGTCTATCTCCACTCCCCAGGCCCAGTCTATCCCCATTCCCCTATCTCCACTCCCCAGGCCCAGTCTATCTCCACTCCCCAGGCCCAGTCTAGCCCCATTCCCCTATCTCCACTCCCCAAGCCCAGTCCATCTCCACTCCCCAGGCCCAGTCTATCCCCATTCGCCTATCTCCACTCCCCAAGCCCAGTCTATCTCCACTCCCCAAGCCCTGTCTATCTCCACTCCCCAGTCCCAGTCTAGCCCCATCCCCCTATCTCCACTCTCCAAGCCCAGTCTATCTCCACTCCCCAGGCCCAGTCTAGCCCCATTCCCCTATCTCCACTCCACAGGCCTCGTCTAGCCCCATTCCCCTATCTCCACTCCCCAGGCCCTGTCTATCTCCACTCCCCAGGCCCAGCCAATCTCCACACTCAAGGCCCAGTCTATCTCCACTCCCCAGGCCCAGTCTATCTCCACTCCCCAGGCCCAGTCTATCCCCATTCCCCTATCTCCACTCCCCAAGCCCAGTCTATCTCCACTCCCCAGGCCCAGTCTATCCCCATTCCCCTATCTCCACTCACCTAGCCCAGTCTATCTCGACTCCCCAAGCCCAGTCTATCTCCGCTCCCCAAGCCCAGTCTATCTCCACTCCCCAGGCCCAGTCTATCCCCATTCCCCTATCTCCACTCCCCAGGCCCAGTCTATCTCCACTCCCCAGGCCCAGTCTAGCCCCATTCCCCTATCTCCACTCCCCAAGCCCAGTCCATCTCCACTCCCCAAGCCCTGTCTATCTCCACTCCCCAGTCCCAGGCTAGCCCCATCCCCCTATCTCCACTCCCCTGGCCCAGTCTATCTCCACTCCCCAGGCCCAGTCTAGCCCCATTCCCCTATCTCCACTCCACAGGCCCCGTCTAGCCCCATTCCCCTAACTCCACTCCCCAGGCCCAGTCTATCTCCACTCCCCAGGCCCAGTCTAGCCCCATTCCCCTATCACCACTCCCCAAGCCCAGTCTATCTCCAGTCCCCAGGCCCAGTCTATCCCCATTCGCCTATCTCCACTCCCCAAGCCCAGTCTATCTCCACTCCCCAAGCCCAGTCTATCTCCACTCCCCAGTCCCAGTCTAGCCCCATCCCCCTATCTCCACTCCACAGGCCCAGTCTATCTCCACTCCCCAGGCCCAGTCTAGCCGCATTCCCCTATCTCCACTCCACAGGCCCCGTCTAGCCACATTCCCCTATCTCCACTCCCCAGGCCCTGTCTATCTCCACTCCCCATGCCCAGCCAATCTCCACACTCCAGGCCCAGTCTATCTCCACTCCCCAGGCCCAGTCTATCTCCACTCCCCAGGCCCAGTCTATCCCCATTCCCCTATCTCCACTCCCCAAGCCCAGTCTATCTCCACTCCCCAGGCCCAGTCTATCCCCATCCCCTATCTCCACTCCCCAGGCCCAGTCTATCTCCACTCCCCAGGCCCAGTCTCGCCCCATTCCCCTATCTCCACTCCCCAAGCCCAGTCCATCTCCACTCCCCAAGCCCTGTCTATCTCCACTCCCCAGTCCCAGTCTAGCCCCATCCCCCTATCTCCACTCCCCTGGCGCAGTCTATCTCCACTCCCCAGGCCCAGTCTATCCCCATTCCCCCATCTCCACTCCCCAGGCCCAGTCTATCTCCACTCCTCAGGCCCAGTCTAGCCCCATTCCCCTATCACCACTCCCCAAGCCCAGTCTATCTCCACTCCCCAGGCCCAGTCTATCCCCATTCGCCTATCTCCACTCCCCAAGCCCAGTCTATCTCCACTCCCCAAGCCCAGTCTATCTCCACTCCCCAGTCCCAGTCTAGCCCCATCCCCCTATCTCCACTCCCCAGGCCCAGTCTCTCTCCACTCCCCAGGCCCAGTCTAGCCCCATTCCCCTATCTCCACTCCACAGGCCCCGTCTAGCCCCATTCCCCTATCTCCTCTCCCCAGGCCCAGTCAAGCCCCATTCCCCTATCACCACTCCCCAGGCCCAGGCTATCTCCTCTCCCCAGGCCCAGCCTATCTCCACTCCCCAGGCCCAGCCAATCTCCACTCCCCAGGCCCAGGCAATCTCCACTCCCCAGGCCCAGGCAATCTCCACTCCCCAGGCGCAGTCTATCTCCAGTCCCCAGGCCCTGTCTAGCCCCATTCCCTTATCTCCACTCCACAGGCCCCGTCTAGCCCCATTCCCCTATCTCCACTCCACAGGCCCCGTCTAGCCCATTCCCCTATCTCCACTCCCCAGGCCCAGTCTATCTCCACTCCCCAGGCCCTGTCTAGCCCCATTCCCTTATCTCCACTCCACAGGCCCCGTCTAGCCCCATTCCCCTATCTCCACTCCCCAGGCCCAGTCTATCTCCAATCCCCAGGCCCAGTCTAGCCCCATCCCCCTATCTCCACTCCCCAAGCCCAGTCTATCTCCACTCCCCAGGCCCAGTCTATCCCCATTCCCCTATCTCCACTCCCCAGGCCCAGTCTAGCCCCATTCCCCTATCTCCACTCCCCAAGCCCAGTCTATCTCCACTCTCCAAGCCCAGTCTATCTCCACTCCCCAGTCCCAGTCTAGCCCCATCCCCCTATCTCCACTCCACAGGCCCCGTCTTGCCCCATTCCCCTATCTCCAGTCCCCAGGCCCAGTCTAGCCGCATCCCCCTATCTCCACTCCCCAAGCCCAGACTATCTCCACTCCCCAGGCCCACTCTATCCCCATTCGCTTATCTCCACTCCCCAGTCCCAGTCTAGCCCCATCCCCCTATCTCCACTCCCCAAGCCCAGTCTATCTCCACTCCCTAGGCCCAGTCTAGCCCCATTCCCCTATCTCCACTCCACAGGCCCCGTCTAGCCCCATTCCTCTATCTCCACTCCACAGGCCCCGTCTTACCCCATTCCCCTATCTCCACTCCCCAGGCCCAGTCTAGCCGCATCCCCCTATCTCCACTCCACAAGCCCAGTCTATCTCCACTCCCCAGGCCCAGTCTATCCCCATTTGCTCATCTCCACTCCACAGGCCCCGTCTAGCCCCAATCTCCTATCTCCACTCCCCAGGCCCAGTCTATCTCCACTCCCCAGTCCCAGTCTAGCCCCATCCCCCTATCTCCACTCCCCAAGCCCAGTCTATCTCCACTCCCCAGGCCCAGTCTAGCCCCATTCCCCTATCTCCACTCCACAGGCCCCGTCTAGCCCCATTCCCCTATCTCCACTCCCCAGGCCCAGTCCAGCCCCATTCCCCTATCTCCATTCCCCAGGCCCAGCCAATCTCCACTCCCCAGGCCCAGCCAATCTCCACTCCCCAGGCCCAGCCTATCTCCACTCCCCAGGCCCAGCCTATCTCCACTCCCCAGGCCCAGCCTATCTCCACTCCCCAGGCCCAGCCTATCTCCACTCCCCAGTCCCAGCCTATCTCCACTCCCCAGGCCCAGCCAATCTCTACTCCCCAGGCCCAGCCTATCTCCACTCCCCAGGCCCAGTCGATCTCCACTCCCCAGGCCCAGCCAATCCCAACTCCCCAGGCCCAGTCTATCTCCACTCCCCAGGCCCAGTCTCGCCCCATTCGCCTATCTCCACTCCACAGTGCCTGTCTAGCCCCATTCCCCTACCTCCACTCCCCAGGCCCAGTCTATCTCCACTCCCCAGGCCCAGGCAATCTCCACTCCCCAGGACCAGTCTATCTCCACTCCCCAGGCCCAGTCTATCCCCATTCCCCAGGCCCAGTCTATCTCCACTCCCCAGGCCCCGTCTATTTCCACTCCACAGGCCCCGTCTAGCCCCATTCCCCTAGCTCCACTCCCCAAGCCCAGTCTATCTCCACTCCCCAGGCCCAGTCTATCTCCACTCCCCAGGCCCAGTCTATCTCCACTCCCCAGGCCCAGTCTATCCCCATTCCCCTATCTCCACTCCCCAAGCCCAGTCTATCTCCACTCCCCAGGCCCAGTCTATCCCCATTCCCCTATCTCCACTCCCCTAGCCCAGTCTATCTCGACTCCCCAAGCCCAGTCTATCTCCGCTCCCCAAGCCCAGTCTATCTCCACTCCCCAGGCCCAGTCTATCCCCATTCCCCTATCTCCACTCCCCAGGCCCAGTCTATCTCCACTCCCCAGGCCCAGTCTAGCCCCATTCCCCTATCTCCACTCCCCAAACCCAGTCCATCTCCACTCCCCGGGCCCAGTCTATCCCCATTCGCCTATCTCCACTCCCCAAGCCCAGTCTATTTCCACTCCCCAGGCCCTGTCTATCTCCACTCCCCAGTCCCAGTCTAGCCCCATCCCCCTATCTCCACACTCCAAGCCCAGTCTATCTCCACTCCCCAGGCCCAGTCTAGCCCCATTCCCCTATCTCCACTCCACAGGCCCCGTCTAGCCCCATTCCCCTATCTCCACTCCTCAGGCCCAGTCAAGCCCCATTCCCCTATCTCCACTCCCCAGGCCCAGTCTATCTCCACTCCCCAGGCCCAGTCTATCCCCATTCCCCCATCTCCACTCCCCAGGCCCAGTCTATCTCCGCTCCCCAGGCCCAGTCTAGCCCCATTCCCCTATCACCACTCCCCAAGCCCAGTCTATCTCCACTCCCCAGGCCCAGTCTATCCCCATTCGCCTATCTCCACTCCCCAAGCCCAGTCTATCTCCACTCCCCAAGCCCAGTATATCTCCACTCCCCAGTCCCAGTCTAGCCCCATCCCCCTATCTCCACTCCCCAGGCCCAGTCTATCTCCACTCCCCAGGCCCAGTCTAGCCCCATTCCCCTATCTCCACTCCACAGGCCCCGTCTAGCCCCATTCCCCTATCTCCACTCCCCAGGCCCAGTCAAGCCCCATTCCCCTATCACCACTCCCCAGGCCCAGGCTATCTCCTCTCCCCAGGCCCAGCCTATCTCCACTCCCCAGGCCCAGCCAATCTCCACTCCCCAGGCCCAGGCAATCTCCACTCCCCAGGCCCAGCCAATCTCCACTCCCCAGGACCATTCTATCTCCACTCCCCCGGCCCAGTCTATCTCCACTCCACAGGCCCAGTCTATCCCCATTCCCCAGGCCCAGTCTATCTCCACTCCCCAGGCCCAGTCTATCTCCACTCCACAGGCCCCGTCTAGCCCCATTCCCCTATCACCACTCCCCAAGCCCAGTCTATCTCCACTCCCCAGGCCCAGTCTATCCCCATTCGCCTATCACCACTCCCCAGGCCCAGGCTATCTCCTCTCCCCAGGCCCAGCCTATCTCCACTCCCCAGGCCCAGCCAATCTCCACTCCCCAGGCCCAGGCAATCTCCACTCCCCAGGCCCAGGCAATCTCCACTCCCCAGGCCCAGTCTATCTCCAGTCCCCAGGCCCAGCCTATCTCCAGTCCCCAGGCCCAGCCTATCTGCACTCCCCAGGCCCAGCTAATCTCCACTCCACAGGCCCAGTCTATCCCCATTCCCCAGGCCCAGTCTATCTCCACTCCCCAGGCCCAGTCTATCTCCACTCTACAGGCCCCGTCTAGCCCCATTCCCCTATCACCACTCCCCAAGCCCAGTCTATCTCCACTCCCCAGTCCCAGTCTAGCCCCATCCCCCTATCTCCACTCCCCAGGCCCAGTCTATCTCCACTCCCCAGGCCCAGTCTAGCCCCATTCCCCTATCTCCACTCCACAGGCCCCGTCTAGCCCCATTCCCCTATCTCCACTCCCCAGGCCCAGTCAAGCCCCATTCCCCTATCACCACTCCCCAGGCCCAGGTTATCTCCTCTCCCCAGGCCCAGCCTATCTCCACTCCCCAGGCCCAGCCAATCTCCACTCCCCAGGCCCAGGCAATCTCCACTCCCCAGGCCCAGTCTATCTCCAGTCCCCAGGCCTAGCCTATCTCCACTCCCCAGGCCCAGTCTATCTCCACTCCCCAGGCCCAGCCAATCTCCACTCCCCAGGCCCAGCCAATCTCCACTCCCCAGGACCATTCTATCTCCACTCCCCAGGCCCAGTCTATCTCCACTCCACAGGCCCAGTCTATCCCCATTCCCCAGGCCCAGTCTATCTCCACTCCCCAGGCCCAGTCTATCTCCACTCCACAGGCCCCGTCCAGCCCCATTCCCCTATCTCCACTCCCCAGGCCCTGTCTATCTCCACTCCCCAGGCCCAGCCAATCTCCACTCCCCAGGACCATTCTATCTCCACTCCCCAGGCCCAGTCTATCTCCACTCCCCAGGCCCAGTCTATCCCCATTCCCCAGGCCCTGTCTATCTCCACTAGCCAGGCCCAGTCTATCTCCACTCCACAGGCCCCGTCTAGCCCCATTCCCCTATCTCCACTCCCCAGGCCCTGTCTATCTCCACTCCCCAGGCCCAGCCAATCTCCACACCCCAGGACCAGTCTATCTCCACTCCCCAGGCCCAGTTTATTCCCATTCCCCTATCTCCACTCCCCAAGCCCAGTCTATCTCCACTCCCCAGGCCCAGTCTATCCCCATTCCCCTATCTCCACTCCCCAAGCCCAGTCTATCTCCACTCCCCAAGCCCAGTCTATCACCACTCCCCAGGCCCAGTCTATCTCCACTCCCCAGGCCCAGTCTATCCCCATTCCCTTATCTCCACTCCCCAGGCCCAGTCTATCTCCGCTACCCAGGCCCAGTCTAGCCCCATTCCCCTATCTCCACTCCCCAAGCCCAGTCTATCTCCACTCCCCAGGCCCAGTCTATCCCCATTCCCCTATCTCCACTCCCCAAGCCCAGTCTATCTCCACTCCCCAGGCCCAGTCTAGCCCCATTCCCCTATCACCACTCCCCAAGCCCAGCCTATCTCCACTCCCCAGGACCAGTCTATCCCCATTCGCCTATCTCCACTCCCCAAGCCCAGTCTATCTCCACTCCCCAAGCCCAGTATATCTCCACTCCCCAGTCCCAGTCTAGCCCCATCCCCCTATCTCCACTCCCCAGGCCCAGTCTAGCCCCATTCCCCTATCTCCACTCCACAGGCCCCGTCTAGCCCCATTCCCCTATCTCCACTCCCCAGGCCCAGTCAAGCCCCATTCCCCTATCACCACTCCCCAGGCCCAGGCTATCTCCTCTCCCCAGGCCCAGCCTATCTCCACTCCCCAGGCCCAGCCAATCTCCACTCCCCAGGCCCAGGCAATCTCCACTCCCCAGGCCCAGCCAATCTCCACTCCGCAGGCCCAGCCAATCTCCACTCCCCAGGACCATTCTATCTCCACTCCCCCGGCCCAGTCTATCTCCACTCCACAGGCCCAGTCTATCCCCATTCCCCAGGCCCAGTCTATCTCCACTCCCCAGGCCCAGTCTATCTCCACTCCACAGGCCCCGTCTAGCCCCATTCCCCTATCACCACTCCCCAAGCCCAGTCTATCTCCACTCCCCAGGCCCAGTCTATCCCCATTCGCCTATCACCACTCCCCAGGCCCAGGCTATCTCCTCTCCCCAGGCCCAGCCTATCTCCACTCCCCAGGCCCAGCCAATCTCCACTCCCCAGGCCCAGGCAATCTCCACTCCCCAGGCCCAGCCAATCTCCACTCCCCAGGCCCAGTCTATCTCCAGTCCCCAGGCCCAGCCTATCTCCAGTCCCCAGGCCCAGCCTATCTGCACTCCCCAGGCCCAGCTAATCTCCACTCCACAGGCCCAGTCTATCCCCATTCCCCAGGCCCAGTCTATCTCCACTCCCCAGGCCCAGTCTATCTCCACTCCACAGGCCCCGTCTAGCCCCATTCCCCTATCACCACTCCCCAAGCCCAGTCTATCTCCACTCCCCAGTCCCAGTCTAGCCCCATCCCCCTATCTCCACTCCCCAGGCCCAGTCTATCTCCACTCCCCAGGCCCAGTCTAGCCCCATTCCCCTATCTCCACTCCACAGGCCCCGTCTAGCCCCATTCCCCTATCTCCACTCCCCAGGCCCAGTCAAGCCCCATTCCCCTATCACCACTCCCCAGGCCCAGGTTATCTCCTCTCCCCAGGCCCAGCCTATCTCCACTCCCCAGGCCCAGCCAATCTCCACTCCCCAGGCCCAGGCAATCTCCACTCCCCAGGCCCAGTCTATCTCCAGTCCCCAGGCCTAGCCTATCTCCACTCCCCAGGCCCAGTCTATCTCCACTCCCCAGGCCCAGCCAATCTCCACTCCCCAGGCCCAGCCAATCTCCACTCCCCAGGACCATTCTATCTCCACTCCCCAGGCCCAGTCTATCTCCACTCCCCAGGCCCAGTCTATCTCCACTCCCCAGGCCCAGTCTATCCCCATTCCCCAGGCCCAGTCTATCTCCACTCCCCAGGCCCAGTCTATCTCCACTCCACAGGCCCCGTCTAGCCCCATTCCCCTATCTCCACTCCCCAGGCCCTGTCTATCTCCACTCCCCAGGCCCAGCCAATCTCCACTCCCCAGGACCATTCTATCTCCACTCCCCAGGCCCAGTCTATCTCCACTCCCCAGGCCCAGTCTATCCCCATTCCCCAGGCCCTGTCTATCTCCACTAGCCAGGCCCAGTCTATCTCCACTCCACAGGCCCCGTCTAGCCCCATTCCCCTATCTCCACTCCCCAGGCCCTGTCTATCTCCACTCCCCAGGCCCAGCCAATCTCCACACCCCAGGACCAGTCTATCTCCACTCCCCAGGCCCAGTTTATCCCCATTCCCCTATCTCCACTCCCCAAGCCCAGTCTATCTCCACTCCCCAGGCCCAGTCTATCCCCATTCCCCTATCTCCACTCCCCAAGCCCAGTCTATCTCCACTCCCCAAGCCCAGTCTATCACCACTCCCCAGGCCCAGTCTATCTCCACTCCCCAGGCCCAGTCTATCCCCATTCCCTTATCTCCACTCCCCAGGCCCAGTCTATCTCCGCTACCCAGGCCCAGTCTAGCCCCATTCCCCTATCTCCACTCCCCAAGCCCAGTCTATCTCCACTCCCCAGGCCCAGTCTATCCCCATTCCCCTATCTCCACTCCCCAAGCCCAGTCTATCTCCACTCCCCAGGCCCAGTCTAGCCCCATTCCCCTATCACCACTCCCCAAGCCCAGTCTATCTCCACTCCCCAGGACCAGTCTATCCCCATTCGCCTATCTCCACTCCCCAAGCCCAGTCTATCTCCACTCCCCAAGCCCAGTCTATCTCCACTCCCCAGTCCCAGTCTAGCCCCATCCCCCTATCTCCACTCCCCAGGCCCAGTCTAGCCCCATTCCCCTATCTCCACTCCACAGGCCCCGTCTAGCCCCATTCCCCTATCTCCACTTCCCAGGCCCAGTCAAGCCCCATTCCCCTATCACCACTCCCCAGGCCCAGGCTATCTCCTCTCCCCAGGCCCAGCCGATCTCCACTCCCCAGGCCCAGCCAATCTCCACTCCCCAGGCCCAGGCAATCTCCACTCCCCAGGCCCAGCCAATCTCCACTCCCCAGGACCATTCTATCTCCACTCCCCATGCCCACTCTATCTCCGCTCCACAGGCCCAGTCTATCCCCATTCCCCAGGCCCAGTCTATCTCCACTCCCCAGGCCCAGTCTATCTCCACTCCACAGGCCCAGTCTATCCCCATTCGCCTATCACCACTCCCCAGGCCCAGGCTATCTCCTCTCCCCAGGCCCAGTCTATCTCCACTCCCCAGGCCCAGTCTATCTCCACTCCCCAGGCCCAGTCTATCCCCATTCCCCCATCTCCACTCCCCAGGCCCAGTCTATCTCCACTCCCCAGGCCCAGTCTAGCCCCATTCCCCTATCACCACTCCCCAAGCCCAGTCTATCTCCACTCCCCAGGCCCAGTCTATCCCCATTCGCCTATCTCCACTCCCCAAGCCCAGTCTATCTCCACTCCCCAAGCCCAGTCTATCTCCACTCCCCAGTCCCAGTCTAGCCCCATCCCCCTATCTCCACTCCCCAGGCCCAGTCTATCTCCACTCCCCAGGCCCAGTCTAGCCCCATTCCCCTATCTCCACTCCACAGGCCCCGTCTAGCCCCATTCCCCTATCTCCTCTCCCCAGGCCCAGTCAAGCCCCATTCCCCTATCACCACTCCCCAGGCCCAGGCTATCTCCTCTCCCCAGGCCCAGCCTATCTCCACTCCCCAGTCCCAGCCAATCTCCACTCCCCAGGCCCAGGCAATCTCCACTCCCCAGGCCCAGGCAATCTCCACTCCCCAGGCCCAGGCAATCTCCACTCCCCAGGCCCAGTCTATCTCCAGTCCCCAGGCCCTGTCTAGCCCCATTCCCTTATCTCCACTCCACAGGCCCCGTCTAGCCCCATTCCCCTATCTCCACTCCACAGGCCCCGTCTAGCCCATTCCCCTATCTCCACTCCCCAGGCCAGGTCTATCTCCACTCCCCAGGCCCTGTCTAGCCCCATTCCCTTATCTCCACTCCACGGGCCCCGTCTAGCCCCATTCCCCTATCTCCACTCCCCAGGCCCAGTCTATCTCCAATCCCCAGGCCCAGTCTAGCCCCATCCCCCTATCTCCACTCCCCAAGCCCAGTCTATCTCCACTCCCCAGGCCCAGTCTATCCCCATTCCCCTATCTCCACTCCCCAGGCCCAGTCTAGCCCCATTCCCCTATCTCCACTCCCCAAGCCCAGTCTATCTCCACTCTCCAAGCCCAGTCTATCTCCACTCCCCAGTCCCAGTCTAGCCCCATCCCCCTATCTCCACTCCACAGGCCCCGTCTTGCCCCATTCCCCTATCTCCAGTCCCCAGGCCCAGTCTAGCCGCATCCCCCTATCTCCACTCCCCAAGCCCAGTCTATCTCCACTCCCCAGGCCCAGTCTATCCCCATTCGCTTATCTCCACTCCACAGGCCCCGTCTAGCCCCATTCTCCTATCTCCACTCCCCAGGCCCAGTCTATCTCCACTCCCCAGTCCCAGTCTAGCCCCATCCCCCTATCTCCACTCCCCAAGCCCAGTCTATCTCCACTCCCTAGGCCCAGTCTAGCCCCAGTCACCTATCTCCACTCCACAGGCCCCGTCTAGCCCCATTCCTCTATCTCCACTCCACAGGCCCCGTCTTACCCCATTCCCCTATCTCCACTCCCCAGGCCCAGTCTAGCCGCATCCCCCTATCTCCACTCCACAAGCCCAGTCTATCTCCACTCCCCAGGCCCAGTCTATCCCCATTTGCTCATCTCCACTCCACAGGCCCCGTCTAGCCCCAATCTCCTATCTCCACTCCCCAGGCCCAGTCTATCTCCACTCCCCAGTCTAGCTCCATCCCCCTATCTCCACTCCCCAAGCCCAGTCTATCTCCACTCCCCAGGCCCAGTCTAGCCCCATTCCCCTATCTCCACTCCACAGGCCCCATCGAGCCCCATTCCCCTATCTCCACTCCCCAGCCCCAGTCCAGCCCCATTCCCCTATCTCCATTCCCCAGGCCCAGCCAATCTCCACTCCCCAGGCCCAGCCAATCTCCACTCCCCAGGCCCAGGCTATCTCCACTCCCCAGGCCCAGCCTATCTCCACTCCCCAGTCCCAGCCTATCTCCACTCCCCAGGCCCAGCCAATCTCTACTCCCCAGGCCCAGCCTATCTCCACTCCCCAGGCCCAGTCTATCTCCACTCCCCAGGCCCAGCCAATCCCAACTCCCCAGGCCCAGTCTATCTCCACTCCCCAGGCCCAGTCTCGCCCCATTCGCCTATCTCCACTCCACAGTGCCCGTCTAGCCCCATTCCCCTACCTCCACTCCCCAGGCCCAGTCTATCTCCACTCCCCAGGCCCAGGCAATCTCCACTCCCCAGGACCAGTATATCTCCAGTCCCCAGGCCCAGTCTATCCCCATTCCCCAGGCCCAGTCTATCTCCACTCCCCAGGCCCCGTCTATTTCCACTCCACAGGCCCCGTCTAGCCCCATTCCCCTATCTCCACTCCCCAAGCCCAGTCTATCTCCACTCCCCAGGCCCAGTCTATCTCCACTCCCCAGGCCCAGTCTATCTCCACTCCCCAGGCCCAGTCTATCCCCATTCCCCTATCTCCACTCCCCAAGCCCAGTCTATCTCCACTCCCCAGGCCCAGTCTATCCCCATTCCCCTATCTCCACTCCCCTAGCCCAGTCTATCTCGACTCCCCAAGCCCAGTCTATCTCCGCTCCCCAAGCCCAGTCTATCTCCACTCCCCAGGCCCAGTCTATCCCCATTCCCCTATCTCCACTCCCCAGGCCCAGTCTATCTCCACTCCCCAGGCCCAGTCTAGCCCCATTCCCCTATCTCCACTCCCCAAGCCCAGTCCATCTCCACTCCCCAGGCCCAGTCTATCCCCATTCCCCTATCTCCACTCCCCAAGCCCAGTCTATCTCCACTCCCCAGGCCCTGTCTATCTCCACTCCCCAGTCCCAGTCTAGCCCCATCCCCCTATCTCCACACTCCAAGCCCAGTCTATCTCCACTCCCCAGGCCCAGTCTAGCCCCATTCCCCTATCTCCACTCCACAGGCCCCGTCTAGCCCCATTCCCCTAACTCCACTCCCCAGGCCCAGTCTATCTCCACTCCCCAGGCCCAGTCTATCCCCATTCCCCCATCTCCACTCCCCAGGCCCAGTCTATCTCCACTCCCCAGGCCCAGTCTAGCCCCATTCCCCTATCACCACTCCCCAAGCCCAGTCTATCTCCACTCCCCAGGCCCAGTCTATCCCCATTCCCCCATCTCCACTCCCCAGGCCCAGTCTATCTCCACTCCCCAGGCCCAGTCTAGCCCCATTCCCCTATCACCACTCCCCAAGCCCAGTCTATCTCCACTCCCCAGGCCCAGTCTATCCCCATTCGCCTATCTCCACTCCCCAAGCCCAGTCTATCTCCACTCCCCAAGCCCAGTCTATCTCCACTCCCCAGTCCCAGTCTAGCCCCATCCCCCTATCTCCACTCCCCAGGCCCAGTCTATCCCCATTCGCCTATCTCCACTCCCCAAGCCCAGTCTATCTCCACTCCCCAAGCCCAGTCTATCTCCACTCCCCAGTCCCAGTCTAGCCCCATCCCCCTATCTCCACTCCCCAGGCCCAGTCTATCTCCACTCCCCAGGCCCAGTCTAGCCCCATTCCCCTATCTCCACTCCCCAGGCCCCGTCTAGCCCCATTCCACTATCTCCACTCCCCAGGCCCAGTCAAGCCCCATTCCCCTATCACTACTCCCCAGGCCCAGGCTATCTCCTCTCCCCAGGCCCAGCCTATCTCCACTCCCCAGGCCCAGCCAATCTCCACTCCCCAGGCCCAGGCAATCTCCACTCCCCAGGCCCAGCCAATCTCCACTCCCCAGGACCATTCTATCTCCACTCCCCAGGCCCAGTCTATCTCCACTCCACAGGCCCAGTCTATCCCCATTCCCCAGGCCCAGTCTATCTCCACTCCCCAGGCCCAGTCTATCTCCACTCCACAGGCCCCGTCTAGCCCCATTCCCCTATCACCACTCCCCAAGCCCAGTCTATCTCCACTCCCCAGGCCCAGTCTATCCCCATTCGCCTATCACCACTCCCCAGGCCCAGGCTATCTCCTCTCCCCAGGCCCAGCCTATCTCCACTCCCCAGGCCCAGCCAATCTCCACTCCCCAGGCCCAGGCAATCTCCACTCCCCAGGCCCTGTCTATCTCCAGACCCCAGGCCCAGCCTATCTCCAGTCCCCAGGCCCAGCCTATCTGCACTCCCCAGGCCCAGCCAATCTCCACTCCACAGGCCCAGTCTATCCCCATTCCCCAGGCCCAGTCAATCTCCACTCCCCAGGCCCAGTCTATCTCCACTCCACAGGCCCCGTCTAGCCCCATTCCCCTATCACCACTCCCCAAGCCCAGTCTATCTCCACTCCCCAGTCCCAGTCTAGCCCCATCCCCCTATCTCCACTCCCCAGGCCCAGTCGATCTCCACTCCCCAGGCCCAGTCTAGCCCCATTCCCCTATCTCCACTCCACAGGCCCCGTCTAGCCCCATTCCCCTATCTCCACTCCCCAGGCCCAGTCTATCTCCACTCCCCAGGCCCAGTCTAGCCCCATTCCCCTATCTCCACTCCCCAAGCCCAGTCCATCTCCACTCCCCAGGCCCAGTCTATCCCCATTCCCCTATCTCCACTCCCCAAGCCCAGTCTATCTCCACTCCCCAGGCCCTGTCTATCTCCACTCCCCAGTCCCAGTCTAGCCCCATCCCCCTATCTCCACACTCCAAGCCCAGTCTATCTCCACTCCCCAGGCCCAGTCTAGCCCCATTCCCCTATCTCCACTCCACAGGCCCCGTCTAGCCCCATTCCCCTAACTCCACTCCCCAGGCCCAGTCTATCTCCACTCCCCAGGCCCAGTCTATCCCCATTCCCCCATCTCCACTCCCCAGGCCCAGTCTATCTCCACTCCCCAGGCCCAGTCTAGCCCCATTCCCCTATCACCACTCCCCAAGCCCAGTCTATCTCCACTCCCCAGGCCCAGTCTATCCCCATTCCCCCATCTCCACTCCCCAGGCCCAGTCTATCTCCACTCCCCAGGCCCAGTCTAGCCCCATTCCCCTATCACCACTCCCCAAGCCCAGTCTATCTCCACTCCCCAGGCCCAGTCTATCCCCATTCGCCTATCTCCACTCCCCAAGCCCAGTCTATCTCCACTCCCCAAGCCCAGTCTATCTCCACTCCCCAGTCCCAGTCTAGCCCCATCCCCCTATCTCCACTCCCCAGGCCCAGTCTATCCCCATTCGCCTATCTCCACTCCCCAAGCCCAGTCTATCTCCACTCCCCAAGCCCAGTCTATCTCCACTCCCCAGTCCCAGTCTAGCCCCATCCCCCTATCTCCACTCCCCAGGCCCAGTCTATCTCCACTCCCCAGGCCCAGTCTAGCCCCATTCCCCTATCTCCACTCCCCAGGCCCCGTCTAGCCCCATTCCACTATCTCCACTCCCCAGGCCCAGTCAAGCCCCATTCCCCTATCACTACTCCCCAGGCCCAGGCTATCTCCTCTCCCCAGGCCCAGCCTATCTCCACTCCCCAGGCCCAGCCAATCTCCACTCCCCAGGCCCAGGCAATCTCCACTCCCCAGGCCCAGCCAATCTCCACTCCCCAGGACCATTCTATCTCCACTCCCCAGGCCCAGTCTATCTCCACTCCACAGGCCCAGTCTATCCCCATTCCCCAGGCCCAGTCTATCTCCACTCCCCAGGCCCAGTCTATCTCCACTCCACAGGCCCCGTCTAGCCCCATTCCCCTATCACCACTC
Source organism: Heterodontus francisci (assembly GCF_036365525.1). Lineage (NCBI taxonomy): Eukaryota > Metazoa > Chordata > Chondrichthyes > Heterodontiformes > Heterodontidae > Heterodontus > Heterodontus francisci. The sequence goes on along the minus strand of NC_090410.1, from coordinate 4,401,344 downwards.
CCCAAGCCCAGTCTATCTCCACTCCCCAGGCCCAGTCTATCCCCATTCGCCTATCACCACTCCCCAGGCCCAGGCTATCTCCTCTCCCCAGGCCCAGCCTATCTCCACTCCCCAGGCCCAGCCAATCTCCACTCCCCAGGCCCAGGCAATCTCCACTCCCCAGGCCCTGTCTATCTCCAGACCCCAGGCCCAGCCTATCTCCAGTCCCCAGGCCCAGCCTATCTGCACTCCCCAGGCCCAGCCAATCTCCACTCCACAGGCCCAGTCTATCCCCATTCCCCAGGCCCAGTCAATCTCCACTCCCCAGGCCCAGTCTATCTCCACTCCACAGGCCCCGTCTAGCCCCATTCCCCTATCACCACTCCCCAAGCCCAGTCTATCTCCACTCCCCAGTCCCAGTCTAGCCCCATCCCCCTATCTCCACTCCCCAGGCCCAGTCTATCTCCACTCCCCAGGCCCAGTCTAGCCCCATTCCCCTATCTCCACTCCACAGGCCCCGTCTAGCCCCATTCCCCTATCTCCACTCCCCAGGCCCAGTCAAGCCCCATTCCCCTATCACCACTCCCCAGGCCCAGTCTATCTCCTCTCCCCAGGCCCAGCCAATCTCCACTCCCCAGGCCCAGGCAATCTCCACTCCCCAGGCCCAGTCTATCTCCAGTCCCCAGGCCTAGCCTATCTCCACTCCCCAGGCCCAGTCTATCTCCGCTCCCCAGGCCCAGTCTAGCCCCATTCCCCTATCTCCACTCCCCAAGCCCAGTCTATCTCCACTCCCCAGGCCCAGTCTATCCCCATTCCCCTATCTCCACTCCCCAAGCCCAGTCTATCTCCACTCCCCAGGCCCAGTCTATCCCCATTCCCCTATCACCACTCCCCAAGCCCAGTCTATCTCCACTCCCCAGGCCCAGTCTAGCCCCATTCCCCTATCTCCAGTCCCCCGGCACAGTCTAGCCCCATTCCCCTATCTCCACTCCCCAGGCCCAGTCTATCTCCGTTCCCCATGCGCAGTCTATCCCCATTCCCCTATCTCCACTCCCCAAGCCCAGTCTTTCTCCACTCCCCAGGCCCAGACTAGCCCCATTCCCCTATCTCCACTCCACAGGCCCCGTCTAGCCCCATTCCCCTATCTCCACTCCCCAGGCCCAGTCAAGCCCCATTCCCCTATCTCCACTCCCCAGGCCCAGTCGATCTCCACTCCCCAGGCCCAGTCTTTCCCCATTCCCCCATCTCCACTCCCCAGGCCCAGTCTATCCCCACTCCCCAGGCCCAGTCTAGCCCCATTCCCCTATCACCACTCCCCAAGCCCAGTCTATCTCCACTCCCCAGGACCAGTCTATCCCCATTCGCCTATCTCCACTCCCCAAGCCCAGTCTATCTCCACTCCCCAAGCCCAGTCTATCTCCACTCCCCAGGACCAGTCTATCCCCATTCGCCTATCTCCACTCCCCAAGCCCAGTCTATCTCCACTCCCCAGGCCCAGCCAATCTCCACTCCCCAGGCCCAGCCAATCTCCACTCCCCAGGCCCAGCCAATCTCCACTCCCCAGGACCATTCTATCTCCACTCCCCAGGCCCAGTCTATCTCCGCTCCACAGGCCCAGTCTATCCCCATTCCCCAGGCCCAGTCTATCTCCACTCCCCAGGCCCAGTCTATCTCCACTCCACAGGCCCAGTCTATCCCCATTCGCCTATCACCACTCCCCAGGCCCAGTCTATCTCCACTCCCCAGGCCCAGTCTATCTCCACTCCACAGGCCCCGTCTAGCCCCATTCCCCTATCACCACTCCCCAAGCCCAGTCTATCTCCACTCCCCAGGCCCAGTCTATCCCCATTCGCCTATCACCACTCCCCAGGCCCAGGCTATCTCCTCTCCCCAGGCCCAGCCTATCTCCACTCCCCAGGCCCAGCCAATCTCCACTCCCCAGGCCCAGGCAATCTCCACTCCCCAGGCCCAGTCTATCCCCAGTCCCCAGGCCCAGCCTATCTCCACTCCCCAGGCCCAGTCTATCTCCACTCCACAGGCCCCGTCTAGCCCCATTCCCCTATCACCACTCCCCAAGCCCAGTCTATCTCCACTCCCCAGTCCCAGTCTAGCCCCATCCCCCTATCTCCACTCCCCAGGCCCAGTCTATCTCCACTCCCCAGGCCCAGTCTAGCCCCATTCCCCTATCTCCACTCCACAGGCCCCGTCTAGCCCCATTCCCCTATCTCCACTCCCCAGGCCCAGTCAAGCCCCATTCCCCTATCACCACTCCCCAGGCCCAGGCTATCTCCTCTCCCCAGGCCCAGCCTATCTCCACTCCCCAGGCCCAGCCAATCTCCACTCCCCAGGCCTAGGCAATCTCCACTCCCCAGGCCCAGTCTATCTCCAGTCCCCAGGCCTAGCCTATCTCCACTCCCCAGGCCCAGTCTATCTCCACTCCCCAGGCCCAGAAAATCTCCACTCCCCAGGACCATTCTATCTCCACTCCCCAGGCCCAGTCTATCTCCACTCCACAGGCCCAGTCTATCCCCATTCCCCAGGCCCAGTCTATCTCCACTCCCCAGGCCCAGTCTATCTCCACTCCACAGGCCCCGTCTAGCCCCATTCCCCTATCTCCACTCCCCAGGCCCTGTCTATCTCCACTCCCCAGGCCCAGCCAATCTCCACTCCCCAGGACCAGTCTATCTCCACTCCCCAGGCCCAGTCTATCTCCACTCCCCAGGCCCAGTCTATCCCCATTCCCCAGGCCCTGTCTATCTCCACTAGCCAGGCCCAGTCTATCTCCACTCCACAGGCCCCATCTAGCCCCATTCCCCTATCTCCACTCCCCAGGCCCTGTCTATCTCCACTCCCCAGGCCCAGCCAATCTCCACACCCCAGGACCAGTCTATCTCCACTCCCCAGGCCCAGTTTATCCCCATTCCCCTATCTCCACTCCCCAAGCCCAGTCTATCTCCACTCCCCAGGCCCAGTCTATCCCCATTCCCCTATCTCCACTCCCCAAGCCCAGTCTATCTCCACTCCCCACGCCCAGTCTATCTCCACTCCCCAGGCCCAGTCTATCTCCACTCCCCAGGCCCAGTCTATCCCCATTCCCTTATCTCCACTCCCCAGGCCCAGTCTATCTCCGCTCCCCAGGCCCAGTCTAGCCCCATTCCCCTATCTCCACTCCCCAAGCCCAGTCTATCTCCACTCCCCAGGCCCAGTCTATCCCCATTCCCCTATCTCCACTCCCCAAGCCCAGTCTATCTCCACTCCCCAGGCCCAGTCTATCCCCATTCCCCTATCACCACTCCCCAAGCCCAGTCTATCTCCACTCCCCAGGCCCAGTCTAGCCCTATTCCCCTATCTCCAGTCCCCCGGCACAGTCTAGCCCCATTCCCCTATCTCCACTGCCCAGGCCCAGTCTATCTCCGTTCCCCACGCGCAGTCTATCCCCATTCCCCTATCTCCACTCCCCAGGCCCAGTCTTTCTCCACTCCCCAGGCCCAGACTAGCCCCATTCCCCTATCTCCACTCCACAGGCCCCGTCTAGTCCCATTCCCCTATCTCCACTCCCCAGGCCCAGTCAAGCCCCATTCCCCAGGCCCAGTCTATCCCCATTCCCCAGGCCCAGTCTATCCCCATTCCCCTATCTCCACTCCCCAAGCCCAGTCTATCTCCACTCCCCAAGCCCAGTCTATCTCCACTCCCCAGGCCCAGTCTATCTCCACTCCCCAGGCCCAGTCTATCCCCATTCCCCTATCTCCACTCCCCAAGCCCAGTCTATCTCCACTCCCCAGGCCCAGTCTAGCCCCATTCCCCTATCTCCACTCCCTAGGCCCAGTCTATCTCCACTCCCCAGGCCCAGACTAGCCCCATTCCCCTATCTCCACTCCCCAGGCCCAATCTATCTCCACTCCCCAGGCCCAGTCTAGCCCCATTCCCCTATTTCCACTCCCCCGGCCCAGTCTAGCCCCATTCCCCTATCTCCACTCCCCAAGCCCAGTCTATCTCCACTCCCCAAGCCCAATCTATCTCCACTCCCCAGGCCCAGTCTAGCCCCATTCCCCTATTTCCACTCCCCCGGCCCAGACTAGCCCCATTCCCCTATCTCCACTCCCCAGGCCCAGTCTATCTCCGTTCCCCAGGCGCAGTCTATCCCCATTCCCCTATCTCCACTCCCCAAGCCCAGTCTTTCTCCACTCCCCAGGCCCAGTCTAGCCCCATTCCCCTATCTCCACTCCCCAGGCCCAGTCTAGCCCCATCCCCCTATCTCCACTCCCCAGGCCCAGTCTATCTCCACTCCCCAGGCGCAGTCTATCCCCATTCCCCTATCTCCACTCCCCAAGCCCAGTCTTTCTCCACTCCCCAGGCCCAGTCTAGCCCCATTCCCCTATCTCCACTCCCCAGGCCCAGTCTAGCCCCATCCCCCTATCTCCACTCCCCAAGCCCAGTCTTTCTCCACTCCCCAGGCCCAGTCTAGCCCCATTCCCCTATCTCCACTCCCCAGGCCCAGTCTATCTCCACTCCCCAAGCCCAGTCTTTCTCCACTCCCCAGGCCCAGTCTAGCCCCATTCCCCTATCTCCACTCCCCAGGCCCAGTCTAGCCCCATCCCCCTATCACCACTCCCCATGCCCAGTCTATCCCCATTCCCCTATCTCCACTCCCCAGGCCCAGTCTAGCCCCATCCCCCTATCTCCACTCCCCAGGCCCAGTCTATCTCCACTCCCAAGGCCCAGTCTAGCCCCATTCCTCTATCTCCACTCCCCAGGCCCAGTCTATCCCCACTCCCCAGGCCCAGTCTAGTCCCATCCCCCTATCTCCACTCCCCAAGCCCAGTCTATCTCCACTCCCCAGGCCCAATCTATCCCTATTCCCCTATCTGCACTCCCCAGTCCCAGTCTATCTTCACTCCCCAGTCCCAGTCTACCCCCATTCCCTTATCTCCACTCCACAGGTCCAGTCTCGTCCCATTCCCCTTTCTCCACTCCCCAGGCCCAGTCTAGTCCCATCCCCCTATCTCCACTCCCCAAGCCCAGTCTATCTCCACTCCCCAGGCCCAATCTATCCCTATTCCCCTATCTGCACTCCCCAGTCCCAGTCTATCTCCACTCCCCAGGCCCAGTCTATCTCCACTCCCCAGGCCCAGTCTATCTTCACTCCCCAGTCCCAGTCTACCCCCATTCCCTTATCTCCACTCCACAGGTCCAGTCTCGTCCCATTCCCCTATCTCCACTCCCCAGACCCAATCTAGCCCCATTCCCCTATCTCTACTCTCAGGCCCAGTCTAGCCCTGCTCTCCAGCGCCAGTGCTGAGCTACTCTCAGTGCTACTCCCACAACCTTCTGACTCAGATGGGAGAGGAATAGGAATACCAACAGAGGTGGAGAATGTACAAGACCAATGAATAAACCCTTTGGGACATACTAAGGACAATCTTTAACTGGGAGCCCAGTATTCCCTGCATAAAGCCGGAGGAGGCTGTTTAATTATCCTGACTGGGTGTCCCATGCCCTGTTTTAAGATCCTGATTTCAACTTCTCAGATTAATTGTGGACAGCACATGTCACTCCCACCACTGCAGGGGCTGAAAAGTCTAAATCATCAGTGTCAGCCGAGTTCCAGTAGTAGCACTCTCGCCTCGGAGTCAGGGCTGGGGTCGAGTCCCACACCAGAGACTGGGGCACAAAATCCAGGGCGACACTCTCAGTGCAGTACTGAAGGAATGCTGCACTGTCGGAGGTGCTGAGTTTCAGATAAGACATTAAACCAAGGCCTGGTCTGCCCTCTCAACTGGATGTACATGATCCCATAGCACTATGTTAAGAGGAGCAGGCGAGTTTTCCCCAGTGTCCTGGCCAATATTTATCCTTAAAATGATATCACTAAAACGGATGATCTGGTCATTTATCACATTGGTGTTTGTGGGAGCTTGCTGTGCACAAATTGGCCACTGCGTTTCTTACATTACAACAGTGACAACATTTCAAAAGTACTTCCTGGGCTGTAAAGCCCTTTGGGACATCCCGGGGTCATGAAAGGTGCCGTAGAAATGTAACTGTAGTGATTGTAGTTCCTGTATTTGTGTAACCAGTATTGCAACATGATTAGTTTCAGACCTCCAGTATGCTGCTGTTCTCTTGATTGCTTTCTCCAATATTATTTTGCACAGAGAAGCATCGAAAGTAAATTACTTGGCAACAATATAGCACTGAAACATGCCCATGGCTTCAATAATTAGCAGTGGGACTGCAGTTTGGGGAACATTCTGAGTGTCTTTTCCACTCACAGGCTGCTTTGATCACTGCCAGCTGACTCATTGGGAAGCCAAATGAAAGCAGGCACTGCAGAAAGTACTTAAAAGCAGAAAGCAAATGCTGGATCAGAAGTCCAATTATTTTGCAAGCCTCATTTCACAACAGACTGCGGTGCCTTAGGCTTAGTGTCAATCCAAACTACGCAACAAAAACAATCTGCTGCATCTAATGTGGCTAAGTCACGCCATTGCAAATTGCTATGTCAACGTTTCCCATTCAATTTTCCCATGTCAACCATCACTGTATAGTTGCAGAGTCTAGCCACCAGTGCAGTGCATTCTTGGACAAGTTAATTACTGAAGCAGTGGTTCTTCGAATGGGCAACTGGGCTGTTGATGAATCTCGCTCAGCTTTTATGGATCTTGAACAATGTTTTAATTTCCTCATGGGTTCGAATTTGTCGTTCAACAACTCAGAAGGTCCATAATTGTACATGCTTTGGGTTTCACTGGCAAGACTTCAATTATTGCCCGTCCCTAGTTACCTTGGTCAGACGGTGGTGGGTCTCACTGATCTGTGGGACTCCATGTGGTAATGGAGTTGCCACAATGGTGTTAGGAGGGAACTCCAGGATTTTGACCCAATGACAATGAAGGAACAGCTGTATATGTCCCAGAGCTAAGAGATTACACCTTTTAGGAAAGGTTGAATAGACTGGAGCCCTTTTCTCTGGAAAAGAGAAGACTGAGAGGTGGCCTGATAAAGTCTTCAAGATTATGAAAGGGTTTGATAGGGTAGACATAGAGAAGAAGATGTTTCCAGTTTCGTGGTGAACTAAACCCGTGGGCCATAAGTATAAGATAGTCAGTAATAAATCCAAGTAGGAATTCAGGAGAAACTTCGCTACCTAGAGACTGGTGGGAATATGGAGTTCATTACCACAGTGAGTGGTTGAATCATTTAAGGGGAAACTGGATAAGGGAGAAAGGAATAGAAGGACATGCTGATGGGGTTTGATGAAAAGGGGCGAGAGATGGCTCATGTGGAGCATAAGTACCAGCATTGACCTGTTGGGCCGAATGGCCTGTTTTTATGCTGTATATACTTAATAACTTTGTATTTCTATGACATTGCAGCTCTTGTCCTTCCCAGTTGCAGAGGCTGCTCAGCTAGGGAGTGCATCACATTGGTGCATTCTCTGCCAAGATAGCAAGGTCAAGACCACTTGAGCAGTTCACTCTTCATTCTATACATAAACCAATGTGACTGTTCCTTTTGAGAAGCTACTGCCTCATGCAATAGGACAGTATCCCTCCCCCAAGAAACTGCCTGCCCATCAGTACTGTGCCCTAAGGACCACTCTGAGTGAGAACCTAGACAATCAATGTCAGAAAACTACTCAGGTGTAGAGACTAATCCCCTCATTTGACATCAGCACAAGCTCGGATTCCAGGAGGGTTTCAAAGAAAATCAGAGGCAGGAACTCTGGCGAATTTTTCCCCCCTCTGTAGCCCACTATTCTGGAGGCCAACTACATTACACCAACCACCAATTCAGCTAAATCAGTAGAGACCAGAGAATTGAACCTGGAGCCTTAGAGTATGTGGTTGTGCTAAAATGTAGGAAGAACCTTCACCAAGTCAGCTACTGAAGGGGACTGGGAAAGTGTTACAAGGGATACATATTTTTCACACCAATAAATTCCCCAGGGTGCTGCCCATGTCAGTGAATGTAAGTTGTTTAATGTATAAGATGGTGATTGAGTTGGGAGTGAAGTTTCAGAAACCCACTTCACGGCACTATCTGGTGGCTAGACTCTGCAACTATACTGTGACGGTTGACATGGGAAAATTGAATGGGAAACGTTGACATAGCAATTTACAATGGCAAATGTTGACAGAAAATTGAAAAGCATGACAAAACAAATTCAAGATATCAGGAAGTATCTGGCACAAAGTTTTTATCATTTAGATGATATAAAAAAGTGGCTCCAGTATGTGATGGAAAATTGCAACAGTGAAGGAAATAAACAGGTCACATTAGTAGCATGGATTCTGTCCATTGCAACTGTGTATAACAGGCGTGTTACTAACCTTCACTTGAAATACCAGGAGAATTTCAACAATCTTTTATACGACAATCCCTGGGGCTTGAGACAAGCCTGAAAGCCATCTTTCTTTCCTTAATAACAGCCTCAGGAATTCTCCTTGGTTTATTACATGTCAGTGTCAGTTTTAACATGGAGATTAGTTCTGTTTCTTGTCAGTTACTAATGAGATCCGGAAAAGCTGATTAATGTTTTATGACATAATTACATCTGGTTCTCTAAGGAACAGCCAACCAACCGAAACTGGAGTGGTTTATGAATAATATAACTGTTTATATTGAAGTTATGATAAAAATTATGAGCCTTGCACATCTGTCACACGTCAAAGTGTTACAAATACAAAGCACACCTGATATTTGCACATTATAATCAAAGTCAAAACATAAGAAAATAAGAAATTGGAGAAGGAGGAGGCTATTTGGCCCTTCAAGTTGGCTCCACCATTCATAAGATCATGAATGATCAATCTACCTCAATTCCGGCACTATTCCCATATCCCTTAGTCCGAAAGGCTATCGATCTCAGTCTTGAATATACTCAACGACTGAGCATCCACAGCTCTCTGGGGTAGCGAATTCCAAAGATTCACAACCCTCTGAGTGAAGAAATTTCCCCTCACCTCAATCCGAAATGGCCTGCCCCTTATTCTGAGACTGTGAACCTGTGTTCCCCAGCCAGGGAAACATCTACTCAGCATCTACCACACCAAGCCCTTGAAGAATTTTATGTGTATCAAAAAAAACCCAGTAAATCACAGCTAAACGAATCCACAATTACTTCAGACAAGGAATGGCCAATTTGCTGTTTCTGGTTGGGTTGTATCAGGATGGGCAGCTCACCTGCTAGTTTCTGTGATGGGCAGTTGGTGAGTGAAATTCCTCATTGGGAGCACCGATGTGCAAAAATTAGTTTCAGTATGTTAGTGAAAAGAAAAAGAACTGCAGATATAACTTGCTTCTACATACATTTCTTAAACATATCTAGACTGTAATATAAAAGCAAAATACTGCAGTAATCGGAAATAAAAACAGAAAGTGCTGGAAATACTCGGCAGCATCCGTGGAGAGAGAAACAGAGTTAACGTTTCAGGTCAGTGACATTTCTTCAGAACTGAAGGAAGGTAGAAATGTGATGGGTTTTATGTCATTGAGGGGGGAGGCGGAGGAAGAACAAAAAGGAAGGTCTGTGATAGGGTAGAAGGTGGAAGAGAGTAAATGACAAAGATGTCATGGAACAAGGGGAAAAGGGAGTGGTAGTATTTGTAGCAAAAGACAAAGCATTTGCCCAGAGAGAGTGTGAACGGCAGAATAACAAACAGCTCTATCCAAAAGCAAAAACATGAAAAACAAGTTTCAGCCCGGCACATGGTAAAAGAAAATCAAAGTGGAGATCATAGTCTAAAATTGTTGAATTCAGTGTTGAGTTCAGAAGGCAGTAAAGTGCCTAATTGGAAGATGAGGTGCTGTTCCTCAAGCTTTCATTGAGCTTTCACTTGAAACACCGCATCAGGCCAAGGACAGAAATGTGGGCCTGAGAGCAGAGTACTGACTTAAAATGGCAAGCAAGCAGAAACTTGGGGTCATGCTTGTGGACTGAGCGGAGGTGTTCTGCAAAGTGATCACCCAGTCTGTGCTTAGTCTCCTCAGTGTAGAGGAGACCGCATTGTGAGCAGCGAATACAGTATACTAAATTGAAAGAAGCACAAGTAAATCGCTGCTTCAACTGCAAGGAGTGTTTGAGCCTTGCATGGTGAGGGGAGACTGCAATATATTGTCTGTCAGTGCCTTTGTCTATTAGGAGAAAGAACAATCAGGCAGTCAGGGTCCTAATGTGCTTTACAGCCAATGAAATGCTTTTGAACTGTAGTCACCTTTGTAATGTAAGAAATGTGGGTAAACTCCCCGATCTCCTTAAAGTCGTGCCGTGGGATCTTTTACACCCAACTGTGAAGGTAGCCAGTTCAACATCTCATTTGAAATACTGTCCCTCTGATAGTGCAGTGCTTCCTCAAGCATGCCCCTCTGACAGTGCGGCACTCCCTCAGTCCTGCCCCTCTGACAGTCCTGCCCACATTCAGTCCTGCCCCACCAACAATGTGGCGCTCCCTCAGTCCTGCTCCTCCAATGGTGCAGCATTCCCTTAGTACTGACCCTTCGACAGTGCGACACTCCCTCAGTACGACATTGAAGTGTCAGGCATGTAGTCAGTCCTTGGAGTACCATAGCTCTGATGCTACTGGGAACAATTAGTGCATCAATGGAATGTAACTGGCCAATGTTGAATAGTGAGACAGGTGAGTGGACTTTCTCTTGAGCGGTCAGAGAGAAGATATACAGAAGGTGAATCTGTCTGTTTCCTAATGGCAGCTCATAGTAAGCTGCAATGACTAGACTCCTGGAGCAAGTTCACTGGTTATATCTTCTGATGGGAACAGAGGGGAGATCTTGGAGGAGTTTTACATCTTCACAATGGAACAGACCATATTGCTAATTACATCAAGGAAATAAACGTATTTGATCTGTTGATTGAAGAGGGGAGATGAGAATTTGAAAAAAACAATGCGCTTTGTTGTGATCTGGAACGCGCTGCCTCAAAGTGGGGGGCGGGGGGTTGTGGTGGAAGCAGATTCAATAGTAACTTTTGAAAGGGAATTACTTGTATAATTGAAAAGGAAAAATTTGCAGGGCTCTGGGGAAAGAGCAGGGGAGTGGGAGTAATTGGAGAGCTCTTTCAAAAAGCTGGCATAGACATGATGGGCCCAATGGTCTTATTCTTTGCTGTATCATTCTATGATTTTACTCGCCCAGTGCAGCTGCAGAAAAGGTTCTTTAAGATTGTTGCTCATCATCATCAGTTATTACCTGGCCTGTATGCCAAGCTTTTTATCTTTCATTCTAAGCCAATTACAGCTTGTCTGGGCAGTTAAATCAATATTATCACAGCAGTGATTTACTTGTACTTCTTTCAATGTAGTATACTGTATGCGCTGCTCACAGCGTGGTCTCCTCTACATTGGTGAGACCAAATGCAGACTCGGTGACCGCTTTGCAGAACACCTCCACTCAGTCCGAAAGCAGGACCCTGAGCTTCCGGTTGCTGGGTATTTCAACACTCCCCCCTGCTCTCATGCTCACATCTCTGTCCTGGGATTGCTGCAGTGTTCCAGCAAACATCAACGCAAGCTCGAGGAACAGCATCTCATTTACTGATTAGGCACACTACAGCCTGCCGGACTGAACATTGAGTTCAGTAATTTCAGAGCATAATGGGCCCCCCTTTTTATTTTTATTTTTAATTCTTTTTTTATGTGTTTATTTTGGTTTGTTTAGTTTGTTTCAACTGTGCCTACCCACTGTTTTTTTCATGTTTGTGCTTGGGGCCAGGCTGTTCATTTTTCTGTCCATTAATACCCTCTCTGTATTAACACTTTGTCTTTCAGCACACCATTAACATACCGTTTGCCTTTGCTCCATAACCTTCCGGTCAGCTATTCTGTGACCTTGTCCTAGCTACACCTTCTCCTTTGTTAACTCTTGCTTCACCCCAGCTATACATGCTTAAAATCTTTTACGTGTCTAATATTTGCTAGTTCTGATGAAAGGTCACTGACCTGAAACATTAACTTTGCTTCTCTCTCCACAGATGCTGCCAGATCTGCTGAGTATTTCCAGCATTTCTTGTTTATATTTCAGATTTCCAGCATCTGCTGTATTTTGCTTTTATTATCACAGTGGGATTTGGTTTCATACGCACTTGATGATAGTTTCCCTGGCTAAGATAGTAAGTTACAAGGCTACAATGAGCACATTTACAATCCAAATCATTATATCCAATATATTATTATTTGCCTTGAGGGCAAACACCTGTGGTGATCAAGACAGGAGATTGCAGTCTTGGGATACAGTCCAATTATGGGGTTTGAGTGTTGGGTTAAAGAAAGAGAGTAAGAAATACTTGAACTTATATTGCGTCTTTTATGTCTGCAAGGATGTCTGAAAGTGCATGTGAAGTGTTGTCACTGTTGCAATGTAGGAAACATGGCAGCCATTTTGCGCACAGCAAGCTCCCACAAACAGCAATGCTATGATGACCAGACAATCTGTGTTTGAGTGATGCTGGATAAATATTGGCCCCAGGACACCAGGGAGAACTCCCCCCTGCTCTTCTATGGGATGTCCTGAGGTCATGATTGCAAATCGTCCTTCCTTTATAAATATAACATGGCTTTGTAACAGATTTAAAGTCTTGTGTAGCACACATTTCCTGTAGACGTCACATCTACTAGCTATAACACCTTCCCCACCAGACTTTGCCAATACCACGGTTATAAAACAGTGCAGCTTCCTGGTCACCATGAGCAATTCCACGGGACAGCTGACAGTGGTGCTGCAAACTTTCAGAGGGGGAAATTCAGGATACAGCAGTCTGCTGTTAGTTTATAAAACATTTTTCCTTGTTGACTGACAGCAAGACATCTGGAAAGATGAATGTGGGAGTGGAGGGTGTGAGGCCCATTCTAGTTTGCTGTATCGCTGACATTTCCAAAAATAATTTTATTTCCTTTTTTATTTAAAAAATCATCAATCCTCCCATCTGTAATACAGGCCATTAATCCAGCAGATAGACTTGTTCACAAGCATTAATGATTTGGCTATCCTGCTGTTCCATTGAGCTTGGTGGATTCAAAAAAAGAGAGAATATCATTAGCAATTGTTGAAAAGAGAGAAGCTTTTAACACAACTATGAGAACAATGTTGCCTCTATCTTGCTCTCTAATGTTCCTTTGTATCTGCTTCCAAGCAAGTGGCATTTCAATTCTGCTCTCTGCTATAGTCTATTTATACTCCTCATCTGATGTTGCTTTCCCCAAGTTTGTTGAAGGCTAATGCAGAACATTTACAGTAAAAGTACTTCCACATTTAACACTGAAGCCTTTTTCTATCTCCAACAACAATAACTTGCATTTATATAGCACCTTTAACAAAGTAAAACACCCCAGATGCTTCACAGGAACGTTATCAAACCGAATTTGACACCGAGCCGCAGAAGGAGCGATTAGGACAGATAACCAAAAGTTTGTTCAAAGTGGTAGTTTTCAAAGGAGCGTCTTAAAAGAGAAAAGAGAGGCCGAGAGGTTCAGGGAGGGAATTCCAGAGCTTCGGGCCCAGGCAGCTGAAGGCACGGCCGCCAATGACGGAGCGATTAAAAACGGGGAACTGAAAGACCACAGAGATTTCGGAGGGTTTGGAGGCCTGAACTAGTTTGTGGGGCGGGGAGGTAATTAAAATCGAAGCCTTACTCAACCCGGAGTGAATGTAGGTCAGCGAGCACAGGGGTGATGGGCGAACAGGATTTGATTCGAGTTTGGACATGGGCAGCAGAGTTTTGGATGAGTTTCACATTTGGAAGGATGGAAGGCCAACCAGGAGGGTGTTGGAATAGTCAAATCTAAAGATAACAAAGGCTGGGGGTAAGTAGTCCTTCTCATGTATTAGATTAGGCAGTAACATGATCGTGGTGGAGGGGAGTGAGCTCTCCGAGCCGAGACAGACTCTGGTCTCATCTGCCATCCACACGATAAACCCTCATCAGTAGGAATAATGCTAATTAAAGGTGTCTGGAAATTAAGAGTAGGATTGAGGCTGATTGTGGAATCCTTAACTGCTGCAATGATTCAAATTCAAAGTCAGACTTTCCTAGTCTGTGCTGCAGCTAGTGACACATTTTCCTATCAGGTAGGTTTTCACTGGATATTAGTGACTATGAGTTGTCTTAAATTTAACTCTAGAGGGTGTTGGGAGACAGAACAAAAACCAGGCCATTTACAGTGTACATCATAACCCTGCTCACATCAGGTTAGCTTATTTTCAACAGGTATTAACAGACTTCCCTTAGCATCAGCCATGGCTCAGTTGGTAGCACTCTTGTGGCGGAGTCAGAAGATTGTGGGTTCGAGTCCCATTCCAGAGATTTGTGTGCGAAATCTAGGCTGACACTCGTAGTGCAGTACTGAGAGACTGCTACACTGTTGGAGGTGGCGTCATTCAGATGAGACATTAAACCGAGGACCTGTCTGATTCTCAGGTGGTTATAAAAGGTCCCGCAGCTACTGTTGTGAAGACGCGCAAGGGGAGTTCTCCCTGGTGCCCTGGCCGATATTTATCCCTCAATCAACTAAATCACTAAAAAAAAATTATCCGATCATTATCTCATGGCTGTTTGTGGGATCTTGCTGTGCACAAATTGGCTGCCGTGTTTCCTGCTTTACAACAGTGACTACACATCAAAAAGTACTTCATTGGCCGGACAGTGCTTTGGGATGTCTTGAGGTTGTGAAAGGTGCTACAGAAATGCAAGTATGTCTTTTTCCCTTGCATTGACAATGAGATAATTATTGTCGCTCCTCCTGGTTTGAAGTGATGGGTCAAAATCTGATCTTTGACATCCATGTCATCCATTAGATTTGTTTGGCTTAACTGGATGATTAATTGGGTCATAAATGGACATCCAGCGGCTGTACTAGTCGTTAAAGGCCTAGCAGTGGCCATAAGAAAGGAGAAATAAACAGCAAACATCCCTGGGATATCTGGGTGTTACAATCCTCACCCCCGTCATTACCAAAATAGTGACTACTTCATCTTCACTTGTTTTGTCAAAGGAGCTGCGTTGCTGGGCTGTTTGACTGCTAATCCTTTCAGTGGCAATGTGCATTCCATCTCCTCCGAGGTAGTGAAGTAAACAATTTGACTGGATCCTGATAAATGCATTGTAGTTTCCTTACTCAATGCAGTTTGGGGAATAAATAGAATTGTTCTCAAAAAAAAAAATGCAGCTGCGTATTTTGACACAAGTTGTCCCGGGCAAATTGGAGATAATTAGATAATTGCCCCTTCAATCACACACGGCTGGAAGGGACTGGGATTGATTTTATACACATAATGAAAAGTTGCAGAAGATGAAATAACTCCATAGCCAGACAGAGGTGAGAATGTGGAACACGCAGGGAGTAGTTGAGGCGAACAGTAGAGATGTATTTATGGAGAATCTGGACAGATAAATGAAAGCACCCGAAGTAAAGGAAAGGAAGGATGTGCTGATGGGGTGAGATGAATTAGGTTGGGAGGAAGCTCTTGTGGAGCGTAAACACAAGCATGGACCAAGTGGGCCAAATGGCCTCTTTCCGTGCAGTGTCGGTAATTATGCGCAATTCCCACATTTTGTGGCAGACTTCCACTTTTTAAATTGGACAGTCATTTCTCTGCGGTTGCTGATGCTTGCACTGAATAGACTTTGTACCTTTCGCAATCTCTATAGAATCTTTTTGTGGGGATTTTTTTCATTCTTTTTTGTGGGGGCAGAGAATGAACAGTTTTATTTATTCATTACATAGGTCTGTAAGTTTTTAAATACCCCTGCACTGCACACCAAATAACATTCATTATTGTCTACAAACTCAACAGGAACAGGAATGGGAATAGGGATAGAATAGAAACCGAGACCTGCCTGTCCTCTCAGACAAGCCTTAAAGATCCCATGGCACTAATTTGAAGAAAAGCACTGAAGGTTTCCCAGCTGTCCTCGTCAATATTTATCCCTCAACCAAAACTTAAAGCAGAAGGTCTGTTCATTTATTTCATTGCTGTCTGTGGGAGCTTGCTGTGCACAAATCGGCTGCCATGTTTCCTATAGTACGACAGAGACTACACTTCAAAAAATTGCCCTTCCCCGCCCACGCAGCCTCGTTTCACAAGGGGGTAATTTTCACCTTCACCATTTGGGCAGAGCCAGCCATCCAACTGTTCTTTAACAGGCGAAGGTGAAAGTTCCCCTATCCATGCTCCAACCCCACTGCCACTGCCTCCGTTTCTCTGTTCCACAGCTATTATTAATTAGAAAAAAATTATAATTTCTATCAACAAAATATAGATGATAACAATCAGAGCCTTTCTACCTGATTGAGCAGCTTTTAAAAAAAATCAATTCATTTGTGGAAAATAAAAGTCAAATTAGGAAGAGGAAAGACACGTCTCTCTTTCACTGGGGTCAATTTTCACTCTTGGCACTGGTGGTGAACTGACAGTTGCAGATTACCCCACCCTATTTTCAGTTCCATTAAGCCAATGGAAAGGGAAATTTGGAAATATGTAAAACAGATGGGATGTAAAGATGCCTGATCCACAAGCGTCAGCTTACAACCCACATTGAATGTGAAAATGACCTGTCTGTCTCTCTACCTATGTGTATCTGTCCTGAAAAAACCTGAAGTTAAAAAAAAACTTTATTGAAAGGAAACCTATTCAAATTTCCATATAATTTGTATTCAAGTTAATTTCAAAACATATGAATTGAAATTCTGTTATACACAGAGACACAATTTAATTTTCAACTCACAATAATTAATAGACAATTTATAATTTGAATAATAAATTGAAGTTTCAGTAAGTGTTTATCAAGTCTGTCATGTTCAAAGTTGACCTTGTTTATTCATAATTGTGACCAACACACACAGACAAACCTATTTTGATGGGATAGAAATTAGTTTGGGCCCAAAAACTAACCTAAAGTAGGCAACACACTCTTGCAGATGCACTGCAAATATCAGTGGTATTCCCTTCCAAACACTGATACATTTCCTAGAATGTGCTTGCAAATACTGGCACACTCCTAGGGACACCACTACAAGTATCGGCACACATCTGTGAATCATCTGTAAATATTGACATCCTCCTGGCATCCCATGAAAAGACTGACACACTCCCAAGCATGTCTTGTAAATACTGACACACTCCCAGGGATCCCCTGTGAATACTGGCACACTCCCAGGGACCCCCCTGTAAATACTGACACACTCCCAGGGATCCCCCTGTGAATACTGGCACACTCCCAGGGACCCCCCTGTGAATACTGGCACACTCCCAGGGATCCCCCTGTGAATACTGGCACACTCCCAGGGACCCCCTGTGAATACTGGCACACTCCCAGGGACTCCCCTGTGAATACTGGCACACTCCCGGAGACCCCCCTGTGAATACTGGCACACTCCCGGAGACCCCCCTGTGAATACTGGCACACTCCCTGGGATCCCCCTGTGAATACTGGCACACTCCCAGGGACCCCCCTGTGAATACTGGCACACTCCCGGGGACCCCCCTGTGAATACTGGCACACTCTTGGGGATTCCCCTGTGAATACTGGCACACTCCCGGGGACCCCCTGTGAATACTGGCACACTCCCGGGGACCCCCTGTGAATACTGGAACACTCCCAGGGACCCCCCTGTGAATACTGGCACACTCCCAGGGACCCCCCTGTGAATACTGGCACACTCCCGGGGACCCCCCTGTGAATACTGGCACACTCCCGGGGACCCCCTGTGAATACTGGCACACTCCCGGGGACCCCCCTGTGAATACTGGCACACTCCCGGGGACCCCCCTGTGAATACTGGCACACTCCCGGGGACCCCCCTGTGAATACTGGTACTCTCCCGGGGACCCCCCTGTGAATACTGGTACTCTCCCGGGGACCCCCCTGTGAATACTGGTACTCTCCCGGGGACCCCCCTGTGAATACTGGTACTCTCCCGGGGACCCCCCTGTGAATACTGGTACTCTCCCGGGGACCCCCCTGTGAATACTGGTACTCTCCCGGGGACCCCCCTGTGAATACTGGCACTCTCCCGGGGACCCCCCTGTGAATACTGGCACTCTCCCGGGGACCCCCTGTGAATACTGGCACACTCCCGGGGACCCCCTGTGAATACTGGCACACTCCCGGGGACCCCCTGTGAATACTGGCACACTCCCGGGGACCCCCTGTGAATACTGGCACACTCCCGGGGACCCCCTGTGAATACTGGCACACTCCCGGGGACCCCCTGTGAATACTGGCACACTCCCAGGGACCCCCCTGTGAATACTGGCACACTCCCAGGGACCCCCCTGTGAATACTGGCACACTCCTGGGGACCCCCCTGTGAATACTGGCACACTCCCGGGGACCCCCCTGTGAATACTGGCACACTCCCGGGGACCCCCCTGTGAATACTGGCACACTCCCGGGGACCCCCCTGTGAATACTGGCACACTCCTGGGGGACCCCCTGTGAATACTGGCACACTCCTGGGGGACCCCCTGTGAATACTGGCACACAGGGAACTCCCAGCAAATATTAACAAAATTCTATGACCCTCAGTTTTAATTTCCAAAATTTAGTATCAGCTACTCAAAGTAAAAGAATCATCATTGCAAAAAACATTTTTTTAAAATTTGTATAGTCTGCTCCAGATAAATTATCAGCTTTTGCACTAATAAATAAGCAACATGACTAAATAGGAGAATGGAAAGCTCATTCAAATGAAGCGTTTGTGAATTAGGAGAAGTAAACACAGAATTTACAGAAACAGGCCATTCGGCCCATGCTGGTGTTTAAGCCTCCTCCCACCCCTCTTCATCTCACCCGACCACCCGATCCTTCTATTCCTTTCTCCCTTGTGTTTATCCAGCTTCTCATTAAATGTCTCGATACTATTCACCTCAACCACTCCCTGTGGTAGCGAGTTCCACGTTCTCACCATTTTCTGAGTGAAGAATTTACTCCTGAATTCTCTATTTATTTGTGACAATCTTATATTGATGGCCCCTAGTTCTGGTCTTCTCTACATCTACCCTATCAAATGTTTCCATAATTTGAAAGCCCTCTATCGGTCACCCCTCCTTCTAGAGAAAAGAGGCCCAATCACAAGTTATTAGTAACAGGTAGAATACACAATGACATTATGGAGAGACATGTTATAGTTAGCTCCAGGCATTCAGAAACCTCATGGTCTATTGCCAAATGGCAGACTCCACTTTACAAATCAAATGGGCAACTATTACTAGTTTGAGGGCATCTTAACAAGCAATTAACCAGCCATCAATTAAATTGGAAACAGAACGTTCCTAAAAGACGAGAGGAATCCTCTGACACCAGCTGTCGTAACCGAGAGAAATGCATTTACCAAATGACCAAAGAGGGAATCGAATAAACACTGACAGGACATGATTGTGGCTCCAGCATTTTGTGTTTTTATTTCAGATTTCCAGTATCTGCAGCATTTTGGGGGAACACATTTGCAGGGCTGGGGAGAGTGGGACAAAATTGGATAGCTCTTTGAAAGAGCTGGCACAGGTGCGACGGGCCGAATGGCCTCCTTCCGTGCTGTATCAGTCCACGAGCAAGAGCAATCTTAACCCAAGAGAGACAACGTTTGGATGAAACTTGGGAAAAGATTGGGAAGGTGAACAGAAATAGAGCAGGAAACACAGCGGCTAATTGAACTGCTCCATCTTACCTGATAAACATAATGATGCCGACCCTGGCGATATCTTGATGTAAGACTTTCCAGGAATCTTGGATCAACTCCTTTTGCTCCTCGGACAGGGGCAGCGGTGGGTGAGAGGCAGCCGAGCCCGGATCCGAGCCCCCCGCTTCGGACAGGCCCTGGGAACCCAACTCTAAATCCGGAGCAGAACCGGTGCCCATTCTGGCACCTGATCCGTTCGCATCTAGACTCGGTTTCCCGGGATCTACCCCGGTCCCGGATAAAGCACACCCCATAATAATAATAAACTCAAGAATCACCCCCCAAAATTCAGTAAGTAAAACCCTAAACCTGATCAAATTCCTAAAGGAACCATGGAATACCAAGAATAATCCCGGATTTATTTTACATAAATCTCCCGCATCACTCCAGAGACCTACAATTGCCACCCGTTTTAAAGTATTTAATTATCAAGTGAAACTAAACTAACGATTTTTCTTCTTAAATGCGAATTCTATAGCCGATCCCCTGACTGAAAGTTTGGAGTTGGTCGGGTTTGATCCCAATGTTGCCTGGAAACTGACCCGTCCTCGTCAGTTACTCCGAGTCTCCGCTCAGCATCAGGACCACTGAGAGCGGACAGCGACTCCGGGGCTGAGTCCCTGACCAGATCCCGAGTAACAGTGAACAGCGCCGGCGTCAGAGTCTCCTCAGCAACAGGGGGCGGGGGCTGCAGGCAGGAGAGAGGATGAGAGAGAGAAGGTGGGGGTGAGAGAGAGAGAGGGGGTGGGGGTGAGAGAGAGAGAGAGAGAGAGAGGGTGGGGGTGAGAGAGAGAGAGAAGGTGGGGGTGTGAGAGAGGGAGGGGGTGGGGGTGAGAGAGAGAGAGAGAGAGGGTGGGGGTGTGAGAGAGGGAGGGGGTGGGGGTGGGGGTGAGAGAGAGAGAGAAGGTGGGGGTGTGAGAGAGGGAGGGGGTGGGGGTGAGAGAGAGAGAGAGAGGGTGGGGGTGTGAGAGAGGGAGGGGGTGGGGGTGAGAGAAGGTGGGGGTAAGAGAGAGAGAGAGGGTGGGGATGAGAGAAGGTGGGGGTGAGAGAGAGAGAGAGAGGGTGGGGGTGAGAGAGAGAGAGAGAGGGTGGGGGTGAGAGAGAGAGAGAGAGAGAGAGAGGGTGGGGGTGAGAGAGAGAGAGGGGGTGGGGGTGAGAGAGAGAGAGAAGGTGGGGGTGTGAGAGAGGGAGGGGGTGGGGGTGAGAGAGAGAGAGAGAGGGTGGGGGTGTGAGAGAGGGAGGGGGTGGGGGTGAGAGAAGGTGGGGGTAAGAGAGAGAGAGAGGGTGGGGATGAGAGAAGGTGGGGGTGAGAGAGAGAGAGAGAGGGAGGGGGTGGGGGTGAGAGAAGGTGGGGGTAAGAGAGAGAGAGAGAGAGGGTGGGGGTGAGAGAGAGAGAGGGTGGGGATGAGAGAAAGTGGGGGTGAGAGAGAGAGAGAGGGTGGGGATGAGAGAAGGTGGGGGTGAGAGAGAGAGTGAGAGAGAGAGGGTGAGAGTGAGAGAAGATGGGGGTGAGAGAGAGAGTGAGAGAGGGAGGGTGAGAGAGAGAGTGAGGGTGGGGGTGAGAGAGAGAGAGGGTAAGAGAGAGCAAAGGTGGGGGTGAGAGAGAGGGTGAGAGAGAGAGTGAGAGAGAGAGGGTGTGAGAGAGAGAGAGAGGGTGGGGGTGAGAGAGAGAGGGTGAGAGAGAGAGGGTGTGAGAGAGAGAGAGAGGGTGGGGGTGAGAGAGAGGGTGAGAGAGTGAGAGAGAGAGGGTGTGAGAGAGAGAGAGAGGGTGGGGGTGAGAGAGAGAGGGTAAGTGAGAGGGTGAGAGAGAGAGAGAGTGAGAGAGAGAGGGTGTGAGAGAGAGAGAGAGGGTGGGGGTGAGAGAGAGGGTGAGAGAGAGAGAGGGTGGGGGTGAGAGAGAGGGTGAGAGAGAGGGTAAGAGAGAGAGAAGGTGGGGGTGAGAGAGAGAGAGGGTGAGAGAGAGAGAGGGTGAGAGAGAGAGAGAGAGTGAGAGAGAGAGGGTGTGAGAGCGAGAGTGAGAGACGGTGGGGGTGAGAGAGAGAGGGTGAGAGAGAGAGGGAGGGTGAGAGAGAGAGTGAGGGTGGGGGTGAGAGAGAGAGAGGGTGGGAGGGAAGAGACAAAGAGCAGGTGAGGAGAGAGAGAGCGGGGGAGAGAGGGTAAAGAAAGACAGAATGGGAGGGGAGAGAAGGAGAGAGAATGAGGGGGGGACAGTGGAAAAGAGAGGGACAGAGACTGAAAGGAAGACAGTGGAGGGAGAGAAGGGAGACAAAGTAGAGGGAGAGGAGAGAGAGAGAGAAAGAGAAGATAAAGAGGGAGATAGAATGGGAGGGGAGAGAGAAGGTGGGGAGAGAGAAGGTGGGGAGAGAGAAGGTGAGAAGAGAGGGGGGAGAGATAAGGTAAAGAGAGAGGGGGAGGAGAGAGTCATCAGGGGGAGAGAGAGGACAGTGTGAGGGAGAGGGTGGAAGAGAGAAAGGAAGAGAGACTGAAAGGGAGAGAGTGGAGAAGAGAGAGACAGAGAGTGAAAAGGTGTAAGAGTGAGTGAATGGGTGACCGTGTGGTTGAGAATGAAGAGGAGATTGAGGGTGAGTGAGTGAAGATGTGGGTGTGAGTGGAGGATAGAGAAACAGAGAAAGGGTGAGAAATGGAGTGGGACTGAGTGGAGGTTTGAGTAAAAGAGAGTGGAGGTGTTTTAATATGTTTTCCTGGCCTGAAGTAATTTATCGTTAGCACAGGATTCTCCTCCCTGAGTTCACTATTAACCTTACTCCACCGGGCCTGACACTTGGGGGTGAATTCTCAGCGAATGAGGGTCCACGTGTATTGGGAAATCACGAGCTGCTCACCCCCAGTGTCCGCCCATTGAGATCAATGGAGAGATGAGCGGGTGAGGGAGGGGGTGTTAGTTGAGGGGGGGGGGATACGGGGTGGTTGAGTTTCATCAGTTGAGCCACGGCTGACACTCAGTGTGAGGTCCAACCGGAGCATTTTTACAGGATGGTCACAACTTGTATCTACTCTTCTTGGTGGCTGTTTAATTCCTCTCACTCAATCAGTCTTGCAGTGCATTTAACAGGTACCTGGGCTGGTGACTCGTCCCTCAGCTAACACACAACTGGGACCTGGGCCTCTGCTCCTATGGAGTTTATTAGTGCGACAGTGAAGACTTTTCAAAGGCTAGAACTCAGCAGGGTGAACACTGCAGCGTGCCTTCTTAAAAGGTATTTTTATCAGCAGTGGTGAATAAAGATTCTCATACTAATTGCACATTTGAGATTCTGACTTGGGTCAAGTCCCCAGAGTATCTGCCTCTGTCTTCTCGGTCTGTATGGATTAGCAAATGTCTATGAATTAACCCACGGAGCCAACTCGGGGAGAAGGTCTACATTTCACATTCAGTTTATTTTAATAACTTGCTGCAGTAGGGATTTCAGAGGGCTGCTGCCTGGTCTTGTAACAGTCACACGTCTCTGTACAATCGCTCCCCTGAAGCACTTGCATGCACTCACAAAACACAGGAAGATATGAACAGAAGGAGGCCATTCAGCCCTATTCTATCATTCAATTAGACCATGGCTGAGTTGCAGCTTAACTCTATTCACCAGCATTGGTTCTGTGTCTCTTAATACCCCTGTTTTAACAAAAAGTTAACAATCTCAAGTTTTGAAAGTTCCAATTGACCCCCAGCCTCAACAGCTTTTTTGGAGAAGAGAATTCCAGATTCCCACTCCCCTTTGTGTGAAGAAGTGCTTCCTGACATCACCCCTGAACGGCCTGGCTCGAATTTTAAGGTTAAGCACCCACCCACCCCGCTCCCTGTTCTGGACTCTCTCTATCGACCCTCCAACTCCTTTAACCATCTTAAACAGCTCAATTAGATCACCCCTTAATCTTCTATACTCAAGATCACAAAATAATTTAAGGTGAGGAAGGTCATTCGGCCCATCCTAGATCATCCAGCTGGAAACAATCTCCAGTCCTGGTTGCACCATCCAATTGGTTCTTAAATGATTCTAGGGTTTCACCTCTACTCCTCTCTCTGGGCTTCCATTCTGTGGATGACATCAGCTCCGAGATTGTAAAACTACAGCAACTTTCCCAAGCCTCAGGACATTGCAACGTGCTTCACAGCCCCTGTTGTATTGTAAGAAATACAGCAGCCAATCAGTGCACAGCAAGCAACAATGTGATAATGACACGACTAATTTGTGTTACTGACATTGGATGATTGATAAATATTGGCAAGAACATCAACAAGAATCCCCCTGCTTGTCTGAGAAAAGTACCATGGGATCTTTTATGTCCACCTGGGAAGAGTAAGCAGGACCTCAATTTAATGTCATATCTGAGACAGTGCTGCACTCCCTCGGTACTGCATTGGAAATGTCAGCCTGGAATATGGTTCTCAAGCCTCTGGAGTGGGGCTTAAACCTACAAACTTCTGACACCAGGACCAAAGTGGCACCCACTCAGCCACAGCCAACAATTTAAATGAGGCTTGTCAACATCAACCACATCATGTGAACAGTAGCAGGGGTTCTGCAACTTCACATAAACTGAGTGCAATCATGAGTGATGTCTCGTGAACCCCCACTTGATTCTGGCCTTTGCAGTTCCTGCAAGGTATCCCCATTATTATCTTAATTGACCAAAACAGATAGAGAAAGCAAGGAAAAATTGGTCAGATCTTCAGAAAAGTTCCGGGTAACTCATTCTGTGCTTAATATTGTGAGGCCTTTCCTTTTAAACAAAATGCTTGGGATTTATAGAAATGTGACTGATCTAATTAACAATACAAACAGTGAAATGAGATAAGATGCAGACAGATAATGAGGGAACAGGAAAGTTGACAGTTAGTTGGTGAAGCTAAAAAAAAAATGACTTGCATTTCTATAGTGCCTAGGACATCCCAAAGCACTTTACAGCCAACTAACTACTTAAAAAATATAGTCACTGTTGTAATGTAGGAAATATAGCAGCCAATTTTTGCATAGCAAGCTCCCACAAACAACAATGCGATAATGAACAGATTTTATTTGTGATGGCGATTGAGGGTTAAACATTGGCCAGGATACTGGGGAGAACTCCCCTGCTCTTTGAAATAGTGCTAAAGGATCATTTTCATTTACCTGAGAGAGCCTCTGTTTAATGTCTCACACAAAAGACAGTACCTCCAACAGTGCCGCACTCCCTCAGCACTGCGCTGGGAGTGTCAGCCTGGATTTTTGTGCTCAAGTCTCGTGGAGAGACTTAAACCTCTGATTTTCTAACTCAGATATAACAGTGCTACCCACTGAGTCACAACCGACTCCAAGCATGTGCACTGTAGAATAAGATTAGATTAGAGATACAGCACTGAAACAGCCCTTCGGCCCACCGAGTCTGTGCCGACCATCAACCACCCATTTATACTAATCCTACACTAATCCCATATTCCTACCAAACATCCCCACCTGTCCCTATATTTCCCTACCACCTACCTATACTAGTGACAATTTTTATAATGGCCAATTTACCTACCAACCTGCAAGTCTTTTGGCTTGTGGGAGGAAACCGGAGCACCCGGAGGAAACCCACGCAGACACAGGGAGAACTTGCAAACTCCACACAGGCAGTACCCAGAATCGAACCCTGGTCCCTGGAGATGTGAGACTGCAGTGCTAACCACTGCGCCACTGTGCCGCCCTAATAAGAGGGGTTATTTTTCAATTGAAGAATTTTTTGAATGTTTTCTACATCTTTCACTGATTTGTATTACTGTTTTTGGGGCCACAATGCATTTGCTGAAAGGGTTAATCTCAGGATTGCTCCAGCATGCTGTATGGGAGTGATGGGACACAATTCTCCGCATGCCGTTCCCGATCAGAAGGAGGCCATTTAGTCCATCATGTTTGTGCTGACTCACTGAAAGACCTGTCAATTTCGTCTTATTTTCTTGCCTTGTCCCCAAACCCCTTTAAATATTTTGTTTCCTTTCCTGTGAAACATGATTTCTGCCAGCACTACACAAAGAGTAGCAGAGTGTCCACCCTGTGTCTGACCAACTTTCTGCCCTCACCAAAAATAGAAATCCATTTGTTTTTCAACTCATTTCTGTTTTCGGGATTTTGCTGTGTGCAGAATGGCGGCTGTGTTTACTTACATATCAACAGTCACTGCACTTCAGAGTAATCTGCTGTCCGTGACGCATGTTAAAATGTTTTAGAGGTGGCACAGCACGATTAAAAATTCAAATCTATTCTTTTTCTGTAGCACGTGACATCTCATTGAGCATCTCAGGATACTGAGCACCTTTAGGACTTATAATCCCAAGTTTTGATACGACAACAGCAAATCTTGTTACAACAACAAGGCACATTGCATTTACATAGCACCTTTAATGTAGTAAAACATCCCAAGGCATTTCATAGGAGCATTATCAGACAAAATTTGGCATTGAACCACAGAAGAAAATATTGGTACAGGTGACTAAAAGCTTGGTCAAAGAGGTTGGTTTTAAGAAACATCTTAAAGGAGGAGAGAGAGAGAGAGACAGAAAGGTTTAGGGAGGGAATTCCAAGGTTAGGGCCCAGGCAGCTGAAGGCGTGGCTGCTAATGCTGGAGTGATCAAAATCGAGAATGCGCAAGAGGCCAGAATTGGAGGAGCACAGAGATCTCAGGGGGTTGATGGGCTAGAGGAGGTTACAGAGATAGGGAGGGGCGAGGACATGGAGGGATTTGAAAACAAGGATGAGAATGTTAAATTTCAGTTATTGATGGACTGTGAGACAGATACAGGGGTGATGGGTGAGTGGGACTTGGTGGAAGTTAGGAAATGGGCAGAGTTTTGGATGAGCTTAAGATTGCGGAAGTTGGAAGATGGGGGTGGGCTAATCAGGAGAACATTGGAGTAGTCGAGCCTGGAGGTAACCAAAGTGTGGAAGAGGATTTTAGCAGCCAATAGACTGAGGTGGAGATGGGCACTGAAGTGATGGGTGAACAGGCACAAATTTGCCATACTTTGCAGTGCCCAAAACACGATCAAGCCTTTGCAAAAAAGACACATATATCCACATTCTGATGAAAGGTCATCGACCTGAAACATTTAACTCTGCTTCTCTCCCCACAGGTGCTGCCCGACCTGTTGAGTATTTCCAGCACTTTCTGTTTTATTTCAGATTTCCAGCATCTGCAGGATTTTGTTTTTGCATTACAAGAATATTCTGGAGCCACTCGGCTCATTCTCAAACTGCAGACCTTCCTGTTGTGAGGCTGGACTGGAAGATGTGAGAGAAAAAGGGTTTCAGACGGAAAGAAATTCGGAATGACAATGAAGATTGATCAATTGAACCTCGAATAAAGTGAAAAACGGAATAAGGGTGGAACCTGGTCTGTTGTTCATTCCTAATTATGTCTCAGCTGTGAAAAGAAAACCTTTAGGAGCCCATAACTGAAGAATTCTGTCTTCAGCCTGTTCGTCTCCAGAATGTTAACGAGCCAATTAAAGATAATGGCACTCTATTTTTTTTTAAATTTCTAAGTGTCTTGTTATATTTCAAGAAATGAGACTTTTTCACTGATGAATATCCATTATTACCAGATTTAAAACTGACAGATTACTGCCACCTTTTTCGATAAGAGTCAAACACCAGCTCAAAGTTGGTACATCGGGGTCTAGCTGATAGATTGTCCGTGTGGTTAAGGTACCTGACCAGTGAGAACAATTGAATTCAGATCAACCCGTGAAAAACAAAGTTGATAAAAATGAAAAGCGATCCGGGAAAACTGAATACTTGACCATACGGGCAGTGATTCAGCCACAGTATAATGTGCCCGTCGATGATATAGCAACCTTTTCACACCATACCCCTGCTTCCCACATGTCGTTTCCCTGGCATATTATTTTTAATCAGCAGTTAATAGATCCTATTTAAAAAAAATAGGGGCGTTCTCCGACTGTCCTAACCAATAATTACACTTCAAACAACAGTTTCATTGCTCATTTATCTCATTTGGGGAGTTTGCTGTGTCCAAATTGTCAACAATTACCTGCATTTATTTAGCACCTTTAATTTGATAAAGGTGCTTCGCAGGAGCATTATCAGACTAAATTTGACACTGAGCATCAAAAGGAGATATTAGGACAGATGACCAAAATCTTGGTCAAAGAGGTTAGTTTTAACGAGCATCTTAAAGAA
Organism: Heterodontus francisci; assembly: GCF_036365525.1. Lineage (NCBI taxonomy): Eukaryota > Metazoa > Chordata > Chondrichthyes > Heterodontiformes > Heterodontidae > Heterodontus > Heterodontus francisci. The sequence continues at coordinate 4,373,500 of NC_090410.1, read as the reverse complement.
GAGAAAGTAGAGAGGCAGAGAGGTTTAGAGAGGGAATTTCCAGAGCTTAGGGCATAGACAGCTGAAGGCACGGCCGCCAAAGGGAAATAATTAAAATCAGGAATGGTCAACATGACAGAACTGAAGGTGGGTTGTAGGGGAGGAGGAGGTTACAGAGATAGGGAGGGGGTGAGGCTTTTGTAAAACTCTGGTGTTGGTGGACCGGGAACTGATATAGGTCATGGGGTATGCAAAGGGTGATGGGTGAACAGGACTTGGTGCGAATTAGGATATGAGCAATGGAGTTTTGGATGAGCTCATGTTTATAGAAGGTGCAAGATGGGAAGAGATCCAGGAAAGCATTGGAATTGTCGAGTCTGGAGGTAACAAAGCCATGAATGAGGGATTCAGCAGCAGATGAGTTGAGGCAGGAGCAGAGAAGTGTAGATATTCTCTCCACCAAGCTCTTCATAACTAGGAGTTCAACTCTCAGACGAGGAGCAGATTCTGCCTCAGTTTCCTGATGGGGATGAACCAGTCATTCTCTGTAACTGAATTTCCATGAAAGAAATTGAGAGCCTGCCAAAGTCTAGGCAGGATTTGCAAACCTTAACTGCCTTTTCTTTGTGACTGACTATAGTGTGTACGAAGATTCAGGTTAGATTTTTGCGAAGAATTGTTTAGTTCTCAACAAGTGCACTGAGGTGACATAACGGGACTCATCAGAGACAAGATTGAATCTCGAGATAGCACCCAGAGATAGAAAGTTCAATAAATGTAAGATTACTCAGCAATTTACTTGATGCTGCAAAGACAATGGGGCTTTTATGGCTTGGTATTATTTTATTGCTTTTTGTTGAGTGTTTAAATCTATAATCCTCCAAAATGATGTTCTCAGAATGATCAAAAAAAACCTTCAGAATATAGCACAGCCTGTTGATCTTAGTTGATGTCACAGCTAGAAAGATACGGTTGTATTTTAAAGGCACATTTGTACACAATACATCACTGATCATACCCATTCAGTGACTCGATTTTTAGTTTCCAATCTCCTTCAGTCCTGAGTGGATTGACTGGGATACAAGGAACAACTTTCTGTGTTACAGAGATAGGGAGGGGTGAGGCCATGGAGGGAGTTGAAAACAAGGATGAGAATTTTAAAGTTGAGGATTTGTTAGACTGGAAGCTTTTGTAGGTTAGTGAGTACGGGGGTGATGAGTGAATGGGACTTGGTGCCAGTTTGGCAGTGGAGTTTTGGATGAGATCAAGTTTACAGAGAGTGCAACGTGGTAGGCCAGTCAGGGTAGTGTTGGAGTAGTCAACTCTCAAAGTTCCAAAAACATGGATGAGGGTTTCAGCAGCAGATGAGCTGTGGCAGAGATGGAGTCAGATGCTATTTCAGAGCAGTCTTGCCAATGGGGAAGAGATGGCATCAGAATCTCAGCTCGGGGTCAAACAAGTCACCAAGTCTCATCCTTATTTAAGTCGAGGAACCGCCTATCCCGTTCCACGTCCATCCAGTAATGGATGGAATGAATCCCCTTCCTGCTCTACTCCTGCAAAACCTGAATCTCGGGAGTGGCTTCATCACAACTGTTTATTCAAACAATTTCATTTCTGATGAGATTTATTTCAAAGACAGCTGAGGTTAAATCAAATGACGCACTTAGTTTAATCTGTGCACTTTCTAACGTTTGGACTGCTTGATGCAGCTGAATCTGGCGACATTTCATTTAGATTCAAATGCAAAAGCAGGTAGTGTCTAAAATATGGCACCTGGCAATTTCCTTCCACTATTATATAAATGCAGTTTTCTTGCAGCAAAGAAGCCTTTTCCTCAATAACATAGCCCGGATTTTAATGCTTCTAATTTTCAATGTAATACTCTCTCAGACAGTCTCAGTCTCTGCCCCATGGAAACTAGAATGTTCTGCTTCATAACTAAACACTGCATTCAAGTGATACCCAAGTTATTAATGTTCCGCAGTGGTTATTGGTCACAAGCTGCTTTTTGCATGTCCTGTTTCCCCAGAAACCTTTCAAATTGCATCAATTTTCACTTGGGAAATTGTAACAGTTGTGTACATACTAATGAGTTATTTAATGACCTGCATTGAGACTGATAAGCATTGTCATCACTTAGGCATCACTTTCACATATTAGATTGCCTAGTTTTGAAAAAGAAGGTTGCTGCTTTGACGTGGGGTGTGATGTACAGAAAAGGGGGGCATGACTAAAAGCCAACAGTCCTGTCATGGTTGCTACTAGCGATGCATTGGATGTTAAAAGTCACTACAAATGTTGCTAGAAGAGGCAAAGGGAGAAATGAGAACCGGGAATCTTTGAGAACTCCTCACGCACAGGAAGATATCCCAGATGAAGAGCAAAGGGATTGGGTGAGCACCAAGAGTGGGGAAAGAGGAACTGGAAAGGCCAGGTCCGAAGTGAAGAGTTTTGAGGAGGTTTGAGAAAGCCGGGAGTGAGATGGTGAGGCAAATGGAACTGGGGAAGAGAATCCGAGATGCTAGATTGTCAAACTGACAATGAGCAGCTGCCGAGGGTAAGGAGTAAAGAGTGAGAAGGAGAGCAGTGTTGTGAGGGTAGAGGGGTGGGGGAGAGGGCGGTGAAAGGCAGGAGGAAATCACTGAGGTAGGTGGAGTGAGGCCATGGAGGGATTTGAAAACAAGAGTGAGAATTTTAAAAGTGGAAACACTAAGATATGGGGAGACAGTGGAGCTGGGATGTGGGCAATGGGATTGGAAGTCTTAATATGGGTGAGGATTCAGGCTAGGGTGAGTCAGATGAGATGAAGCTTGTGGAGGGTTGAGGTGAGTTCGGAGGGCACTAGAGAAATGAAGCCTTGCGGTAATCTCGAAATTATCCATCTCTCTCTTTCCAGCAAAAGCTCTGTAACAAATGTATCCGGTTACACCAAGATTAAAGAGTATATAATAAACTTGTAATTCTAACTGGGGAAAGCTCTCTCTGTTTGCATTGGGATTGGCTACATTTGGTTTTTGACATATCAAATGCAAGTTACAGTGCCATTATTCTGTTGGATGTTGCAATCCTATTCGCAAATTGGTGTTGCAGTATAACACACATGTAGCCTCAGTGGTCACCCACTCAACACAGCATCGACTATAATCCCATGGGCTTTTGGACCAATTGAGCAGCAGGTGGGTGAAGGGTCCATGTTAGCAGGAAGGTGCCTTAACTGGCCCCAGTAACCATGGATTAACGAGAAAGTAACCAATCAAGTTTCCGGCTCCTGTTTGCTGGATATCGCGCATGATGGACGTGCTCTCCAAAATGGGGTTTGGAGAGGGAATCTGCAATTGGATCAAACTGCTCTACACAAACATCAGTAGCGCAGCATCAATCAATGGGTGGGAATCAGAAAGTTTCCCGATCAAATCTGGAGTCAGACAGGGCTGTCCTCTCTCCCCTGTCTTGTTTGTTTGCTGTATTGAACCCTTTGCTGAGTCCATTAGGAAGGATGCGAGTATAAGAGGGGTGACAATCCCAGGCAGCGGAGGCACTCAGGTTAAAACCTCCCTGTACATGGACGATGTCACCGTCTTCTGCTCGGATCCGCTGTCCGTTCGCAGACTGATGAGCATCTGTGACCAGTTCGAACTGGCCTCGGGAGCCAAAGTCAACGACAGCAAGAGCGAGGCCATGTTCTTTGGGAACTGGGCTGACCGATCCTTCATCCCCTTCACTCAGGTCAGACTACCTGAAGGTGCTGGGGATATGGTTCGGAAGGGCTGGGGCTTGTGCCAAAACCTGGAAGGAGCGAGTAGCCAGGGTACACCATAAACTGAGCATGTGAGAGCAGCGATCTCTCTCCATTGTGGGTAAGAACCTGGTCATCAGGTGCGAGGCGCTCATGTTGTTGCTCTACGTGGCACAGGTCTGGCCCATACCCCACTCCTGCGCTGTGGCGGTCACCTGAGCCATTATCCGATTCATCTGGAGATCCAAAATGGACCGGGTCCGGAGGGACACGATGTTCAAACCTCTGGATAAGGGCGGGAAAAATGTACCCAATGTGGCCTCATCCTGATGACCACCTTCGTGTGCGGCTGCATCAAGCTGTGTGTAGACCTCCAGTAGGCAAGCACCAAGTGTCACTACATGCTGAGGTTCTATCTGTCCCCTGTGTTGCGAAGGATGGGTCTGGTCACATTGTTGCGGAATGCTCTATCCAGTTGGACCGTGCCGTACCACCTAATCTTCATGGGAAAGTTTCTGCAGAAAAACACCTTTGACCACCAATCCATCAGGCAATGGTCCGCAATGAATGTCCTCAAGGCCCTACGGGAAAAGGAGATGGTGGATCCAGTCGGATGGTCCTCTGAGCAGACTGCCAAAGTCATTTGGCAGAATGCCTCATCACCAGAACTTTCAAACAAGCACCAAGACATAGCTTGGCTGGTGGTGAGAAGGGCCCTCCCCGTCAGATCCTTCCTGCACACCTGGAATCTCACCACCTCCGCACGCTGCCCTCGAGGTGGGTGTGGTGGGGGAGAGACCATTGCCCACCTCCTTCTGGAATGTATCTTTGCAAAGCAGGTGTGGAAAGAGATGCAGTGGTTTTTCACAGAATCACGGAATAATGCAGTGCAGAAGAGGCCCTTCGGTCCATCGAGTCTGCACCGATGCATTAAAGACACCGAGGTTCATCCCAAGCAGCTCTGTAACACAGGAGTCTGTGCTCTACGGGCTGTTCCCAGGGACGTACATCGAGACAAACATCAACTGCTGCTGGAGGACTATCAATTCGGTGAAAGACGCTCTTTGGTCTGCCTGAAACTTGCTGGTCTTCCAGCACAAAGAGTTGTCCATGACTGAGTGTTGCAGACTGGCACATTCCAAGGTCCAGGACTACGTGCTGAGGGACACACTAAAGCTTGGGGCAGCCGCAGCAAAGGCTCAATGGGGAAAGACCACAGTGTAAGGTCCCCCCACCAAAGTGAACTGAGGGGTTGAACCCATGGGAAAACCCTTGGGCTGTAAACACCAAAAATGGGTTTGCTGTAAAATGTACATGGCAGGTAAAATGGAATGGAAGAGTTGTGAAGCAACTCTCTCCTGTATTGAAGAAAGCTGATTCCTTTGCACTTTTTGGAATGTCAACTTGGTGCTGTTTTGAACTGTTTTGTTATGCATTTTCTTACATATTTTTATGAATAAAGTATATTTTTGGGAAAAACAAAGCTCCTGTTTGCTGGACAGTATGTCTGGGAAGACACTCACACATTCACACACGTACACACATTCATTAACACAAACACACTCACAAACAAACAAACACACACTCACACACACAAATATACTCACGCACAATCACACACACACACGCACACTCTAATACTGTGGCGACAAGAGCAGGTCAGAGGCTGGGAATCCTGCGGTGAGTAACTCATCTCCTGACTCCCCAAAGCCTGTCCACCATCTACAAGGCACAGGTCAGGAGTGTGATGGAATACTCTCCACTTGCCTGGATGGGTGCAGCTCCAACAACACTCAGGAAGCTCAACACAAACCAAGACAAAGCAGCCCATTTGATCAGCATATCATCCACCACCGTAAACATTCACTCCCTCCATCACCGATGCACAGTGGCAGCAGTGTGTACCATCGACAAGATGCACTGCAGCAATGCACCAAGGCTCCTTCGACAGCACCTTCCAAACCCACGACCTCTACCACCTAGAAAGACAAGAGCAGCAAATGCATGGGAACACCACCACCTGCAAGTTCCCCTCCAAGCCACACACCATCCTGACTTGGAACTATATCGCCGTTCCTTCACTGTCGCTGGGTCAAAATCCTGGAACTCCCTTCCTAACAGCACTGTGGGTGTACCTACCCCACATGGACTGCAGCGGTTCAAGAAGGCAGCTCACCACCACCTTCTCAAGGGCAATTAGGGATGGGCAGTAAATGCTGGCCTTGCCAGTAACGCCCACATCCTGTGAAATGAATTAAAAGAACTCACACATACTCACACACACACTCACTCACACATACTCACACTCACTCACACACACACACTCACACATACATTCACTCACACACACACTCACTCACACAAACTCACACTCACTCACACACACACTCACTCACACACACACTCACTCACTCGCACACAGACTCACTCACACATACTCACATTCACTCACACACACTCACTCACACACACTCACACTCACTCACACACACACTCACTCACACATACTCACACTCACTCACACACACACACTCACACATACATTCACTCACACACACACTCACTCACAAACTCACACTCACTCACACACACACTCACTCACACACACACTCACTCACTTGCACATACTCACACTCACTCACACACACACTCACTCACACATACTCACATTCACTCACACACACACTCACTCACACACACTCACACTCACTCACACACACACTCACTCACACATACATTCACTCACACACACACTCACACACACACTCACTCACACAAACTCACACTCACTCACACACACACTCACTCACACACACACTCACTCACTCGCACACAGACTCACTCACACATACTCACACTCACTCACACACACACTCACTCACTCGCACACAGACTCACTCACACATTCTCACACTCACTCACACACACACTCACTCACACATACTCACATTCACTCACACACACACTCACTCACACACACACTCACTCACACATACTCACACTCACTCACACACAGATTCACTCACACATACTCACACTCACTCGCACACACACACTCACTGACACATACTCACACTCACTCACACACACACTCACTCACACATACTCACACTCACTTGCACGTACACTCACTCACACACACACTCACTCACACATACTCACACTCACTCGTACATACACCCACTCACACACATTCACTCACACAAGGACAAAGAAACTTCACACTGCTGAAAAATCTCCACAAACGTAAGACCAACTCTCATGATGAGGTCAGCTGATTAATTGGTTGTGTCTGTCCAAATCCTGCCTTGACCTGGTTAATCACTGTGTGATCAGATTGTGGCTGGAGAAATTTGGTTAATGTACATTATCTTGTTATTGTGACTTCCCCTGTTTGGCAGCTATAACAGTGGTTCATCAGAACTAGCCCATGTTTAGATGGGATCGATCAATTGATTGATCCAAGCCCATTAAAAGCTCACAGCATCTTCAGTTTGTTTGCAATCTTTATCGGTCCATTTGTCCTCAAGCCCCCCATGCCCCCCATCTCAGTTCAGTTGTCAGCCATGGCCCAGTGAGTGGGCAGCACTGGCACCTTTGAGGAGGATGTGGGTTTGAGCTCTACCCCAGAGACTTGAGCCCAAAATCAAAGATGACACTCCCAGTACCAGTACTGAGGAAATACTGCACTGTCAGAGGTGCTATCTTTCAGACAAGATGTTAAACCAAAACCGCACCTGTCCTCTTGGGTGAATGTAAAAGATCCCACAGCTCTATTTTGAAGAAGAGCAGTGTGCTGTTAAGAAGCTGCCTCCAGCAGAGAGACTGGAGACCTCTGCCTTACTGCTCAGGCTGAATCTAAATCAGATCCTGCAGATTAAGAACAGCCTGTGCTAACCCTACTGTGCCACCCAGTCTCCCAGCAACAACCTTTTAAGGCATAATGAAACTTTTATTCAATTACGGTATTAAATGTACCTTTGAAAGCTACTGAGTGTTTGTGTGAGCACCTGATGGAGCAAAGCTGCAGAAAATCAGCCCCATCGCCAGTCCTGAAATAATTGTTATTTTCGCTTTGAGGAAATACAGATGGCCTTTAATAAACCTTTCAGCAATAGCCAAGCCTCTTCTCATTCATTCCCAGTGCAGGTCACAGCATTTAAAGGTGCATTTCTGTGAAGAGCTGTCATCAGCAGTTGCAGGCTTTGTGTAATTGGCTCCCCACAGTCTCAGTCAGGCCGATTAATATGAATTTCCAATTGGGCATCACTGTTTGACGTGAATAGCCGGACTTAAGGGCCACGGTGACAAATGTGCTTTCATAAAAAGTGAGGAAAGGGCCAATGTATAAGGACAGATTCATAAACTAGGCTTGTGTTCCCTGCATTATAAAAGTTTAAGGGATGACCTGACTGAAGTTTTTAAGATTTTGGAAGGAATTGATAGGGCAGATAGAGAGAAATGTTTTCCACTGGTAAAGGGGGCGGATAAGGAGACATAACCTTAAAATCAGAGCCAGGTCATTCAGGAGAAACATTAGGAAACATTTATTCATGCAAAGGGTTGTGGAAATGTGGCACTCTCTCCATCAAAAAGCAATAGATGCTGAGGGTCAATTAATTTGAAATCTGAGATCAATGGAGTTTTTCTAGCAAAGTGTATTTAGGGATATGGAGGCGGGTGGATATAGAGTGAGGCTGCAGATCACCCATGGTCTCATTGAATGGCAGAACAGGCTCAAGGGGATGAATGGCCTCCTCCTATTCCTATAGCAGAAGTACAAATGAACAAACAACAAGAGATGTGGAACAGCTAGTCAAGAGGAAGAAGGAAGCTTACTTAAGGTTGAGGAAGCAAGGATCAGACAGGGCTCTAGAGGGTTGCAGGGTAGCCAGGAAGGAACTGAAGAATGGACTTAGGAGAGCGAGAAGGGGACATGAAAAAGTCTTGGCGGGTAGGATTAAGGAAAATCCCAAGGCGTTCTACACTTATGTGAGGAACAAGAGGATGGCCAGAGTGAGGGTAGGGCCGATCAGGGATAGTGGAGGGAACTTGTGCCTGGAGTCGGAGGAGGTAGGGGAGGTCCTAAATGAATACTTTGCTTCAGTATTCACTAGTGAGAGGGACCTGGTCGTTTGAGAGGACAGCGTGAAACAGGCTGATATGCTCGAACAGGTTGAGGTTAAGAGGGAGGATGTGCTGGAAATTTTGAATGATATGAGGACAGATAAGTCCCCGGGGCCAGACGGGATATACCCAAGGATATTACGGGAAACGAGGGAAGAGATTGCTACGCCTTTGGCGATGATCTTTGCGTCTTCACTGTCCACTGGAGTAGTACCAGATGATTGGAGGGTGGCAAATGTTATTCCCTTGTTCAAGAAAGGGAATAGGGATAACCCTGGGAATTATAGACCAGTCAGTCTTACGTCGATAGTGGGCAAATTATTGGAGAGGATTCTGAGAGACAGGATTTATGATTATTTGGAAAAGCATGGTTTGATTAGAGACAGTCAGCATGGCTTTGTGAGGGGCAGGTCATGCCTCACAAGCCTTATTGAATTCTTTGAAGAGGTGACAAAACACATTGATGAAGGAAGAGCAGTGGATGTGGTGTATATGGATTTTAGCAAGGCGTTTGATAAGGTTCCCCATGGTAGGCTCATTCAGAAAGCAAGGAGGCATGGGATTCAGGGAAAGTTGGCTGTCTGGATACAAAATTGGCTGGCCCAGAGAAGTCAGAGGGTGGTAGTAGATGGTAAGTATTCAGCATGGAGCTCGGTGACCAGTGGTGTTCCACAAGGATCTGTTCTGGGACCTCTGCTCTTTGTGATTTTTATAAATGACTTGGATGAGGAAGTGGAAGGCTGGGTTAGCAAGTTTTCCGATGACACGAAGGTTGCTGGAGTTGTGGATAGTGTGGAAGGCTGTTGTAGGTTGCAACAGGACATTGACAGGATGCAGAGCTGGGCTGAGAAGTGGCAGATGGAGTTCAACTTGGAAAAGTGTGAAGTGAGTCATTTTGGAAGGTCGAATTTGAATGCGGAATACAGGCTTAAAGACAGGATTCTTGGTAGTGTGGAGGAACAGAGGGATCTTGGGGTCCATGTCCATAGATCGCTCAAAGTTGCCACCCAAGTTGATAGGGTTGTTAAGAGGGTGTATGGTGTGTTGGCTTTCATTAACAGGGGGATTGAATTTAAGAGCCGCGAGGTTATGCTGCAGCTCTATAAAGCCCTGGTTCGACCACACTTGGAATATTGTGTTCAGTTCTGGTCGCCTCATTATAGGAAGGATGTGGAAGCTTTAGAGAGGGTGCAGAGGAGTTTTACCAGGATGCTGCCTGGACTGGAGGGCATGTCTTACGAAGAAAGATTGAGGGAGCTAGGGCTTTTCTCATTGGAGCGAAGGAGGATGAGAGGTGACTTGATAGAGGGGTACAAGATGATGAGAGGCATAGATAGAGTGGATAGTCAGAGACTTTTTCCCAGGGTGGAAAGGGCTATCACCAGGGAGCATAATTTTAAGGTGATTGGAGGAAGGTTTCGGGGAGATGTCAGAGGTAGGTTCTTTACACAGAGAGTGGTGGGTGCGTGGAATGCACTGCCAGCGGTGGTAGTAGAAGCAGATACATTAGGGGCATTTAAGCGACTCTTGGATAGGTGCATGGATAATAGTAGAATGAAGGGTATGTAGGTAGATTGATCCGAGAGTAGGTTAAAGGGTCGGCACAACGTCGTGGGCCGAAGGGCCTGTACTGTGCTGTACTGTTCTATGTTCTATGTTCTATATGAATGCAAGTTCCTTCCTTTTTATCTATTTTGGGGGGTGGGTGCCGGTTGGGAGTCTGTGTGGGAGGGTTGTAATGGGGAGATGGGTGATCAGGCGGAATTATTCAGCCACTGTACTCTCACACTATGCTGGGGGCAGGTGAATGGCCCAGCCTCTCTTTTCTTGTCCATCAGTTTGAAATGCTCATGTGTACTTGACCCTCATACTCACACAACAACATCACAATCTGTTTACACAGGCCCTGGAACTGTCACTCTGTCTGCGCAGCCATCACTCAGACAGGCAGCTTTGACAGGGAGGTGGTGCCGAGCAGGTGACCTATTGGTCTCAAGAGTTGCGACAAAAATGAAGGGATCTTCCTTTAAAAGCCGGGCGTCTGCCACTTGTTATGTAAAGTGACATATCCAGACTGCGTGGTTTGATTGCTGCTGTTCCTATCACTGTAATTCGTGCTGCTTTCACTGATATTGACAGGAGTTACAGGTAAACACTGAGCTTGTTGGCTATTGACAGAAAGTAGCTGCTCACACCTCCTGCTTAGTCAAAGTTCAGTAATTTGCCCTTGCCTGGCTCCTCTCACATCCTGCTTCCTCCGTTTTATCTGCAATCTACAGCACTGGTGAGCGTGGAGAATATTCCAGCAACATTAGATATTGAACTCGGTGGATGAGTGAAAAGCAAAGAGCTTGCTGGGCACATTTAACCTTTTATCAATTCAGGATTAAAGTAATAAAACAGGACTTTGCATCCTCTTGTGTTAAATAACCTCATTCTTATTTACTTTTCTTATCAGTTACTGCATTAATTAATTTGCATGATGTGTAATATTTCAGTAAAGTTTACTAAGGCATGGGAATGGTAAATTGATAAAGGAAGCCTAAAGAACAAAAAGAGCTTGACAGTTGGAGAGAGTTTGATGTATACACAGAGGTGCCAGATAGAGGACAATCAGCATTGTCCTGTAGATAGATATGTACAGAGAAAGTACTTCCCGATGGTACGTATAAAGTGAAGGCCAGACTTGTAGCTTGGGGATTTGAGTGGATTCCCCAACAGCAGGAAAAGCAAGTTGGAGGATTTTCCGAGCCAATTTAACGATGCACTCATGGGAATGTAAATCCATTGACATCAAAGCAGCATTTTTGCAAGGGGAGAAATTTCAAAGGGAAGTATTTTTAAAGCCACCAAAAGAAGCTGGAGATAGAGAGGAGAAATTATGAAAGCTAAAGAAGTGTGTTCATGGGCTAAATGACGCATCCAGGGTGTGGTATTTTTCAGTTAGGTCAGTCCTACTAAAAGCTGGTTGTATTCAACAAAAGGTGGATTCAGCAATGTTTTATTGGTACTATGAAGAAAAACGAGCAGGCATTTTCTTGGTGCACATGGACGATTTTCTGTGGGGAGGATCTGAGGCATTTGAGAAATTTGTGGTAGATAAAGTTCGACAGGAATTTAAAATTGGAAGTCTGGCTTTTTTATTAGAATTAGAATATTACAGCGCAGTACAGGCCCTTCGGCCCTCGATGTTGCGCCGATCATCTGACCTACACTATTCCATTTACATCCATATGTCTATCCAATGACCACTTAAATGCCCTTAAAGTTGGCGAGTCTACTACTGTTGCAGGCAGGGCGTTCCACGCCCCTACTACTCTCTGCGTAAAGAAACTACCTCTGACATCTGTCCTATATCTATCACCCCTCAACTTAAAGCTATGTCCCCTCGTGTTTGCCATCCTCATCCGAGGAAAAAGACTCTCACTATCCACCCTATCTAACCCTCTGATTATCTTGTATGTCTCTATTAAGTCACCTCTCCTCCTCCTTCTCTCTAACGAAAACAACCCCAAGTCCCTCAGCCTTTCCTCGTAAGACCTTCCTTCCATACCAGGCAACATCCTAGTAAATCTCCTCTGCACCCTTTCCAAAGCTTCGACATCCTTCCTATAATGCGGTGACCAGAACTGCACGCAATACTCCAGGTGCGGCCTCACCAGAGTTTTGTACAGCTGCATCATGACCCCGTGGCTCTGAAACTCGATCCCCCTACTAATAAAGGCTAACACACCATATGCCTTCTTAACAGCCCTATTAACCTGGGTAGCAACTTTCAGGGATTTATGTACCTGGATACCAAGATCTCTCTGCTCATCTACACTACCAAGAATCTTCCCATTAGCCCAGTACTCTGCATTGCTGTTACTCCTTCCAAAGTGAATCACCTCACACTTCTCCGCATTAAACTCCATTTGCCATCTCTCAGCCCAGCTCTGCAGCCTATCTATGTCCCTCTGTACCCTACAACACCCTTCGACACTATCCACAACTCCACCGACCTTCGTGTCATCCGCAAATTTACTAACCCACCCTTCTACACCCTCATCCAGGTCGTTTATAAAAATGACAAACAGCAGTGGCCCCAAAACAGAACCTTGCGGTACACCACTAGTAACTAAACTCCAGGATGAACATTTGCCATCAACCACCACCCTCTGTCTTCTTTCAGCTAGCCAATTTCTGATCCAAAGCTCTAAATCACCTTCAACCCCATACTTGCGTATTTTCTGCAATAGCCTACCGTGGGGAACCTTATCAAACGCTTCTGGAGGTTTTAAATATAGAGGGTTGAATATTAGGCAGACTAAGTTGGGGGTAACCCTAAATCAACAGTCTTACCTTGAGAATGTTAATAGGTTTAACAGGGGGAGGCGGTGGTGTAGTGGTATTATCACTGGACTAGTAACCCAGAGACCCAGGGTATTGATGTAGAGACATGGGTCTGAATCCCACCACAGCAGAAGGTGGAATTTGAATTTAATTAATAAATCTGGAATTAAAAATGATGGCCATGAAACCATTGTTGTAAAAATCCATCTGGTTCACTAATGCCCTTTAGGGAAGGAAATCTGCTGTCCTTACCTGGTCTGGCCTACATGTGACTGAAGACCTACATCAATGTGGTTAACTCTTAAATGGCCTAGCAAGCCAGTCATTTGTACCTAACTGCTACAAAGTCAATAAAAAGGAATGAAACCGGACGGACAACCTGGCATTGACCTAGGCACCGGAAATGACAACAGCAAACCCAGCCCTGTCGACCCTGCAAAGTCCTCCTTACTATCATCTGGGGACTTGTGCCAAAGTTGGGAGAGCTGTCCCACAGACTAGTCAAGCAACAGCCTGACATAGTCATACTCACGGAATCATACCTTACAGACAATATCCCGGACACTGCAATCACTATCCCTTGGAAGTCCTGTCCTACCAGTAGGACAGACCCAGCAGAGGTGGCGGGACAGTGGTCTACAGTAGGGGGGGAGTTGCCCAGGGAGTCCTCAAATTCGACTCTGGACCCCATGAAGTCTCATGGCATCAGGTCAAACATGGGCAAGGTAACCTCCTACTGATTACCACCTACCACCCTCCCTCAGCTGATGAATCAGTACTCCTCCATGTTGAAGAACACTTGGAGGAAGCACTGAGGTTGGCGAGGGCACAAACTGTACTCTGGGTGGGGGACTTCAATGTCCATCACCAAGAGTGGCTCGGTAGCACCACTACTGATCGAGCTGGCCGAGTCCTAAAGTACATAGCTGCTAGACTGGGTCTGCGGCAGGTGGTGAGGGAACCAACAAGAGGGAAAAACATACATGACCTCATCCTCACCAATCTGCCTGTCGCAGATGCTTCTGTCCATGACAGTATTGGTAGGAGTGACCACCACACTGTACTTGTGGAGACGAAGTCCCGCCTTCATATTGAGGATACCCTCCATCGTGTTGTGTGGCACTATCACCGTGCTAAATGGGATAGATTTCGAACAGATCTAGCAGTGCAAAACTGGGCATCCATGAGGCGCTGTGGGCCATCAACAGCAGCAGAATTGTACTCAACCACAATCTGTAACTTTATGGCCCGGCATATCCCTCACTCTACCATTACCATCAAGCCAGGAGACCAACCCTGGTTCAATGAAGAGTGCAGGAGGGCATGCCAGGAGCAGCACCAGGCATACCTCAAAATGAGGTGTCAACCTGGTGAAGCTACAACACAGGACTACTTGCATGCCAAACTGCATAAGCAGCATGCGATAGACAGAGCTAAGCGATCCCATAACCAACGGATCAGATCTAAGCTCTGCAGTCCTGCCACATCCAGCCGTGAATGGTGGTGGACAATTAAACAACTAACTGGAGGAGGAGGCTCCACAAATATCCCCATCCTCAATGATGGGGGAGCCCAGCACATCAGTGCGAAAGATAAGGCTGAAGCATTTGCAACAATCTTCAGCCAGAAGTGCCGAGTTGATGATCAATCTTGGCCTCCTCCTGAAGTCCTCAGCATCACAGATGCCAGACTTCAGCCAATTCGATTCACTCCGTGTGATATCAAGAAATGACTGAAGGCACTGGATACTGCAAAGGCTATGGGCCCTGACAATATTCCGGCAATAGTACTGAAGACCTGTGCTCCAGAACTTGCTGCACTCCTAGCCAAGCTGTTCCAGTACAGCTACAACACTGGCATTTACCTGGCAATGTGGAAAATTGTCCAGGTATGTCCTGTACACAAAAAGCAGGACAAGTCTAACCCGGCCAATTACCGCCCCATCAGCCTACTCTCAATCATCAGCAAAGTGATGGAAGGTGTCACCAACAGTGCTATCAAGCAGCACTTGCTTAGCAATAACCTGCTCAGTGATACCCAGTTTGGGTTCCGACAGGGCCACTCAGCTCCTGACCTCATTACAGCCTTGGTTCAAACATGGACAAAAGAGCTGAACTCAAGAGGTGAGATGAGAGTGACTGCCCTTGATATCAAGGCAGCATTTGACCGAGTATGGCATCAAGGAGCCCTAGCAAAACTGGGGTCAATGGGAATCAAGGAGAAAACTCTCTGCTGGTTAGAGTCATAGTTAGCGCAAAGGAAGTTGGCTGTGGTTGTTGGAAGTCAAACATCTGAGCTCCAGGACATCACTGCAGGAGTTCCTCAGGGTAGTGTCCTAGGCCCAACCATCTTCAGCTGCTTCATCAATGACCTTCCTTCAATTATAAGGTCAGAAGTGGGGGATGTTCGCTGATGATTGCACAATGTTCAGCACCATTCGTGACTCCTCAAATACTGAAGCAGTCCGTGTAGAAATGCAGCAAGACCTGGACAATATCCAGGCTTGGGCTGATAAGTGACAAGTAACATTCACGCCACACAAGTGCCAGGCAATGACCATCTCCAACAAGAGAGAATCTAACCATCTCTCCTTGACATTCAATGGCATTACCATCGCTGAATCCCCCACTATCAACATCCTAGGGGCTACCATTGACCAGAAACTGAACTGCAGTAGCCATATAAATACCATGGCTACAAGAGCAGGTCAGAGGCTAGGAATCCTGAGGCGAGTAACTCACCTCCTGTCTTCCCAAAGCCTGTCCACCATCTACAAGGCACAAGTCAGGAGTGTGATGGAATACTCTCCACTTGCCTGGATGGGTGCAGCTCCAACAACACTCAAGAAGCTCGACACCATCCAGGACAAAGCAGCCCGCTTGTTTGGCACCCCATCTACTAACATTTACTCCCTCCACCACCGACGCACAGTGGCAGCAGCGTGTACCATCTACAAGATGCACTGCAGCAATGCACCAAGGCTCCTTAGCACCTTCCTAACCCGCGACCTCTACCACCTTGAAGGACAAGGGCAGCAGATGCATGGGAACATCACCACCTGCAAGTTCCCCTCCATGTCACACACCATCCTGACTTGGAGCTATATCGCCGTTCCTCACTGTCGCTGGGTCAAAATCCTGGAACTCCCTTCCTAACAGCACTGTGGGTGTATCTAACTCACATGGACTGCAGCGGTTCAAGAAGGCAATTAGGGATGGGCAATAAATGTTGGCATAGCCAGTGACGCCCATTTCCCATGAAGGAATAAAAAAAGAGGGTCCCAATAAATCGGGCGGATCCTCACAAAAGGAAGACTCTCCAACCAAGGAAGAAGCAGACCAGTTAAGGAGCTTATTCGGGCAGTTGAACTGGTTGTGCACAGAAACTAGGCCAGATGTTTGCTTTAATAATAATAAAAACAAGAAACGCTGGAAATACTCAGCAGGTCAGGCAGCATCTGTGGAGAGAGAAGCAGAGTTAACGTTTCGGGTCAGTGACCTTTCTTCAGAACAGTTCTCACAATGACACCTCACACGATAATCGTCTAGATGGTTTTTCAAGCGCAGTAGGGTTCATTATTATTTTGGTGGGAAGAAATGAATAAATGTTGTCTGTTAGCCTGGGAATCGAAGAAAACAAAGAGGATAGTTAAAAGCACCTTAGCTGCTGAGACACCCGCACTGATAGAAGCGATAGATACGGATATGTATTTATCGAGTGTTTTAAAGGAACTCTTGTATAAGTGGCAATCGGAGAAAGGTTTTCCACAGAGTGCTGCATAGATAACCATTCTCTCTGGACAATGTCCATTCAGCAAAAAGTGTTGCGGAAAAGAGGTTGAGGATTGATCTTGTGAGTATAAAAGAAATGTTGGAAAGAAAAGACATTTCCAAAATAAAATGGGTTGACGCAAGTGATCGGTTGGATTGTTTTACTGAGAGGTGCGTGTTCGAAAAAATTGTTGGATGACCTCGAAGAGGGCTGTCTTGTGTTCTGATAAGTCAGGAAAATGTGGAAATGTTTTTTTATGATAAAATCGCTTTTTCTTGAAACAAGTTTTTTAGAAGGGGGGAATATACATCATATTAATGGCTGGTGCTGTTGAAAGTTAATGATAAATTATGTAAAGAAAAATGTATCATTATATGTTTTTTATTTCTTTTTCTTATGTATATGTATTTAATTTAAAGAAAAAAATGGGAATCTGGTAGTGTCTGAAGTTCTGTTAATCGATGATAAATACCTGGTAGTTCAAGATAAGAGGGTAAATAGATGTTGGGTGTGAATTAGTTAATTGAATGTATGTGTGTGTGTGTATATAAAGAGCCAGCCAGCTCTGCCTGGGGGTGTTGTTTGGAGAGCAGAAGTAGGCTCTGTGACAATCTCCATCCTAATCTTGGAGATTTCTCTAACATTGCTCTTCTTAATCAGTAACATGGGATCTTTTACATCCACCTGAGAGGGCATATTAGACCTCGGCTTAACATCTTATCTGACAGTGCAGTGCGGCCTCAGTACCAATAAACCCAATAGGGAATTCAGGAGAAACTCTTTACCCAAAGAGTGGTGAGAATGTGGAACTCGCTACCACAGGGAGTGGTTGAGGCAAACAGCATAGATACATTTAAGGGGAAGTTAGATAAACACATGAGGGAGAAAGGAAGAGATGTTTATGCTGATAAGATGAGATGAAATAAGGTGAGAGGCACCGGTACAGACTGGCCCGAATGGCTTGTTCCTGTGCTATAAATTGTATATAAATTCCCTGATATCCCCCAGCTTCACACTTGTTCCTATAGAGGTTCCCTTTTCTGCTATTTACCATCTAGTGAAATAGCCAAGAAAATGAGGTTTGACAGAATCAGGAGGAATAGAAGATTTTGTGCTGCAACTTGAGATGAATGGGACTCTGTGGCTAGTGGAAAAATACCGACACTTTTCATCATTTCTTCATTCACCTGGGCCAGACAAACCCTGAGGGGCTTCTGAACGGAAGTGACTGAGCCTGGACTCCCAGCACTGCGTGTGTTCAAGTGGTCACAGGTATAACCCTGGTGACAACGATCAATCTTGGACAGAGGAGATCCTTTTTTAAAATTTTGTAATTATTTTGAATCATTGCCGAAATAAAATCTCTGGGAAAAGCAAACAAGTTACTGTTCGTATCTTATGAACAACACGTGCTTGAATTACACAAGGGGTTTAATATAACCAAAAAGAGCATGCAGCTGAATTCTCCAGAAGAGCTGTTCCACTATTATGCAAATGTCTATTAGATGAAACAAATGCAATCTTCCTTTCATGTTACCCAACAAAGCCTTGGCTTTTGGGACGAGGTGTTACTGCCGTGAAACATAATGGTAAAGACAGACTTGTGATGGAAACAAACAAGGTTCCATGCCAAACTTTCAGAATCTATTGCTTTCCTGTGTTGCAGCCAACCCATGGAATGGCCTGTCCATCCACATCCGTGGAATTAGTCAGTGGGTGAAGCATTATCTCTGGAGAGAGAAAAACAGAGTTAATGTTTCAGATCCACTGCCTTCAGAACTGGAAAGTTAGAGATGTAGCAGGTTTTAAGCAAGTACAAAGGCAGGAAGAGAGGGGAAGGACAGAAGGGAAGGTTTGCGATTGGGCAGAAGGCAAGAGAAATTAAATGATAGAAGGGGTGATGGTGCAAAGCAGAAGGGAGTGGTAATGGGGGAAGAGACAAAAGATGTGTCTAGAGGAGTGGTAAATGGGAAATAGCAGAAACATCACCAAGAGCTGCTGTCTGAAAAATTGGAGTGGTGACTGTAATCTGAAATTGTTGAACTCAATGTTGAGTCTGGAAGGTTATAAAGAAATGAATTAGAACATGAGGTGTTCTTCCTTGAGCTTATGTTGAGCTTCTTTGGTTTTTAAAAGAAAGAAAGTCTTGCATTTCTCTGGCGCCTTGCACAACCACTGGATGTCTCAAAGTGTTTTGCAGCCAACAAAGAACATGTTTGAAGTGTAGTCACTGTTGTAATGTAGGAAACACAGCAGTCAATTATCACACAGCAAGATCCCACAAACAGCAATCTGATAATAACCAGATCATCTGTTTCTGTGATGTTGATTGAGGAATAAATATTGGCCAGGACATCAGGGAGAACTCCTCTGCACTTCTTTGAAATAGTGCCATGGGATCTGTCATATCCACCTGAAGGGGGAGACAGAGCCTTGTTTTAATGTCTCATCCAAAAGACAGCACCGCCAACAGTACAGCACTCCCGCAGTACTGTGCTAGAGTATCAGAATTAATTTTTGTGCTCAAGGTCTATGAACCCAGAAATCTGCGACTCAGTAGCAAGAATGCTACCCACTGAGCCACAGCTGACACACAAATGGGATAGTTCGAGGCCACATCTGGCTGATAGTCACACTATTATATCCCTTATGTGATAGCTTCTCCTGATGACTGCTGTTGTGTATTACTGTGTCATTACACTGTCAGCTGTGTTTCAGTAGCTTGCACTCTGACCCCTGAGTTGCATGTGGTGGGTTTGAGTCATAGTCTAGGACTTGAGCGCAAAAATCAAGGCTGATGCTATGAGTGCAGTACTGAGGAAGTGCTGTACTGTCAGAGGTGCGGTCTTTTGGGTGAGATGTTAAACTGAGGCCCTGCCCACCCTCTCAGGTGGATGTAAAAGATTCAATGGCACTATTTTGTAAAAAAGTAGGGGTCTTGTCTCCAGAGTCCTGGTAATCAACACCACCTAAACAAATTATCTGGTTATTAGCACATTGCTTTGTGGGAGCTTGCTGTGCACAAATTGGCTGCCGTGTTTCCTACTTTGCAACAATTTCTACACTTCAAAAAGTACTTCATTGGCTGTAAAGTGCTTTGGTGGTTCTGAAAGCTGCTCTGTAAATGAAAGACTTCATTTTCTTTTTTTTCCTCATACATCCAGGTCCAATCCCTACTCTGGCTTTGTTCACTGATCACTGGAATTGGCCTCAAGTGTTTTTGGGTCAGGTGTAGGCACAGATAATCCTGTAAAGTTCCTGCTCCCAATTGAGTGAGACTGAGATTAGGCTCAGCTGTGATCTCACTCATTCTCGTGTTTAGTTTGCCAGTACTTAACCAGCAGATTCACACATGTAGAATGCTTGATCGAGTGACACCACCATCTCTCTCCACTGCCTGTGTGTTTGTCTGAAATCCAGTCCTGTTCAAACTTTCACTATTAAACATTAGGAAGACTAAAGACATCAATTTTCAGCCTCTGCCACTAACTGCACACTCTCACCATCAATTCCATTCCTCTCCCAGCCTCTGAATCAGACTGAACCTGCCTGTTCTCATCCTAACCCTAACCCTAATCCTATCCTTAACCCCTAACCCTAACCCCTAACCCTAACCCTATTCACCCTGAGTTGAGCTTCTGACTCCATATCGGCCTACTTTCACTTCTGTAACATTGCCTGTCTCTGCCCCTGCCTCAGCCCTTCTGCTGCTGAGACCCTCAATCACACCTTTACCACCCCCAGACTCGACTATTCCAATTCTGACATGCTTCATACACTTCAGCTCATCCAAAACCCTACTGCCTGTATCCTATCCTGCATCAAGTTCCACTTACCCAGCACCCTTGTCTTGCTGACCTATATCAGCTCCCAATCACCCAAGACCTCAAATTTAAAATTCTCAACCTCATCCCTCCATGTCCTCACCTCTCCCTATCTTTATAACCCCTTCCCCTCCAGCTTGATAATCCCACTCTCCAAAATCTCTTTTCCTCGGACTCTGGCCTCTTGTACATTCACCCCTCCCTCCACCACCGTCAGTGACCTTGCCTTGCCACCAATTGCCTAGGCCCCATGGTTTGCAACTCCCTCCCTCAGCCCCTCTATCTGCTCCCTCCCCTCTCCTCCTTTGAGACCCTCATGAAAATATACTTTTCCAAGCTTTGGTCTCACCTCAAAATATCTCCTCCTTTTGCACAGTGTACCTTTCTTTGATTAAACCTCTTGTGAAACATCTTGGAACGATTGCCTATGTTAAACCTTTTGTATCAGTTTACGTTGTTGTTCATTGAGGAAGGTTATGGGCATCTCGGTGAAAGCCTTTGCCGTCAGGAGAGGGGAATAAATGAAATGCCTGATTGGCCCATTGGGAAGAGGAAATAATGGCTTTGATATGGGATGCAAGACGATCAGTTCATTGGCATCAAGAGATTGTTTCTGTGTAATGTGTATATAACTCAGGCTAAGATCTGAAGACCTGAGCATCGTCCATTAACACTTCTGTTGAAGGAACAAGCATCAATAACTCTCGGTGGCTGGCACCCTTACCAAGATGAGATGTGCTTTTTTCACACCATTTCACACTCCACTCGATGACCTTTATGTATGCAGTTAGGTTTAGCACTTTTCTGACTTTTGCTGACAGGTTGTTAACCTTGAACTGTGAATAAGTAAACCGGATTTACCACACTGGCCTATTGTTCCCAAATTCACCTCTTTGACTCCTCAGGTCCCCTCTCCTCTGACTTCTCTGCCTTCCTATTTTCACATCAATTCTCCCACCCACCCCCTCAACCTCACCATCAATCATCACCGCCACTCCTGAGGTCTCAATCATTGTTGACACTATCTTTAAGCACTTCCTCAGCTCCTTTGTAAATTACAACCTTTTCCTTTACCTCACCATACTCATGATCTAACCCCACTGCTCATTTACCTACATTGGCTCCGGGTTAAGCAATGTCCTGATTTAAAAATTCTCGCTCTTGTTTGTTTAAATCCTTCCATGACCTCACCTTCCCTATCACTGTAACCTCCTCCCAGCCCTGACAACCCTCCGAGATCTCTGCACTCCTCCAATTCTGGCCTTTTGCACATCCCCGATTTCCATCGCTCCACCATTGGCGGCCGTGCCTTCAGCTGTCTGGCCCCTAAGCTCTGAAATTCCCTCCCTAAGACTCTCCATATCTCTCTCCTCCTTAAAACCTACCTCTTTGACCAAGCTTTTGCTCAAATATCTTCTTATGTGGGCCAATATCAAATTTTGTTTGTTTACGCTCCTACGTTGTGCCTTGGAATATTTTGTTAAGTTGAAGGCACTATATAAATGTGAGTTGCTGTTCTAAGAAATTCTACCTCCCCTGTTTCCCACTAATTCATTTACAAACTACCAATTCCCTCTCCTCTGACCCTCTACGCATTGTGAGCTTTTCCTTGTGTCTGCTTCGGCTGCTCTCGTTCACTCCAAAATCACTCACTGTCTTTCACCCCTGTCATCCCTCCTAGTGCACGCTCTACCTCTAGTCTTTTAAGTGTGAGGGCCTGGAAATCATGTCTACTTGTTCTCTTGGCAATGACTCTGTTCCTGCACCATCGCCTCTCCCCCTTCCTTCGCCATCTGCTCAAACTGAAGCAAGCAAAACGTTGGCACCCTGTTTGACCCAGAGCTGAATTTCAAACCCCTATCGATTACCAAGACCACCCCCTTCCACCTAGCCTTCCCCTCTTTCTGCCCTGATGCTGAAATCCTTATCCTATAGCATTGTGATTCCACCCCGTGAAATTCAATTTCACCAAGGTCCTTCTCACTGGTCTCCCATCCTCCAATCTCCAGAAGCTCCCTCTATAAACCCTTCTGCACCTTCCAATCTTATATCTCCCTTCCTCTGGGCCATTTCATAGAATGATCCAGCACAAAAGGAGGCCATTCGGCCCATCATTACAGTACTGGAATCGATCTAATGGAAGCACTGAGCCATTTGAAAACCTGTGACGAGGGTGAAAGTCCAACATCCGATCCACTTGGTCATGGAAGCTGCAGCTTCCCTCCAGCTTCCTGAGCGTCTGCTTCCTCCTTTCACCCCTCCATTAATGGCAGCTCTCCAACCATCATAACCCAACTCTCTGTGACTCCCTTCTGAAATCCCTGCCCCTCCCCCTCATCCACTCTCATCTTTTCAACCAACCTTCACATCGACAAGTTCATTCGCCATGGATCGGCCTCTGTTCCTTAATCTTTATTCATTTTCTCTCGATTTTCTGCCTCTCGAGGTGTGCAGAATTGCAAGTTGTGATATTCACACAGTGACGAGAGTGGAAATATTAATAGTCACCTGAAGTTAGGTTAAATCGTAAGTACAAAGTTATCCTTTGTTATGAGGCTTTTTATTTTCGTATTAAAAACTTAAGATTCTGTGTGTTTTTTGAAAACAGAAACAGGATTTCAGTGGACATGGAGACTCCTGCAAATAGTGGAACTTTATGAATGTTTGGAAGGAAGTTCAAAGAAAAGCTGAACTTTATGGGTGTTTTGAAAGGAAGCTGAACTATTACACAAGAACAGGGAAGCAGGTAATTTCAAGGAAACCAACAAGGTGTTTGACCTCTTGGTTATTCTTTGAGTGACAAGAGAGAGACTTTGTGACTGGGCATGTGACTTAGTTCTGGAAGTTTTAGTTTCACTTTGGACCTTTTAAAAAGCCAGTAAGTTGGACAAAGAACAAGCGTTTGAAATTTGGTTTTGACCTGCCTGGAGATCAGAGAGGAAGACCCAGCAAAAGTGTTACCTCTCTGTGTAAAGGAATCTTGCATCTCTTGAGAAGAAACCCTATATTTCAAAGGTGTCAGATTCCTATTGCCTCCTGTCTCTGAAGAATCCCTGCATCAAGTGTGGTTCCTGTTGCCTCCTGTTTTAAGAAATCCTGAAATCTGAAGAAATCTTATACTGCTGTACTGCTGCTGTAAAAACTAAGAAGTCCATTTGCTGCACACCTGATGGAAGACCTATGTGAACCCTGCTGCAGTTGAATTTCCTTGAATACGCACCCATGACAGACTGTTCATCAACCTCACCTGGAAAGACTTCAAATGGCATCCAACTATTCGACTTTGGGACACCTCACCAAACTGAAGAACGTCCTACCAGAACGTGACATACTAAGTTATTTTAATATTCCTTTTATTCTTATAAAACAGCTGTAAACCAAATTCTTTTCTCCCCAGTTAACCTTTTTTTTTGGATGTATGTGTGTGTGCATGAGGGCTAGGGAAATAAGGAGCTTTTCATATATAGATTTACTTCATTATTGATTAAAACATGTTTTTATAATAAATAGTTAATTTTGTGGTTGATTAAAGAAATCTGGTTGGTGTGCTTTATTTTGGCGACAAATAGAGAATCGATTTGGCTGTTTCGGTAAGTGGGAAAATTTATTGATATGCTGTGACCCGTGGCCAAGTGGGACTGAATTAACAGTGCACTCCTGCCGCCTCACTTGTTACACCTTCATTGACATCATTGTAGCTCATCTCCCTTGATGTGTTATTTATATTGTTTCACGTTGTTCTGAAGTCTGCTACCATTCTCCTCACTGTTTACTATTTTCCAAGCTTTGGGTCATCTGCAAACTTTGAAATTATACCCTTTAAACCCAAGAAGGGTCATTAACATCAATCGAAAAGAGCAGCACTCTTAAAACCAACCCCTGGGGGAAACCACCAGTCGGATAGACGAGCATTCACCTCAACTGTCTGCTGTTGTCTCTTATCCAATTGCAGGTCCACACTCCACTGGTCCTCTAATCCCATGGCAATTGATTTTGCAAACAAATCTATATTGTGACATTTTATGTGAATAGCAGGCATAGCAATCCTGTATGAACATGTTAAATGTTAGGCCGCTGACAATGTCATTTCGAAGCTATCACTTTTACATTTGTTTTCCTAGTCAGGAAGGCTACTTTCAGCAAAAGTTTCAATCTACATGAGATTTTGCTGTGAATGAAAACTGAATGCAAGACTTTCATACAAATGATAACATTATACCAACTGGACTTGGAGTGTGTACGACAAGGTTCACCAGATTGATTCCTGGGAGGAGAGGGGTGTTCTGTGAGAAGAGATTGAATAGAATGGGCTGATATTCTCTGGAGTTAAAGGAACGAGAGGTGGTCCTTCTTGAAAATTATACAATTCTTACAGGGCTTGACCAGGTAGATGTTGAGAGGTTCTTTCCCCTGGCTGGAAAGTCTAGTACAGGGGGTGTGGGACGGTGGGTCGGCAATTTAGGACTGAGATGAGGAGAATTTCTTCACTTAGAGGGTTGTGAATTTTTGAAATTCTCTACCCCAGAGAGTTGTGGTGCTCAGTGGTTGAGTATATTCAAGACTGAGATCAACAAATTTTTGGTCACTAAGGGAATCAAGGGGTATAGGGATAGTGCAGTAAAGTGGAGTTGATTTTACTGAACAGCAGAGCAGGCTGGAGGGACTGTATAGCCTACTTCTGCTCTCATTTCTTAACTTTTTATCAAGTGATTGAAAGGGGAAGATTTCTGAACAACTGATTTCAAACTCACCCAGCAGCCAGGTGTCCTCAAGGAGATTATAGAGAGTTTCTGCATGTCTCACAACCATTAACTGTGGAAGGGAGATATTCTCCATCTCCTGCTCTCCTCTGGCCCCCTCGCCCTCCACTCTCTCTAATCCGCCTGAATGCGAATTATTCAAACGTCAGTCGTGTAATCAAACTGCTTTCCAAAATGATTGTAAATTAACTTCAATCCTGTATGGAGGGTCCTACCGATATCGCAGCCTGAAGATGGTTCCGGATGACGCCAGCTACGGACCTCGATGCCGGGAGGGCCCAGCGTGAGGCTCCATGGCGGCCCAACCCCCCTCCCCCAACCACTGGGCGACGGGACCACAATTTAAATATTCGTATGAATAAAATTAATAAATTTACATGGACTTACCTGTGATCTTCAGCCCGGCGGCTGGCACACACACAACTTCAGATCCCCGTCCGGGGAAACGCAGTGCCACACTGGTGGGGAGGTGGGGTGCAGGTTAGTTTATCAGTGCCGGAGTGGGGTGGGGGTGGGATAACAGGGTCAAGTATACATACTAGGTGTCGGGGATGGTGGGAAAGGTCGAACCTTAAACTTTGTGCAGTTTGGGGGAGAAAGGTCGGATGTAAAAGGTAAGTGTTTTTTAGGGGGAAAGGGCAAATACTTATTGCAATTGTTATTGGGGAGGAAGGGACGTTAGAAATGTATTTATTTAATTTTGGGAGTAGGACTTTAAAAATTTAAATTGAGCGGCAGGGCAGGCTGCCTCTTAAAAATGGCGCCAGCATCGCGCACAGGCAGCTGACGCCATTGCCAGGGACGGACAGCCCACCCCCTCCACGAGATAGGGGGAGGGGGGGTTGGGGGGTACTGTGTGGGGGGGGGGGCGGGCCCCCCCAGCTATTTAAATGAGCCGCCACGCTTGAGATTACGGCGGCTATTTGGTTGCGGCCCATGCCGGCGGGACGCTATTTTTTGAGCTCACCGCCGAGATTAGCAGCAGGCTCTTAAAATCTAACCCAGATGCCTATAAGCAGCTGTAAAATCCTCCTGAAGTCATGAAAGGCACTATACAAATGCAAGATGTTTTATTAAAATGTTGGGATTATAAATTGTTACCTTAACCTTGGAAGATTAGGATGTCAGGTTAACTCGTGTGGTCTTAACAGACTTTTCTTTATTTCAACAAAGTTCATATAAATTGAAAAGACAGAAACAATCTCAGACCAAATCATGGGCTGGACTACAATTACACATTATTTATCTGTGATATTTACAGAACTGTGCCTTGTCTTTTTTTTAAAGAGCTCAGGACAAAAGATGATACATATTAAAGATGGCACATTGCAATTAACAAAAATAAAAACTAGGACTCTCATAGGTATTAAAAAAAACACAAAACACTCCCCAGCGTAACATGAAGCTGTGATGTGGCCTTTAGGCTGTACAGTGCAAGTCACAAAGTTAAGTGCCTTCCCTCTGATTTGAGGTGGTCTTGTGGACTATTGCCCCCTGAGAGGGCCGACTTGGCTCTTGCTTACATTAGATTGTGCTGATTTTAGCCACCTTCATGTTTAAAGCTGAACATTCTGATCTCACCCCACAACATATTAAACGGCGGGCCAATTGGCATGACACAAGTACCCTGTCCATTGGGCATGCATCCTTCCATTCATAATCAAGCACCAAAACAACAGTATGCATTCGCACCAATAGGTTCTTTTCTCAAGTGACCACACACATCTTCATTTCCTCCCTCCCCTGGAGCCTTCTGACCTTTCAATTCCCATTGCACTCCCCCCTCCCACTTGCTGCTCCGATTTTCTCTCCACTGCCAAGAAAGGTTGCTGACACCCAATAGATTTCATTTGCCCTGTCCTGGTGTCTCACCCAAACAGCCATTCTTCATATTGGGCAGGTGGAACGGGCTGTGATATCCCGAGTCTAAGCGACCAGCAGTGGACCAGGCCTGTCGCCAACACACATGGGAAATCCAGCAGCTCCCCATTTCCCACCCGTTAAAATTAATGGCAGCCCACACCCGAATCTCTGACTCCCAGTTGAAGAGGAAAAGTGGAAGTTATCCCCTGCCTGTGGACCTGGACCGTTAGACTTTTCGAACTTGGGGGGGGGGGGTGGGAGGGGGCGTGGGAGGCACGTGGGATGGCATCACAACCGAGCCTGATCCCTGTCCTCAACACAATGTTCGTGTGCCAATGTTCCAACAAGAGTGAGACCCCATAGCTAAACTCCCCTCCCAATAGCACTGAAGACAATTGTTGCTCCAGATGACATTAGCCAACTCCACACCAAGCAGGGGCCAGTGAATCAAGCATCTACATAATGTAATTCAACACTGGGCAGTGCCTTTAGCACATAAGCAATCGGAGCAATGGGCCTGTTCGGTTCCCTCCAGACACAATTCTCCTACCTGCTACTCCTTTCAATCTCGAATTCTCAAATACACCAATCCGAACAATCTCAGACATTCTCAAACTTGCATTCTGCACTTGAGGTTCTTTTAAGCACAAAACTATCCATAAATGGTCCTGTATTCACTCAGAGTAACGGACTATCTGATCAGGATGACATAACCTGGTGATGAAACCATCTGTCCTGGAAACAGTAGGAACAGGAGAAGGCCATTCGGCCCCTCGTACCTCCTCTGCTATTGAATTAGATCATGGTTGATCTGCATCTCAACTCCATTTTCTTGCCTTTTCTCCATATCCCTTGATACCCTCACCCAATAAAACTCTATCTTAGTCTTGCAAGATCCAACTGTCACCCAGCATCCACAGCTTTTTGGGGGACAGAGTTCCAAATTTCTATTACACTGATTGTGTCTGATTTCTCTCCTGAATGGCCCAGCTCTCATTTTAAGATTATGCCCTTGTTCTCGATTCACCCACCAGAGAAAATAGTTTCTCTGCATCTACCCTTTAATCATCTTAAATATCTCAATCTGATCACCCCTCAATCTCAAGAGGCTACAAGCCAAGTTTACCAAACCTGTCCTCGTGATTTAACCCCCTAAGACCTGGTAGATTGTGCTTGCCTTACTGCCTCATAATTCATTGAAACGCCCTCACAGGTAGGAGGCCTCATGTGGACCTCACCTTCTCTTTGGCAATCTTCACTTTCCAATTCTCCAAGTTGGCACTTTCCATTATCAATTGTTGCAAACATTTCCCATATTGACATATTGCTCACAGTCTGTGCTGATGAGTTTAAATATTTCTGTGTGTGCCATATTATTCTCTTTTTAACAAAGTACCCTAGTGGAATAAAAAGAAGGTTCTCTGGCAGTTTGAAGCTTTGTCATTGATTGTGATGGCATTGAGCTCTCGATCACGTTGTCTGTGAAGCTCCATTGCCTCCTGTGACTTTCCTCAAGGATTGTCCTGTCACTGGTAGAAACATCTGTGTTAAGCTAACCTGGGCCTTGCTGAAAGTTGCTGTCCTCCCACTGCCCCCTATTTGAAGATTCACTGTGGTGGAGTAGCTAGCTTTCACATCCCCTTTCTCTCTGCTCGGACTGGCTTCAGTCACACTTCTACAAGAGGTTAGATTGCTGAACCTCTCATCGAGCCCACTGCCCGGTTCAGCTGCTGAAAGGTGAGCAGTCCCACCACCATCCTCAGCATCCGGAACTTTCTCCGTGCTTTCTGGCCTGCCGTCAGCTGAATCGCTAGAACTTGTGACCATCACCGCTTCCTCTTGATCTGTCTTTTGGCAACTCTGAGGCCCAGAATCTTCATCATTGACCATGATGTACCTTGACCGAAGCTCATGGACATCTGGCCATGTGAGAGTCTCCAGTTCCTCAGAACTGAGACTAGTTTTACGCCCAGCAGAATAGGGGACTTCTGCCACTGGACTAGTGCAAGATGGACTACTGAAATGTTCGTTGTTGTACAATCGCCCATTGATCAACTCTCTGACACAGTCTTTGCTGCTTCTCCTAGAATCACCAAATGATGGACTACATGACCGTTCCCTGATGCTAACACAAGGGTTAGTGTTCCCTGCTGCTTGCTGATTTACCTGTACTGAACCATTGAGCCATTTACTGGGACTGGAGGTAGGAGGTGACATGGGAGGTGACATTATTCTGGGGCTTTGACGGGACGGTGATGGGCACATGGATGGTGCAGGTAATTGGCTCTGTATACTGATGTATAGTGAAACAGGAGATCCTACCCTTGAGCTCATGTGTGAAGATGATGGTGATAGTCCTGTTGTGGTGGACCTTTCTGGAGAAGGGGACCTTATCCTTCTGACAGTGCAGGTTGGCACTGGGGTCTGAACCCTGGGACTGGAGCACGACAAAGGAGAGAAGGCCTCAAGAGACTGACTACACATCAGGGAATATATTCCAGAAGCTGGGGTTGCTGATGAAAGGGAGGTTACCGATGGGATGACACTGGTGGCAGCTAAAGATTGAATCTCCAAGTTTCTCTCTACTTTAACAGAGGAGATGACCTCTTTGTGGAAATGTGTTACAGCTGGTGGCTGGTGCACTGGGCTGGTGCAAGACTGAGAGGGAAGAGAACGTTCTGGATCCACAGCAGATGAACAGGGCTTTGTGCTGGTCTGCAGAGTGGTTAGTGTGTCCCCTCTCTCTGAGTTTTGTGAGGGACATTGATCTCTGAGGTTTTTGACAGGTGAAGCTTCCGTTGGAGTTGCTGAATAATTTGAACTGGAGGACTCAGGCCATAGCCCTCTGCACAATGGAGAAGGAGAACGCAACCTCAAACTTTTTTCACACTGAGGTGGCACCTGAAAGAGGGTAATGGCTTGAACTGGAGAATGTGTCTCAGAGTTACTGCTAGTGGAGGATGCATCTTGCCCCTGTGAATCTCTTTGGAATACAAGGCTAGTGTAGGAGTCCTCCATTGGGTGTGCAGGTGGCACACAGGAATGTATTGGTGACGAAAGGAGTGAGCGAAATCCGAGACCAGTGTCTGATGAAGATGCCTGTACTGCTTTGTTGCTGCTGAGGGTTTCTGGCCCATTTAGTGAAGGAAAAGAATTTACTCTCCCTCGTTGGTATTGCAATTGAGGTAGAGCTGGAGAAGGTGCATGCCCCTTAGTACACAGCAGGGATGGAGACTGTACTTGTAGCACAGTGGCAGAGGACAAAGGTGATGGAACTGTGGGACTGGGATATGAGGTGGTTGCTGTGCACAATTGAAGAGAGTCAGGCCTTTGATTGCTGAAGGTTGGGAGCTCTTCATATGGCTTTAAGCCTGCTGAATCTGGTGCCTGCATCCAGTGCTGCCGTCGAAAGGGAGAAGGTGAACGCAGCCTTAGACTTGTGCTTAGTGAATGAAGGGGTGCCTCCAGGTTGCTTCCTGGAAGGAATGGAGAGCATTCTTTGGAAGTTTTTGATGGACAACCAGAATCCAACATTGAACTTGTGCACTTTGGAGGAAGTGAGTTTGTCCTAAGGTTGGCGTCTGAAGATGGCCACTCTTGCTCCCTAGAGGACGTGGCACAGAATGTGGGGCCATTCCGTGTTTGAAGTGGTGAAGACATCTTGGCATCGGGACCCACGGACGGGGATGGCTGGACTGTGTGGGTAGCACGTGCCAAAGCAGCACTGCCTTTCGGAGGTTTCATCGACTGTTCTAGCTGTTTTATGGCAGATGGTGATGGGGACCTTCCTCGGAGGCTAACCCATGTTGGCAGCGAGCAGCAAAGTTCTGAACTAGTGCACATTAGTGAGCTGCCATACTTGGGTGGAGGCGTCTCATGTGCTGCACTGCTAGCAGCTGAAGGTTGCCGCTGATCCACTGAGGGTCTCTCTGATGGACTCACCAAGCTCTCTGCACCTTGAGTCGTTGCCACAAAACACTGTTCGAGTGCTTCATCAGTGGTTGAGGGAGGGTACTTGACCCCTGGACCATCACGCCGGTGATCAGAGATTAGCTCTGCAGAGATATTATGCAACGGAGCAGGTGGTTGAGTGTTGGTAACAGTCTGGGGTGGAGGAATTTGATGGCTCTTCGGCTTGGTGCTCGATGAAAATGGTTCCTCCAATGCGGAACTTGAGCTGTCTGAAACTGGTGACTGATCCTTGTAGCTTAACTGGGAGGGAGATGAAATGTGTTTCTTTGAACTTAGGTTCCAATCTGGCGACAATGGACTGGAACATTCTGAAGTAGGTGAGCGTGGTCTGGAATTTGTTTGGGATGAAGATCTTTTAGAACTGGATGGGAGGGAGTTGTGCCGAGAGCGGCCAAGACATTCTGAGGTAGGTGACTGCGCTCTAGAACTTGCTGTCGACAAAGGAGCTTGTTTATTAGAACTGAAGACAGGCAGAAGCAAGCTTTGTGACAATGAACTGGGCAACTCTGAAGTCAGTGACGATGGCCTTGAGCTAATCCGAATAAGCGAAGGACACTCGGTGCTTAAACTGGAAATCAATGAAGTTTGTAGCATTGAGTCAGAAGAGGTGAAAGAAGGTGCTTGAGGGCTTGTTGCAATTGGTAATGGAGAAGTGGGAACCATTTGACTGGGATCCAGTGAGGTGATAGATTGCAATGTTGGATCAGCTACTTGCTGTGGTGGGGAACCTTCTCTGGGATCGTGGAGCTGTAGGCTTGAGATTTCAGCCTTGGCTTTGGATATCGAGACCTGTATGGTGTTCTCTTGAGCATATAGGATAGGAATCGGTTCTTGAATGACCAGATGTCCATATGGAGCTGGTGTCTCCAAAACCTTAACTTCATCTGTAAAAGTAAATCGGAAAAGAGCGGGAAACAAAGACCAGAGAATTAGCGTTCCAATTTCTCACAAACATCAAAAGCATAAGCTGGTCAACAAATCACAGTCAAGAGTTTAAACTGAACATAAACCTTTTCCATTTATCTACATTCCCTCCCACAACCAGTCTTAACCAACTACTGCAATGGCTCACTGAGGTTATGTAGTGAGTAGCTAAGCATCACAGACCAGGAAGGTCCTAGGTTTCCATTCAATGTCTGGCTTTAATTTATTTCCTAACAAATTCCTGTGGCATTGTCCATGGTCAATTGATGAATGTTTTATATTAAAAATGCTGATGTAATTGGGAGATAGATTTCAGAAGCTTACTCCACAGAGCCACCTATTGGCAGAATTTATTACTGCATTGTGACAGTTGACATAGAAAATTGCAACACGAAAGATTTTCATTTACATAGCACCTTTCATGACCTCAGGACATCCCAAAAAACTTCCCAGCCAACGAAGTACTTTTTTTGAAGTGTAGTCACTGTTGTAATACAGGAAACACAGCATTCAACTTGCGCACAGCAAGCTCCCACAAACAGCAGTGAAATAATGACCAGATAATCTGCTTTTTCAGTGATGTTGATTGAGGTACAAATATTGGCCAGGACACTAGGGCTAACTCCTCTGCTCTTCTTCAAAACAGCATCATAAGACTTTTCATGTCCACCTGAAAGGACAGACAGGAGCCTCTGTTTAACAGCAGCCCCTCACTACTGCACTAGAGTGCCAGCCTAGATCTTTGCACTGAAATTCTACATGGGGACTTGAACCCACTACCTTCTGCCTCAAAGGCAAGAGTGCTACCCACTGAGCCATACAGCTGACATTCAGAATGCCAAATGTTGACTAAAAAGTATGACCAAAAATTGTGACTACAGAAGTAGAGTTTGTCGACAGGAAACATACAAGATTTGGTATAAAGGCTTTGTGATCGGCGAGGCCTACTGATTAAACATGGAACCGGTCTGGTCTTCTCTATATTTTCTGCCATTCAGTCATCATTTTGTCAGTTATGCGGACTGGAGGCATGTGCAGGCCAGGTAGGGGAAAAAGGACACTAGTGAACTACTCGGATTTCTGACTGAAAATCCAGGCGATTTTAATGATTGGAGGCAGCACTCTCACTTCTGCTTCAGGAGATCGTGGTTGATGCTCCAATGCAGTATTGAGGGAGTGATACACTGCTGGACGTGACATTTTTATGGTTGAGACATTAAAGCGAGGCTTCACCTGCCCTACTGTAGATGTGAAAGATCTCCTGGCCACTATTTCAAAGAAGGGTAGGGGATTTCTCCCCAGTGTCCTGGCCACTATTTCAAAGAAGAGTAGGGGATTTCTCCCCAGTGTCCTGGCCAATATTTCAAAGAAGAGTAGGGGATTTCTCCCCAGTGTCCTGGCCAATATTTCAAAGAAGAGTAGGGGATTTCTCCCCAGTGTCCTGGCCACTATTTCAAAGAAGAGTAGGGGATTTCTCCCCAGTGTCCTGGCCAATATTTCAAAGAAGAGTAGGGGATTTCTCCCCAGTGTCCTGGCCACTATTTCAAAGAAGAGTAGGGGATTTCTCCCCAGTGTCCTGGCCAATATTTCAAAGAAGAGTAGGGGATTTCTCCCCAGTGTCCTGGCCACTATTTCAAAGAAGAGTAGGGGATTTCTCCCCAGTGTCCTGGCCAATATTTCAAAGAAGAGTAGGGGATTTCTCCCCAGTGTCCTGGCCACTATTTCAAAGAAGAGTAGGGGATTTCTCCCCAGTGTCCTGGCCAATATTTCAAAGAAGAGTAGGGGATTTCTCCCCAGTGTCCTGGCCACTATTTCAAAGAAGAGCAGGGGATTTCTCCCCAGTGTCCTGGCCACTATTTCAAAGAAGGGTAGGGGATTTCTCCCCAGTGTCCTGGCCACTATTTCAAAGAAGAGTAGGGGATTTCTCCCCAGTGTCCTGGCCACTATTTCAAAGAAGAGTAGGGGATTTCTCCCCAGTGTCCTGGCCAATATTTCAAAGAAGAGTAGGGGATTTCTCCCCAGTGTCCTGGCCACTATTTCAAAGAAGAGTAGGGGATTTCTCCCCAGTGTCCTGGCCAATATTTATCCCTCAACCAACATCACTAAAAAAACAGATTAGCTGGTCATTTATCACATTGCAGTTTGTGGGAGCTTGCTGTGCACAAATTGGGCTGCCACATTCCCCTACCTTACACTTCATTAGCTGCAAAGCGCTTTGGGATGTCCTGAGATCAGGAAAGGCACTACAGAAATGCAAGTCTTTCTTACTGTACCAAGATTGAAAAATAAGAACTGTTGAAGGAAGTGCATGGGTGTAAATAATACAGCTGTGGCCTGGAGGGATTAAACTTGGAGACAGCTGCTGCAAGGCACTTGAAACCACTGACAAGCAATGAAAGAATTAAGTTAATTTTGAATTGATCTGGAAGTAATTAGTGACCTGTTTTTCCGAGAAGGATACAACTGGTCTGGTGAGGACAGTTCCAGCCCACAGCAGATCCACACTCACAATCTATCATTCTATTCAGGTTACAGAGAGAAATACTTGGCCATTAATGAGACAGGAAATCATTTATCGCATCAGACAGAAGAGCAGAGAGAAACACAGCTCTAATTGGTTCAAATGATGACATATCTCAGAGGGAGGTGGACCTCTAACCTCTGCTTCTGAAAGCACCAACTCTAGCAGCTATGTTGGAGAATGTCCACCGATACAGTTGTATATTTTTTATTTATTTATTTATTTAGAGTTACAGCACTGAAACAGGCCCTTCGGCCCACCGAGTCTGTGCCGACCAACAACCACCCATTTATACTAACCCTACAGTAATCCCATATTCCCTATCACCTCCCTACACTAGGGGCAATTTACAATGGCCAATTTACCTATCACCTGCAAGTCTTTGGCATGTGGGAGGAAACCGGAGCACTCGGAGAAAACCCACGCAGACACAGGGAGAACTTGCAAACTCCACACAGGCAGTACCCAGAATCGAACCTGGGTCCCTGGAGCTATGAGGCTGCGGTGCTAACCACTGCGCCACTGTGCCGCCCAAATATATGAATGACTTTGATATAATTACTTCAAAGGTTTGTGTTAAGAATACACCTTATCGCTTCTGTTAGAAACATGCCAAGATGAGGTAACTGGCCATTGGAGAGCTGAACTGGAAAGGTATTTTGGATCAGCCAACTGTGGGATAATGCTCTCTGACCCATGCCTCCTGTGATCCTGGCTTCCTGGGTGGAATGTGGGAGGAGTCACCAAAACCTAGGCTGGTCCATTAACTGACCCAATGGCAAAGCCAACGCCGTGGCTCAGTGGGTTGCAGTCTTGCCTCCGAGTCTGACAGTTGTTGGTTTAAGCCCCATTCCAGGAGGTGAGCATAAAAATCTAGGCTGATGTTCAGCTTTGTCAGAGGGGCTTTATTTTGAGTGAAAGGGTCTGGTGGATGCAACAGATCTCAGGACACTATCTGAAGAAGTGAAGGGAGCTCTGATAAATGCTGGCCAATATTTATCCTTCAACCAACAGTGTCATTGAATATTTTTTCACTTGCTGTGAGTGAAATGGCCGCTGCATTTGCTTCCAAAATAACACTGACTGCACCTTGGGACATCTGAAAGAAGTGAAAGATATTAAACAAATGCAAGTAATTTCTTTCTTGCAGATAAGTGCAGTGAAGAACACAGCAGTCATTTTGTGATTTGAATTTTTTTGGTGGTGGTTTGACGGATTGGCATTGGCTGGAACTACGTTGGGCTAAATCCCACTTTCTTTCAAATGATATCATAGGAATATTTAGAATTCCCCCCGCCCCAGTCCTGTGCTCTGACCTCAGCCGTGAATGAATTAAAAACATCTCATTGGTTTCTGTTGCGAAAATCTTCATCTTCCACCTATTACTTTCACTGAATTCCTGTTTTTCTAATTCTACTGAGTGCCTGCTTCAGTTGTGATCCTCAGGGAAGATATATTAGCCTTGGATAGGCTGCAGCACAGATTCACCAGAATGATACACAGCCCCGCTATTCCCTATCTCTGTAATCTCCTTCAGCCCTACAGTCATCCGAGATCTCTGCGCTCCTCCAATTCCGGCCCCTTGAGCATCCCCGATTTTAATCGCTCCACCATTGGCGGCCGTGTCTTCAGCTGCCTCGGGCCCTAAGCTCTGGAATTCCCTCCCTAAACCTCTCCGCCTCTCTCTCCTCTTTTAAGAGGCTCCTTAAACCCAACTCTTTGACCAATCTTTTGGCCATCTGCCCTAATATCTCTTTATGTGGCTCGGTTTGATACCACTCTTGCGAAGCACGTTGGGACATTTTAATACATTAAAGAAACGATATAAATATAATTTGTTTTGTTGTTGCTGATACCCAGGATGAAAAGGATCAAATTATGAGATAAAAACAGAAAGTGCTGGAAATACACAGCAGGTCTGGCAGCATCTGTAGAGAGAGAAACAGAGTTCACTAGGATTAAGTTATGAGGACAGGTTGTACAGACTGGGTCTGTATTCACTTGAGTTTAGAAGATTCAGTTTGATCTAATTGAGGGGTTTATGATGATCAGAGGAGTTGATGGGATAGATAGAGAGAAATAATTTCCTCTGGTGGGAGAGTCCAGAATAAGGGAGCAGAACCTTAACATTAGAGCTAGGGGTGATGTCAGGAAGCACTTCTTCACACAAAGTGGAGTGGAAATCTGGAACTCTCTCCCCCAAAAGGCTGTTGAGGCTGGGGGTCAATTGAAAATTTCATAACTGAGATTGGTAAGATTTTTGTTGGGTAAGAACCAACGGGGTCAAATGGAAGTTAAGACACAGATCAGCCATGATCTAACTGAATGGTGGTGTAGGCTTAATAAGCTGAACGATCTCCTCCTGTTCCTCGATCACATTCTGTAAAACTCAACAATAATGTGACATCATCCTGTGGGCCACGTTTAAAAGGATGAGAATCAAAACTGACTCACTTTTGGTGCTTGTCTCCTTAAATCATCCTGAATCTATCCAAAGCCCATGTGGTACTGGGGTCTGTTCACCTTGAGAAATAACCAGGTGACTTGTTGCCATGATTTAATTTCCATTATTTTCACAAATGACAAAAAT
Organism: Heterodontus francisci; assembly: GCF_036365525.1. Taxonomy (NCBI): domain Eukaryota; kingdom Metazoa; phylum Chordata; class Chondrichthyes; order Heterodontiformes; family Heterodontidae; genus Heterodontus; species Heterodontus francisci. Next base: position 4,336,098 of record NC_090410.1, on the reverse strand, counting down.
GTGGGAAATTCCCCAAAGCCATACTTAATCCCGACCAAACAGTTCCATATCAACACAGTGCTATTGTCCCAGAGCAGATTCCTAAAGCAATCCAACCAATTATACCTTCCAATCGTCATAATCAATTACAAAGCAATTTCAACCCAGTGACAAAAGAAAATAGTTTTTCTCTTAATTACTACTTTTGAAGTGCTTCATTATTTTGTGTTGACATTAGAAGTGATAAATTTTGATACTCATCTCACTGTAAACACAGAAATATTCTCATGAATTGGCTGGCTTGATGGGAGCTAAGTGAATTTGTGCATTGCTTGTGAAATGGCTTGTGTTACTCTGCTCTTTGGTGCAGCTCATGCTGAAACATAGGACATGGTCATTCTGCTTTCCCACACAGCAAGAGTTTCATCTCAGCCCCAACTAATCTGGAGTCTATCAGCAAACCATGGGCCATTGGCATTGTGGTAGTACCAGCTGTGGTTCAGTGGGTAGCACTCTTGCCTCTGAGTCAGAAGGTTGTGGGTTTAATTGCACTCGGGGGATTTAAGTACAAATATGTAGGTTGATGTGCTCAGTGCAGTACTGAGGAGTGCTGCACTATCAGAGGTGCTGTTTTTCAAATGCATTGTCAAACCCTGGCCCCATCTGCCTTCCTAGGTGGATGCAAAAGATCCCATGGGAATTTTTCAAAGGAGAGCAGGGGAGTTCTCCCTGTTACAAAACTAAAAGTGCTGGAAATACTCAGCAGGTCTGCCAGTGTCTGTGGAGAGAGAAGCAAGGTTAATGTTTCAGGTCTGTGACCTTTCATCAGGACTGGCAAAGGTTAGAAAAGATAAAAGCAAAATACTACGGATGCTGGAAATCTGAAATAAAAACAAGAAATGCTGGAACCACTCAGCAGGTCTGGCAGCATCTATGGAAAGAGAAGCAGAGTTAACGTTTCGGGTCAGTGACCCCCCTTCGGAACTGACAAATATTAAAAATGTCACAGGTTATAAGCAAGTATATGCTCGAACAGGTTGATGTTAAGGGGGAGGATGTGCTGGAAATTTTGAAAGACATGAGGACAGATAAGTCCCCGGGGCCAGACGGGATATACCCAAGGATATTACGGGAAGCGAGGGAAGAGATTGCTGCGCCTTTGACGATTATCTTTGCGTCCTCACTGTCCACTGGAGTAGTACCAGATGATTGGAGGGTGGCAAATGTTATTCCCTTGTTCAAGAAAGGGAATAGGGATAACCCTGGGAATTATAGACCAGTCAGTCTTACGTCGGTAGTGGGCAAATTATTGGAGAGGATTCCGAGAGACAGGATTTATGATTATTTGGAAAAGCATAGTTTGATTAGAGACGGTCAGCATGGCTTTGTGAGGGGCAGGTCATGCCTCACAAGCCTTATTGAATTCTTTGAAGAGGTGACAAAACACATTGATGAAGGAAGAGCAGTGGATGTGGTGTATATGGCTTTTAGCAAGGCGTTTGATAAGGTTCCCCATGGTAGGCTCATTCAGAAAGTAAGGAGGCATGGGATACAGGGAAAGTTGGCTGTCTGGATACAGAATTGGCTGGCCCATAGAAGACAGAGGGTGGTAGTAGATGGAAAGTATTCAGCATGGAGCTCGGTGACCAGTGGTGTTCCACAGGGATCTGTTCTGGGACCTCTGCTCTTTGTGATTTTTATAAATGACTTGGATGAGGAAGTGGAAGGCTGGGTTAGCAAGTTTTCCGATGACACGAAGGTTGCTGGAGTTGTGGATAGTGTGGAAGGCTGTTGTAGGTTGCAACAGGACATTGACAGGATGCAGAGCTGGGCTGAGAAGTGGCAGATGGAGTTCAACCTGGAAAAGTGTGAAGTGAGTCATTTTGGAAGGTCAAATTTGAATGCAGAATACAGGCTTAAAGACAGGATTCTTGGTAGTGTGGAGGAACCTAGGGATCTTGGGGTCCATGTCCATAGATCACTCAAAGTTGCCACCCAAGTTGATAGGGTTGTTAAGAAGGCGTTTGGTGTGTTGGCTTTCATTAACAGGGGGATTGAGTTTAAGAGCCGCGAGGTTATGCTGTCGCTCTATAAAGCCCTGGTTAGACCACACTTGGAATATTGTGTTCAGTTCTGGTCGCCTCATTATAGGAAGGATGTGGAAGCTTTAGAGAGGGTGCAGAGGAGATTTACCAGGATGCTGCCTGGACTGGAGGGCATGTCTTATGAAGAAAGGTTGAGGGTGCTAGGGCTTTTCTCATTGGAGCGAAGAAGGATGAGAGGTGACTTGATAGAGGGGTACAAGATGATAAGAGACATAGATAGAGTGGATAGCCAGAGACTTTTTCCCAGGGCGGAAAGGGCTATCACCAGGGGGCATAATTTTAAGGTGATTGGAGGAAGGTTTCGGGGAGATGTCAGAGGTAAGTTCTTTACACAGAGAGTGGTGGGTGCGTGGAATGCACTGCCAGCGGTGGTAGTAGAAGCCGATACATTAGGGACATTTAAGCGACTCTTGGATAAGTACATGGATGATAGTAGAATGAAGGGTATGTAGGTAGTTTGATATTAGAGTAGGTTAAAGGTTCGGCACAACATCGTGGGCCAAAGGGCCTGTACTGTGCTGTACTGTTCTATGTTCAAGTGAGGTGGGGGTGGGGCAAGAGATAACAAAGGAGAAGGTGCAGATTGGACCAGGCCACATAGCTGACCAAAAGGTCACGGAGCAAAGGCAAACAATATGTTAATGGTGTGTTGAAAGACAAAGCATTAGTACAGAATAGGTGTTAACAGACTGAATATTGAACAGCAGCAAGTGCAAACATGAAAAAAACAGTGGGTAAGCAAACTGAACAAACTAAGATGAAATGAAATAAATGCAAAAAAAGGTTGTAAAAAATGTAAAAAAAGAAAAAAAAGAAGAGAGAAAAAAAAGAAAAAACAACTAAAAATGAAAGTAAAATGGGGGGCTGCCATGCTCTGAAATTATTGAACTCAATGTTCAGTCCGGCAGGCTGTAGTGTGCCTAATCGGTAAATGACATGCTGTTCCTCGAGCTTGCGTTGATGTTCACTGGAACACTGCAGCAATCCCAGGACAGAGATGTGAGCATGAGAGCAGCGGGGAGTGTTGAAATGGCAAGCAACCGGAAGCTCAGGGTCCTGCTTGCGGACTGAGCGGAGGTATTCCGCAAAGCGGTCACCCAGTCTGAGCTTGGTCTCCCCAATGTAGAGGAGACCACATTGTGAGCAGCGAATACAGTATACTACATTGAAAGAAGTACAAGTAAATCACTGCTTCACCTGAAAGGAGTGTTTGGGGCCTGGGATAGTGAGGTAAATGGGCAGGTATTGCACCTCCTGCAATTGCAGGGGAAGGTGCCATGGGACAGGGACGAGGTGGTGGGGTAATGGAGGAGTGGACCAGGGTGTCACGGAGGGAATGATCCCTTCGGAATGCTGACAGGGGAGGGGAAGATGCGTTTGGTAGTGGCATCACGCTGGAGGTGGCGGAAATGGCGGAGGATGATCCTTTGGATATGGAGGATGATGGGGTGGAAAGTGAGGACAAGGGGAACCCTGTCAAGGTTCTGGGAGGGAGGGGAAGGGTTGAGGGCAGAGGTACGGGAAATGGGCTGGACACGGTTGAGGGCCTTGTCAACAACAGTGGGGGGGAATCCTCGGTTGAGGAAAAAGGAGGTCATACCAGAAGCACCGTCATGGAAGGTAGCATCATCAGAGCAGATGCGTCGGAGACGGAGAAACTGGGAGAATGGAATGGAGTCCTTACAGGAGGTAGGGTGTGAAGAAGTGTAGTCGAGGTAGCTGTGGGAGTCGGTCGGCTTATAATGGATATTAGTAGACAACCTATCCCCAGAGATGGAGACAGAGAAGTCGAGGAAGGGAAGGGAAGTGTCAGAGATGGACCATGTAAAGGTGAGAGAAGGGTGGAAATTGGAAGCAAAGTTGATAAAGTTTTCCAGTTCGGGGTTAGAAAAGAATTTGCTTTTAAGCAAGTGAAGGGGAGGGTGGTGGGGGAGAGAACAAAAGGGAAAGTGTTTGATAGGGCACCGGGAGATTAAAGAACAAAGCTGTCCCAGGACAGCTCCCGCACTCCCCTTCACTTCACTTGCTTAAAACCCAATTCCTTTATAACCTTTGCCAGTTCTGAAGAAAGGTCACAGACCTGAAACATTAACTTTGCTTCTCTCTCCACAGACGCTACCAGACCTGTTGAGTATTTCCAGCACTTTTTGTTTTGTTTCAGATTTCCAGCATGTGCATATTTTGCTTTTAATTTCAAGTTCTTCCTGATATCTTGGTCAGTACTTATCTCTCAATAAACATCACTAAAAATTGATTACATAGAATATACAGCACAGAAACAGGCTGTCCCGCACAATTTGGTGCTTATATTCCACAGAGTCTCTCCCATTCTATCTACCTCATCTCAGTTTACTTTTCTATTTCCTTTCATTTGATCATTATCATACTGCTGATTGTGGGATCTTACTGTGCTCAAATTGGCTGCCTCGTTTCAAACATTACAACAGTGACCACACTACAGAAAGTACTTCATTGGCTGTAAAGCAGTTTGGGATGTCCTTAGATTCTGAAAGGCACTATATAAATGTTTCTTTTATCCTGAAGGAGAGCTAATCGGAGTCAGGCTGCAGAAGTGCCCAGTGTCGAGTCAGATCGAGGTAAGTGCTTCCCTCGATTGAGAACAGTTGGCCTCAGGATGGACCGGCAGACCGGCACTTTCTAATCTTTCATTTATTTTCAGTGTGCACCTTGTTCTGGTAAAGCTCCATTTATCTCCTGTGCTTAGTTGTTCCAAGTGGACAGCCTTCTTATAGCAAATTCAATACTGAACTACCATGCCAGAGATCGTGGGTTCAAATCCCACAATGGGCAGTTTGAGAATCTGAATTCAGTTTAAAAAAAATCAACCTGGGAATAAAAAGCTGGAATCAGTAAAAGTGACCGTGAAACTGTTAGCTTGTCGTAAAAACCCAATTGGTTCACTAATATCCTTTAGGGAAGGAAACTAGCCGTCCTCACCCGGTCTGAGCCTATATGTGACTCCAGTCCCACACCAACGTAATTGACTTTTAACTGCCCTCTGAAGTGGTCTAGCAAGCCTCAAGTTGTATCAAACCACTAGCAGTGGTTCACGAAGGTGGCTCACTGCCAACTTCTCAGGGGCAATGAGGGATAGCTAATAAATGCCAACATGCCAGTGATGCGCACATCCTGAAGATGAATAAATCTTTTACAACTGAGTAGCTTGCTAGGTTACTTCAGAAGACGTTAAGTATAGGATTGGAGTCTTGTGTAAGCCAGGTCAGTTAGAGGTGGCAACTTCCTTCACTGAAGAACATTAGTGAACTAGTTGGGTTTGGTTTAATGTTGCAGTGCTTTTCCCCAATAGGTCATCAAAGGAGATTGTGATTACTCCTCAAATTTAAAATCAATCAAGAGGAAAGCATCAAGATAACAGTTTCCACTAATCCCATTCTACCTCCAAACACTGAGAGCCCAAGTATTCCTGAGTTACTGCCCATATGCCACTCCTGCAGTGGGTGCAGAGGTAGTGCCATGCTCATACTTAGTAACTGCCATTTACCCACCGTAAGTTTTGATATCCTGGTGCTCCTCTTGTGCTCTGGACAATTTAATTATTGGTCTTCTCTTACGTTGCTTGGGCTCTGCTCTCGTCTCGGGTCCAAGTTCCCAGATCCTCCTCGGCATTGGTGCTTTCTTTCTGCTAATTCGCTGGCTGTACATTTTTGCCAACACTTGAACTTTATTCATGATCTTCTCAGAGTTCTGAAAGAGACAGTTATCAATATCTTCACAGAGAGATATCTCAGCTATCTCACGACTAACACAACAAGAAGTATGCCTGCAGTCCATATCCTCACTTGGACAATATTCATGTCCTCGACCAGGCTTCGAACCTTGGGTTTTCTCTGTTGGATTCTGCTCAATGTCTGGTGACTCTTTGGAAAAGTCTGTCAATGAGCTGAGATCAGAATCCTCCAGGATCAACAGAGGCTCGCTGAAACTCATCTGCTGATGGTTGAGTAAAGCTTTATTCTTCTTTGCTGCTTTGGTGTAGCCATTCCAGGACTCATATTTGTGGCAAAAATGAGCAGCTTTCTCCATTTCTCTCCAAACTTTGATAATTTCCGTGCAGGTCTTAAATTCTGTTTGCGATTCACTTTCAGCAGAGTTGCTGTAGCTGTTGTACAACGATGAACCTGGGCCTTCATCGGATAACTTCGGTTCTTCCTGATCTTGAATGGCACTGGGGCAAGGCTCAGCATTTCCCAACTGGGAGTCAGAACTCAAGGTTGAACTGGAAGCATTGGTTGACGAACAAGGTCGGGAACTGCTGCTGCTCACCTTGTCAGAATGGACCTCTTGTATGCTCTCGTGTGTCATTTTATAATTAAACCGTAAAATGGAGTCCTTCACTACACCTGTTGGAATAAATGAGATGCTCTCTCTTCGTTGCAGGTAGAATTGGTCAGTGCTCATCTCTGCTGTCTCATAATAGTTCTTGATCTTCTCAATCAAAAGCCGGTCATTTTCCATTCGTAACAAGTCCCTTTTACCTATGTTAGGCTTTTCGGATCTATCAGTGGGGCTAGTACTTAGCACCTTCTCTATGGCTGTGAACTCCTCCTCAACTTGGTTTTCAGATTCCATTGCTACAGGATAGCCATTAACTTGAGAATTATCCTCCCTACTGGATGGGTACAACTTGCTATCATTGCTGTCGCTGTGATTGTCTTCACTGCTGGATAACAGCCTCTGGCTACTACAAGCAATGTCTCTACTCATAGATCTTCCATTAGTATATGAAACAATGTCTTCTGATGCCTGAGCTTGATTTGTCCCATCCAGCACATTCTCCAAATTCGTCAAAGAGGGAGATTCTTTGTGGAGATCATCGTCTTCTGAAGATTCACCGTTGCAAGGTCTACTTTCCTCGGTTTCGTTAACGGATGAAATATCTACCAGCGAAAGACCAGATGCTTCAACATCTGTATCTTCAAAAGCATCCAGCAAGGTGTCGTCCTCATCGGTCATTCTTCTTTGGGGTGAACTGTCCTCTACACTAGCATCCAGATCTCCAGAGGCCGCCTTCTGCAAAAGCTCCATGTCAGCAAATATCTATGTATTGATAAGACAAAGAAAATGTAGATTTATTTAGAAAGCTTAAAACAATCCTACAGAATTTCCAATTTTTGCAACAAGATATTTTCAGATCATAAAAGTGGCTGGCATACAACCCATTAAAACCATATAATGAACTCAACGAAATCCTGACTAAGCTTTGACTAGCTGGTATTATTGATTTATAGTAATATTTTTAGAGGATCTGTAATTCTCCAGATATCACTCTCCTTATGTCACCTCACCAAATGAAACTAAACAAACTCTATAAAAAGAGTCACACAATAAAGGGAAAGATAACCAATTATTTCCTGCTGTTTTTCTGATTTAGCGCTCATCTTTATGAGACGTAAAGAGGAGGTGTGTAATAGCTAATCTAGAAAAATTAGTATCTAATTAACCTGTTACACTTCCCTGTAACGGGGAGGCAAACAGCAGCTCGAAAGACACAGGTGAAGTGAGAAACTGCAGTGGATCCTGGAGTTGGATCCTGGAGTTGGATCCTGGAGGGGTCCTGAACTCAAAAGTGAAGACTCTCCTTTGTGTTGGCTATTGCAGAACTCGTGTGAAGCCAGTTTGGTCAGTGTGTGGCTATGTCCGAGGAGGTGCTGGGCTCCACTTGGCTGAACTTAACCTTTACGGAATGAGGCCCTGTATACAGGAACAGTGGGGAATATAGAGGTTCCTCAGAGGTTTGGGTTACGAAACACTTGTAAAGTTAATGGGAAAAAAGCTTTGTCTTGTGCCTAGAATGCGTTAAATCTGACCCACAGCGCTCAATGTTCTCATACGCATTATACAGATGCCCAATCCTAATTCTAAACATGTCCAGAAAAAGAGGGACAAAAAAGCAATCTTAAAAACCTATACACAAAATGACCTGTTCCATCTCCAGATCGATGTTTCCGATGCCACTGAATTCTGCTTCTTCATACTGGTCGCCATTTTCCTGCTTCTCCTCTTCACTCTGGGCTATTCGCTCTGCAGAGCCCTCGTCTCTAGATGGAAGGCGAGGCCTGGATACCTCTGGTGAACCCAACTCTGCAACCTCAGCTTCTGTGCTGATCTCCAGCTCCACCACGCTGGATGCCAGAGTGCTGGCACTGCCCAGTAAACTCAATGTCTCCATGTTGGACAGCAGGTCATCCTCACTGCCTGTATACTGGAATTAATAAACAAGCACACTGTCATAATTACATAGAATTTACAGCACAGAAACAGGCCATTCGGCCCAACTGGTTCATGCTGGTCATTATGCGCCACATGAGCCTCCTCCCACGCCTCGTCATCTCACCCTATCAGCATCTCCTTCTATTCCTTTCTCCCTCATGTGTTCATCCAGCTTCCCCTTAAATGTCCCGATATTATTCACCTCAACCACTCCCTGTGTTAGCGAGTTCCACATTCTCACCACTCTCTGGGTACAGAAGTTTCTCCTGAATTCCCCATTTGATTTATTAGTGACTGTCTTATATTGATGGCCCCCTAGTTCTGGTCTTCCCCCACAAGTGGAAACATCTTCTCAATGTCTACCTTATCAAAGCCCTTCATAATTTTATAGACCTCTATCAGGACACCTCTTCTAGAGAAAAGAACCCCAGCCTGTTCAGTCTTTCCTGACAGGTATAACCTCTCACTTCTAGTATCATCCTGGTAAATCTTTTTTGCATCATCTCCTGTGCCTTTTTGTAAAATGGCGAACAGAACTGTGCACAGTACTTCAAGTCTGGCCTAACCATGGTTCTATACAGTGTTGCTAAAGCTTTGCCTCTTTGATGCAGCTGGTTTTGGATTTCAAGGTTATCGAGGGAACTGACAAAACGGATCAAGTTGTTTTACTACCAGTACACCGCAGTGTTCAATAGCTTTGCTCCTCACCTCTAACACTCCTTCACATACTTAGTCAATATCAACGGAGGGCACAAGAGGGTAAATTTTAGCCTGCGATCCCAGAGGCGGCTAGTAAACTGAATTTGCTTCATATTGCCTTAATCTTCAGACCTTCATGTCTGGCTGTGGTGTATTGGATTATACAGAATTCATCATACTGGAAGTATTATCATGACTGCTAAATATTTAAACTACAGCTCTCTACTTTCATGTCAGTAACTTTGAAATGTTCTGGATATCTGAATATTGGATGTGCAAAGAGCTATTTTGAATAACTATACTTCTAATATATTATATGAAGCATTGCTTTAAGTACAATATCTACAATAGTTGCCATCTCCCATTTGAAATACTTTGATGAGACCAGATTTCCTTTTAAGGAATTCCTGATGGTAAAGTTTGAATTACGCCAAGTCCAAAGGTGGTCCCAGATTGCCAACAAAAGACTCTTACCTTCAACTGTGCTCCTGAGCGAGTTGGAGAGAGGTAATGAGAGAGGGAATAAAAAAGAAAAAAAGTGTTGTTAGTATCTGTTTTCTTACCTACTCATTGAATCCCATCCACGTTTATGCTAGTTTCTCCCACTTTCCCTCGCAGGTCATTGCTGCCCACCCCCCAGAAGCTGGCAGTTGCCAGGCATGCCAAGCGCTGTTGGACAGAATCCTAGGTGACGCTTTCTTGCCAGAGGAATTCCAGCTGCCTGGGTGATGAGCACCCACTAGCCCCCCACCGGTAGCCCAGGAGTAGAACCAAGGCTCCAAGCTCAGCCTTAAACACTCCGTGTGAAGCTGGGATCGATCATGCCACCTGTTGGCCAGATTAGGAAAAACCGCCCCAAGACAACAACAACCTGCATTTATTTACTGCCTTTAAACGCAGAAGCAAAAAACACCCCAAGCCCTTCATGGAGGCACGATGAGAAAAATGGGCTCTGAGCCAAAGCAGGAGATGTTAGGAAGGAGTGATCACAAGCTCAGTCAGAGAGGTGAGTTTTACGGAGAGTCTTAGAGGAGAAGAGGGAGGTGGAAAGGCAGAGGAATTTAGGGAGATAATTCCAGAGTGTGTGGCCTGAATGGTCAAAGCATGGGAAGGTGGAGAGAGGACAGTGCACAGAGTCAGAGGGATGTAGAGTTTGGTGGGAGGGGTAGAGAGTGGTGGAGGGGTGGAGAGTGGTGGAGGAGTAGAGAGTGGTGGGAGGGGTAGAGAGTGGTGGGAGGGGTAGAGAGTGGTGGGAGGGGTAGAGAGTGGTGGGAGGGGTAGAGAGTGGTGGAGGGGAGTGTACACCTCTTAGGTCTTAACTTCCTCTCAATGGGTTGATGACTTAACTAAAATAACAAATGTGGGATTGTACACAAAGATATCTATATTAATGACTTGGGTGAAGGGACCGAGTGTATTGTAACCAAATTTGCAGACAATACAAAGATAGGAAGGAAAGCAAGTTGTGAGGGGGACACAAGTGGCTGCAAAGAGATATCGATAGGTCAAGTGAATGGGCAAAAATTTGGCAGATGGGGGTATAATGTGGGAAAATGTGAGGTTGTCCACTTTGGTAGGAGGAATAGAAAAGCAGAATATTATTTAAATGGAGAGAGAGTGCAGAATGTTGCAGTGCAGAGGGATCTGGGTGTCCTTGTACATGAATCACAAAAAGTTAGCATGCAGGTACAGCAAGTGATTAAGAAGGCAAATGGAATGTTGGCATTTATTGCAAGGGGTTTGGAGAATAAAAGTAGGAATGTCTTGCTACAACAGTACAGGGCATTGGTGAGACCGCACCTCGGGTACTGTGTATAGTTTTGATCTCCTTACTTAAGGAGGGATGTACTAGCATTGGAAGCAGTTCAGAGAAGGTTCACTGGGCTGATTCCTGGGATGAAGGGGTTGTCTTATGAGGAAAGGTCGAGGAGGTTGGGCCTATACTCATTGGAGTTTAGAAGAATGAGAGGTGATCTTATTGAAAGATATAAGATTCTGAGGGGGCTTGACAGGGTAGCTGCTGAGACGATGTTTCCCCTCCAGGGAGAGCCTAGAACTGGGGGGCACAGTTTCAAAATAAGGGGTCACCCTTTGAAGACGGAGATAAGGAGAAATTTCTTCTCTCAGGGTTGTTAATCTTTGGAATTCTCTTCCCCAGAGAGCAGTGGAGGCTGGGTCGTTGAATATATTCAAGGCTGAACTGGACAGAATTTTTATCTAAAAGGGAGCCAAGGTGTTATTGGGGACAGGCAGGAAAGTGGAGTTAAGGCCGGAATCAGATCAGCCATGACCTTACTAAATGGTGAAGCATGCTCGAGGGGCTGAATGGCCTACTCCTGCTCCTATTTCTTATGATCTTATGTATATTAATCCTCAAATGTTAGCTCAGCTAAGACAGGCACCAGAAGCTCACTCATGAATTAGGGAGAACATCCAACACACCAAAGGCCCAAACTGCTGGTAGCCATTGACATGATCCTACCTCTCATAAGAAAATCAAGAGCGAAAATTGTGACTGATAGCCAACGGAATATTACCAATAGATCAACTGCAGCCTGAAAGCTGAGTGTTCAGTAAATTCATTGCTGCAGCTTATTTGCAAGTTCACATCAAAGGGCCTTTCATTTGATGGAAAAAGCCATCAGTCCTTTAAAGAGGTGACTGCAATCAAACAGCTGCAGGGAACTGGACAGAGAATCTCTCTTGTAATTAGACCCACATCAATGAAGAAAAATGTATCGGATAAAGATCAGAAAGCATTTGCGATCAAAGCTCTTTTTTATGGGCTTTTTTGCTC